>NW_028126037.1:0-496000 GCF_965194825.1 Balaenoptera physalus
TACACACCATGTGAAATATATATCACCAAAGACCTACGGAAGACCAGGAGAAGACTAATCAATATTTTGTCATAACCTACATGGGAAAAGGATGTGAGGAAGAATAGATATATGTGTATGTGTGAAAGAACCACATCTTACACACCTAGGACAAACAAACCATTGTAATCAAATTTGCTGTGATAAAAAATAAAAAGTAAATTACAAATATGAACAAGAAGTAATGAGACATAAACTTAAAGGGCTTTTTCCTGGCACATTCCATTCTAATTTACAACCTAGAACACCACTTCCATGAAGGCTCTGGTTCCCTAGTAAACAAAATTGGTAAAGGAGGAATGCTGCCACCTTGTGGCCGTTTCCTGCCAGAGCAGCTTTAAACTCACAGGTAATGGTCACTTAACATTCACAAGGACTCAGGGCTGTAAAGGACACCTGCCCTAAAAAATTGTGCTGAAGTAGGGAATGGACAAAAAAATTCAAAACAGACAAATGTTTCAAGAAGTGAGTATGAAGAGGTAAATTTTACTCACTCTCCTTTAAAAAAACAAGGGGCTTCCCTGGTGGCGCACTGGTTGAGAATCTGCCTGCCAATGCAGGGGACACGGGTTCGAGCCCTGGTCTGGGAAGATCCCACATACCGCGGAGCAACTAAGCCCGTGAGCCACAACTACTGAGCCTGCGCATCTGGATATTGTGCTCCGCAATGGGAGGCCGCAACAGTGAGAGGCCCGCGCACTACGATGAAGAGTGGCCCCCACTTGCCACAACTTGAGAAAGCCCACGCACAGAAACGAAGACCCAACACAGCCAAAAATAAATAATAATTAATTAATTAATTAATTAAAAATAAAAAGGAAAATGGATTAAAGCTCAACCTCAGGAAGTGTTAGACCCATGCAATCTAATCTCCAAAATGTTTCAACTTACACCAGTCGACTGACCTTCCGCAAAAAGTCTACAAACAATAAATGCTGAAGGGGTTTTAGAGAACTGTGTACCCTCTACCTGCTGGTGAGACGTAAACTGGTAACAGCCAATAATGAGAACAGAAAGGAGCTGTGTTTAAAAGTAAAAATGGAGGTACCATTCAATCCAGCAGGCGCACCATTGGACCTCTCACCTGAGAAGACAAGAATCGAGAAGACACAGGCTGCAAAAGCTGCAGTGCAGCCTTATTCCCAATAGCCAAGACAGTGAAGCAATCAAAATGTCCAACAGCAGGTGAATGGATGAAGAAGAAGTGGTCCATGTACACAATGGAATATTAGCCATGGAAAACCATGAACCATTGCTCTTTGAGGCACCACAAATGAGTCTGGAGATAATCAAGAAGCATGAGGTAAGTCGGAAAGCAAAAGACCTATATTCTATGATATCACTTATAGGCGTTATCTAATAACTGACACAAATGAACATATTTCCACAGAGAAAGACACTCACAGACTTAGAAAACAAACTATGCTCATCTAAAAGGAAAGGTGGGGGGAATGGATAAATTAAGATTAGTGTTACTATATGTATACAAACACATATTATATACATATCTCAAACAGACCGACCATATAGCAAGGGAGGTCTGCGGAACCCTCTGTAACATTTCCCGTGGGAAGAGGATCTGTACGTGAATAGACATATATAATGTACAAATGAACCAGATTGTGTACACCTAGGACAAACAATATTCTAAGCTTTACCCCAATTAAAAAAAATTTAAAAACCAAGAAGAAATAAAGCGACATAAACTTATGGGGGTTTCTCCATGCACATTCCAATGTAATTTACAACCTAGGAACACGACTTCCAGAAAGGCTCTGCTGCCCTAGTACCCGGATTTGGGAATGGAGAAATGCTGTCTCCTTGAGGCCACTTCCCACAACAGCAGCTTTAAACCCATTGCTAAAGGTCACTAAATATTCACCAAACTTGCAGTTCGGTAAATAACACCTGCTCTCTAAAAAAATTCTGGGGTGGAAAATCGACCAAAAATTTTAAAAGAGGGCAACCTTCCAAGAAGACAATTTCAAGAATCATATTGTACTCAGAATTGTTTTCTTTTTTTTAACAGAAAAGAAAACGGCGGAGAAAAATGATGAGTTTTACGAATTTTCAAAGACATGCAAACCCAAATTACCAAAACCTATCAGCTCACAGCAGCCAGAAGGGCCGTTAGCATAAATGTTGCAAACAATAAATGCTGAAGCGATTGTGGAGAAATGCGTACCCTCGATCCTAAGGGGGACGTGGTAAGAGCACTAAAGACAACACAAAGAAGGTACTTTGAAGAGGGAAACACGGTGCTCCCCGTCAATCAATCGCACCCACTGCTGGGCCTATCACCTGAGAAAATGAGAATCCAAAAGTCACAGGCTGGCAATCCTGCACTCCAACAATATTTACCAGAGCCAACACTTGGAAGCAATGAAAATGTCCATCAACCGAGGAATGCACAAAGTAGAAGTGGTCCATGTACACAGTGGAAAATTACTCTAATAAAAAATAAAAATTAAATTTAAAAATCCAACAAAAGTAAGGAGACATCAGCTTTTGTGGGTTTATCCGGGCACACTCCACTCTAATTTATAACCGAGAAACACCACAGGCCGCAAGGGCTTTTCCCTAGTTACCAGGGTGGTGAACATAGAAAGGCTGCCGCACTCTTGCAGTTACCTGCAAAAGCAGCTTTAAAGCCTGTGCTAAAGGTCATTTCATAGGAACAAGTACTGCAGGACTGTAAACGAAACCTGCCCTCAAAATGTCTTGAGGGATGTAATGGCCAAAACATTTCCAAATGTGACACATAGTTTAAGAGAACAGTTTGAAGAACTAAGGGGTAATCACAGCTTGAAAACTAAAAAGGACATGCCTTAAAGCTCAATTTCAACGGATTATGAGGCACATGCGAATTCAACCACAAAGAGGTATCAGCTCACACTTGTCAGATTCACCATCAGCAAGAAAACTACAAAGAATAAATGCTGAAGGTGTTGTGGAGAAATGCATACCCTCAACTTCAAGTGGGAAGTAACTTGGAAAGAGCCACGAATGAGAACAGAATGGACGTGCCCTAAAATGGTAAACATTGAGCTACCATATGATCCAGCAGGCCCACTCCCCGACCTATAATCTAAGAAGAGAGAATTGGAAAAACACAGGCAGGCAAATCTGCTTTGCACATTATTACAATAGCCAAGATATGGAAGTAACCAAAAAGTCCACCAACAGATGGGTGGACAAAGAAGAACTCCTCCATGTACAGATGGATTATTCGCTAGTGAAAAAAATGAAACAATGCCGTTTGCAGCCCCATAGATGAGTCTAGACGTAATCACGCCACCTCTCGTAAGTGACAAAACCAAAAGACACATTTCCTATCATATCACTTTTAGGAGATACCTAAAAATTGATACCAATGAAGATATTTCTACAGAGAAAGGCAATCACAGATTCATTAAAAAAACTTATGGTTCACCAAATAGAAAGGTATGAGGATTGGATACATTACCATATTGGGGTTAACAGAAATATACACACCATGTGAAATATATATCACCAAAGACCTACGGAAGACCAGGAGAAGACTAATCAATATTTTGTCATAACCTACATGGGAAAAGGATGTGAGGAAGAATAGATATATGTGTATGTGTGAAAGAACCACATCTTACACACCTAGGACAAACAAACCATTGTAATGAAATTTGCTGTGATAAAAAATAAAAAGTAAATTACAGATATGAACAAGAAGTAATGAGACATAAACTTAAAGGGCTTTTTCCTGGCACATTCCATTCTAATTTACAACCTAGAACACCACTTCCATGAAGGCTCTGTTTCCCTAGTAAACAAAATTGGTAAAGGAGGAATGCTGCCACCTTGTGGCCGTTTCCTGCCAGAGCAGCTTTAAACTCACAGGTAATGGTCACTTAACATTCACAAGGACTCAGGGCTGTAAAGGACACCTGCCCTAAAAAATTGTGCTGAAGTAGGGAATGGACAAAAAAATTCAAAACAGACAAATGTTTCAAGAAGTGAGTATGAAGAGGTAAATTTTACTCACTCTCCTTTAAAAAAACAAGGGGCTTCCCTGGTGGCGCAGTGGTTGAGAATCTGCCTGCCAATGCAGGGGACACGGGTTCGAGCCCTGGTCTGGGAAGATCCCACATACCGCAGAGCAACTAAGCCCGTGAGCCACAACTACTGAGCCTGCACATCTGGATATTGTGCTCCGCAATGGGAGGCCGCAACAGTGAGAGGCCCGTGCACTACGATGAAGAGTGGCCCCCACTTGCCACAACTTGAGAAAGCCCACGCACAGAAACGAAGACCCAACACAGCCAAAAATAAATAATAATTAATTAATTAATTAATTAAAAATAAAAAGGAAAATGGATTAAAGCTCAACCTCAGGAAGTGTTAGACCCATGCAATCTAATCTCCAAAATGTTTCAACTTACACCAGTCGACTGACCATCCGCAAAAAGTCTACAAACAATAAATGCTGAAGGGGTTTTAGAGAACTGTGTACCCTCTACCTGCTGGTGAGACGTAAACTGGTAACAGCCAATAATGAGAACAGAAAGGAGCTGTGTTTAAAAGTAAAAATGGAGGTACCATTCAATCCAGCAGGCGCACCATTGGACCTCTCACCTGAGAAGACAAGAATCGAGAAGACACAGGCTGCAAAAGCTGCAGTGCAGCCTTATTCCCAATAGCCAAGACAGTGAAGCAATCAAAATGTCCAACAGCAGGTGAATGGATGAAGAAGAAGTGTTCCATGTACACAATGGAATATTAGCCATGGAAAACCATGAACCATTGCTCTTTGAGGCACCACAAATGAGTCTGGAGTTAATCAAGAAGCATGAGGTAAGTCGGAAAGCAAAAGACCTATATTCTATGATATCACTTATAGGCGTTATCTAATAACTGACACAAATGAACATATTTCCACAGAGAAAGACACTCACAGACTTAGAAAACAAACTATGCTCATCTAAAAGGAAAGGTGGGGGGAATGGATAAATTAAGATTAGTGTTACTATATGTATACAAACACATATTATATACATATCTCAAACAGACCGACCATATAGCAAGGGAGGTCTGCGGAACCCTCTGTAACATTTCCCATGGGAAGAGGATCTGTACGTGAATAGACATATATAATGTACAAATGAACCAGATTGTGTACACCTAGGACAAACAATATTCTAAGCTTTACCCCAATTAAAAAAAATTTAAAAACCAAGAAGAAATAAAGCGACATAAACTTATGGGGGTTTCTCCATGCACATTCCAATGTAATTTACAACCTAGGAACACGACTTCCAGAAAGGCTCTGCTGCCCTAGTACCCGGATTTGGGAATGGAGAAATGCTGTCTCCTTGAGGCCACTTCCCACAACAGCAGCTTTAAACCCATTGCTAAAGGTCACTAAATATTCACCAAACTTGCAGTTCGGTAAATAACACCTGCTCTCTAAAAAAATTCTGGGGTGGAAAATCGACCAAAAATTTTAAAAGAGGGCAACCTTCCAAGAAGACAATTTCAAGAGTCATATTGTACTCAGAATTGTTTTCTTTTTTTTAACAGAAAAGAAAACGGCGGAGAAAAATGATGAGTTTTACGAATTTTCAAAGACATGCAAACCCAAATTACCAAAACCTATCAGCTCACAGCAGCCAGAAGGGCCGTTAGCATAAATGTTGCAAACAATAAATGCTGAAGCGATTGTGGAGAAATGCGTACCCTCGATCCTAAGGGGGACGTGGTAAGAGCCACTAAAGACAACACAAAGAAGGTACTTTGAAGAGGGAAACACGGTGCTACTAGTCAATCAATCGCACCCACTGCTGGGCCTATCACCTGAGAAAATGAGAATCCAAAAGTCACAGGCTGGCAATCCTGCACTCCAACAATATTTACCAGAGCCAACACTTAGAAGCAATGAAAATGTCCATCAACCGAGGAATGCACAAAGTAGAAGTGGTCCATGTACACAGTGGAAAATTACTCTAATAAAAAATAAAAATTAAATTTAAAAATCCAACAAAAGTAAGGAGACATCAGCTTTTGTGGGTTTGTCCGGGCACACTCCACTCTAATTTATAACCGAGAAACACCACAGGCCGCAAGGGCTTTTCCCTAGTTACCAGGGTGGTGAACATAGAAAGGCTGCCGCACTCTTGCAGTTACCTGCAAAAGCAGCTTTAAAGCCTGTGCTAAAGGTCATTTCATAGGAACAAGTACTGCAGGACTGTAAACGAAACCTGCCCTCAAAATGTCTTGAGGGATGTAATGGCCAAAACATTTCCAAATGTGACACATAGTTTAAGAGAACAGTTTGAAGAACTAAGGGGTAATCACAGCTTGAAAACTAAAAAGGACATGCCTTAAAGCTCAATTTCAACGGATTATGAGGCACATGCGAATTCAACCACAAAGAGGTATCAGCTCACACTTGTCAGATTCACCATCAGCAAGAAAACTACAAAGAATAAATGCTGAAGGTGTTGTGGAGAAATGCATACCCTCAACTTCAAGTGGGAAGTAACTTGGAAAGAGCCACGAATGAGAACAGAATGGACGTGCCCTAAAAAGGTAAACATTGAGCTACCATATGATCCAGCAGGCCCACTCCCCGACCTATAATCTAAGAAGAGAGAATTGGAAAAACACAGGCAGGTAAATCTGCTTTGCACAGTATTACAATAGCGAAGATATGGAAGTAACCAAAAAGTCCAGCAACAGATGGGTGGACAAAGAAGAACTCCTCCATGTACAGATGGATTATTCGCTAGTGAAAAAAATGAAACAATGCCGTTTGCAGCCCCATAGATGAGTCTAGACGTAATCACGCCACCTGTAGTAAGTGACAAAACCAAAAGACACATATCCTATCATATCACTTTTAGGAGGTACCTAAAAACTGATACCAATGAAGATATTTCTACAGAGAAAGGCAATCACAGATTCATTAAAAAAACTTATGGTTCACCAAATAGAAAGGTATGAGGATTGGATACATTACCATATTGGGGTTAACAGCAATATACACACCATGTGAAATATATATCACCAAAGACCTATGGAAGACCAGGAGAAGACTAATCAATATTTTGTCATAACCTACATGGGAAAAGGATGTGAGGAAGAATAGATACATATGTATGTGTGAAAGAACCACATCTTACACACCTAGGACAAACAAACCATTGTAATCAAATTTGCTGTGATAAAAAATAAAAAGTAAATTACAAATATGAACAAGAAGTAATGAGACATAAACTTAAAGGGCTTTTTCCTGGCACATTCCATTCTAATTTACAACCTAGAACACCACTTCCATGAAGGCTCTGGTTCCCTAGTAAACAAAATTGGTAAAGGAGGAATGCTGCCACCTTGTGGCCGTTTCCTGCCAGAGCAGCTTTAAACTCACAGGTAATGGTCACTTAACATTCACAAGGACTCAGGGCTGTAAAGGACACCTGCCCTAAAAAATTGTGCTGAAGTAGGGAATGGACAAAAAAATTCAAAACAGACAAATGTTTCAAGAAGTGAGTATGAAGAGGTAAATTTTACTCACTCTCCTTTAAAAAAACAAGGGGCTTCCCTGGTGGCGCAGTGGTTGAGAATCTGCCTGCCAATGCAGGGGACACGGGTTCGAGCCCTGGTCTGGGAAGATCCCACATACCGCGGAGCAACTAAGCCCGTGAGCCACAACTACTGAGCCTGCGCATCTGGATATTGTGCTCCGCAATGGGAGGCCGCAAGAGTGAGAGGCCCACGCACTGCGATGAAGAGTGGCCCCCACTTGCCACAACTTGAGAAAGCCCACGCACAGAAACGAAGACCCAACACAGCCAAAAATAAATAATAATAAATTAATTAATTAATTAAAAATAAAAAGGAAAATGGATTAAAGCTCAACCTCAGGAAGTGTTAGACCCATGCAATCTAATCTCCAAAATGTTTCAACTTACACCAGTCGACTGACCATCAGCAAAAAGTCTACAAACAATAAATGCTGAAGGGGATTTAGAGAACTGTGTACCCTCTACCTGCTGGTGAGACGTAAACTGGTAACAGCCAATAATGAGAACAGAAAGGAGCTGTGTTTAAAAGTAAAAATGGAGGTACCATTCAATGCAGCAGGCGAACCATTGGACCTCTCACCTGAGAAGACAAGAATCGAGAAGACACAGGCTGCAAAAGCTGCAGTGCAGCCTTATTCCCAATAGCCAAGACAGTGAAGCAATCAAAATGTCCAACAGCAGGTGAATGGATGAAGAAGAAGTGGTCCATGTACACAATGGAATATTAGCCATGGAAAACCATGAACCATTGCTCTTTGAGGCACCACAAATGAGTCTGGAGTTAATCAAGAAGCATGAGGTAAGTCGGAAAGCAAAAGACCTATATTCTATGATATCACTTATAGGCGTTATCTAATAACTGACAGAAATGAACATATTTCCACAGAGAAAGACACTCAAAGACTTAGAAAACAAACTATGCTCATCTAAAAGGAAAGGTGGGGGGAATGGATAAATTAAGATTAGTGTTACTATATGTATACAAACACATATTATATACATATCTCAAACAGACCGACCATATAGCAAGGGAGGTCTGCGGAACCCTCTGTAACATTTCCCATGGGAAGAGGATCTGTACGTGAATAGACATATATAATGTACAAATGAACAAGATTGTGTACACCTAGGACAAACAATATTCTAAGCTTTACCCCAATTAAAAAAAATTTAAAATCCAAGAAGAAATAAAGCGACATAAACTTATGGGGGTTTCTCCATGCACATTCCAATGTAATTTACAACCTAGGAACAGGACTTCCAGAAAGGCTCTGCTGCCCTAGTACCCGGATTTGGGAATGGAGAAATGCTGTCTCCTTGAGGCCACTTCCCACAACAGCAGCTTTAAACCCATTGCTAAAGGTCACTAAATATTCACCAAACTTGCAGTTCGGTAAATAACACCTGCTCTCTAAAAAAATTCTGGGGTGGAAAATCGACCAAAAATTTTAAAAGAGGGCAACCTTCCAAGAAGACAATTTCAAGAGTCATATTGTACTCAGAATTGTTTTCTTTTTTTTAACAGAAAAGAAAACGGCGGAGAAAAATGATGAGTTTTACGAATTTTCAAAGACATGCAAACCCAAATTACCAAAACCTATCAGCTCACAGCAGCCAGAAGGGCCGTTAGCATAAATGTTGCAAACAATAAATGCTGAAGCGATTGTGGAGAAATGCGTACCCTCGATCCTAAGGGGGACGTGGTAAGAGCCACTAAAGACAACACAAAGAAGGTACTTTGAAGAGGGAAACACGGTGCTCCCCGTCAATCAATCGCACCCACTGCTGGGCCTATCTCCTGAGAAAATGAGAATCCAAAAGTCACAGGCTGGCAATTCTGCACTCCAACAATATTTACCAGAGCCAACACTTGGAAGCAATGAAAATGTCCATCAACCGAGGAATGCACAAAGTAGAAGTGGTCCATGTACACAGTGGAAAATTACTCTAATAAAAAATAAAAATTAAATTTAAAAATCCAACAAAAGTAAGGAGACATCAGCTTTTGTGGGTTTATCCGGGCACACTCCACTCTAATTTATAACCGAGAAACACCACAGGCCGCAAGGGCTTTTCCCTAGTTACCAGGGTGGTGAACATAGAAAGGCTGCCGCACTCTTGCAGTTACCTGCAAAAGCAGCTTTAAAGCCTGTGCTAAAGGTCATTTCATAGGAACAAGTACTGCAGGACTGTAAACGAAACCTGCCCTCAAAGTGTCTTGAGGGATGTAATGGCCAAAACATTTCCAAATGTGACACATAGTTTAAGAGAACAGTTTGAAGAAATAAGGGGTAATCACAGCTTGAAAACTAAAAAGGACATGCCTTAAAGCTCAATTTCAACGGATTATGAGGCACATGCGAATTCAACCACAAAGAGGTATCAGCTCACACTTGTCAGATTCACCATCAGCAAGAAAACTACAAAGAATAAATGCTGAAGGTGTTGTGGAGAAATGCATACCCTCAACTTCAAGTGGGAAGTAACTTGGAAAGAGCCACGAATGAGAACAGAATGGACGTGCCCTAAAAAGGTAAACATTGAGCTACCATATGATCCAGCAGGCCCACTCCTCGACCTATAATCTAAGAAGAGAGAATTGGAAAAACACAGGCAGGTAAATCTGCTTTGCACAGTATTACAATAGCCAAGATATGGAAGTAACCAAAAAGTCCACCAACAGATGGGTGGACAAAGAAGAACTCCTCCATGTACAGATGGATTATTCGCTAGTGAAAAAAATGAAACAATGCCGTTTGCAGCCCCATAGATGAGTCTAGACGTAATCACGCCACCTGTAGTAAGTGACAAAACCAAAAGACACATATCCTATCATATCACTTTTAGGAGTTACCTAAAAATTGATACCAATGAAGATATTTCTACAGTGAAAGGCAATCACAGATTCATTAAAAAAACTTATGGTTCACCAAATAGAAAGGTATGAGGATTGGATACATTACCATATTGGGGTTAACAGCAATATACACACCATGTGAAATATATATCACCAAAGACCTACGGAAGACCAGGAGAAGACTAATCAATATTTTGTCATAACCTACATGGGAAAAGGATGTGAGGAAGAATAGATACATGTGTATGTGTGAAAGAACCACATCTTACACACCTAGGACAAACAAACCATTGTAATCAAATTTGCTGTGATAAAAAATAAAAAGTAAATTACAAATATGAACAAGAAGTAATGAGACATAAACTTAAAGGGCTTTTTCCTGGCACATTCCATTCTAATTTACAACCTAGAACACCACTTCCATGAAGGCTCTGGTTCCCTAGTAAACAAAATTGGTAAAGGAGGAATGCTGCCACCTTGTGGCCGTTTCCTGCCAGAGCAGCTTTAAACTCACAGGTAATGGTCACTTAACATTCACAAGGACTCAGGGCTGTAAAGGACACCTGCCCTAAAAAATTGTGCTGAAGTAGGGAATGGACAAAAAAATTCAAAACAGACAAATGTTTCAAGAAGTGAGTATGAAGAGGTAAATTTTACTCACTCTCCTTTAAAAAAACAAGGGGCTTCCCTGGTGGCGCAGTGGTTGAGAATCTGCCTGCCAATGCAGGGGACACGGGTTCGAGCCCTGGTCTGGGAAGATCCCACATACCGCGGAGCAACTAAGCCCGTGAGCCACAACTACTGAGCCTGCGCATCTGGATATTGTGCTCCGCAATGGGAGGCCGCAACAGTGAGAGGCCCGTGCACTACGATGAAGAGTGGCCCCCACTTGCCACAACTTGAGAAAGCCCACGCACAGAAACGAAGACCCAACACAGCCAAAAATAAATAAAAATTAATTAATTAATTAATTAAAAATAAAAAGGAAAATGGATTAAAGCTCAACCTCAGGAAGTGTTAGACCCATGCAATCTAATCTCCAAAATGTTTCAACTTACACCAGTCGACTGACCTTCCGCAAAAAGTCTACAAACAATAAATGCTGAAGGGGTTTTAGAGAACTGTGTACCCTCTACCTGCTGGTGAGACGTAAACTGGTAACAGCCAATAATGAGAACAGAAAGGAGCTGTGTTTAAAAGTAAAAATGGAGGTACCATTCAATCCAGCAGGCGCACCATTGGACCTCTCACCTGAGAAGACAAGAATCGAGAAGACACAGGCTGCAAAAGCTGCAGTGCAGCCTTATTCCCAATAGCCAAGACAGTGAAGCAATCAAAATGTCCAACAGCAGGTGAATGGATGAAGAAGAAGTGGTCCATGTACACAATGGAATATTAGCCATGGAAAACCATGAACCATTGCTCTTTGAGGCACCACAAATGAGTCTGGAGATAATCAAGAAGCATGAGGTAAGTCGGAAAGCAAAAGACCTATATTCTATGATATCACTTATAGGCGTTATCTAATAACTGACACAAATGAACATATTTCCACAGAGAAAGACACTCACAGACTTAGAAAACAAACTATGCTCATCTAAAAGGAAAGGTGGGGGGAATGGATAAATTAAGATTAGTGTTACTATATGTATACAAAGACATATTATATACATATCTCAAACAGACCGACCATATAGCAAGGGAGGTCTGCGGAACCCTCTGTAACATTTCCCGTGGGAAGAGGATCTGTACGTGAATAGACATATATAATGTACAAATGAACCAGATTGTGTACACCTAGGACAAACAATATTCTAAGCTTTACCCCAATTTAAAAAAATTTAAAAACCAAGAAGAAATAAAGCGACATAAACTTATGGGGGTTTCTCCATGCACATTCCAATGTAATTTACAACCTAGGAACACGACTTCCAGAAAGGCTCTGCTGCCCTAGTACCCGGATTTGGGAATGGAGAAATGCTGTCTCCTTGAGGCCACTTCCCACAACAGCAGCTTTAAACCCATTGCTAAAGGTCACTAAATATTCACCAAACTTGCAGTTCGGTAAATAACACCTGCTCTCTAAAAAAATTCTGGGGTGGAAAATCGACCAAAAATTTTAAAAGAGGGCAACCTTCCAAGAAGACAATTTCAAGAGTCATATTGTACTCAGAATTGTTTTCTTTTTTTTAACAGAAAAGAAAACGGCGGTGAAAAAGGATGAGTTTTACGAATTTTCAAAGACATGCAAACCCAAATTACCAAAACCTATCAGCTCACAGCAGCCAGAAGGGCCGTTAGCATAAATGTTGCAAACAATAAATGCTGAAGCGATTGTGGAGAAATGCGTACCCTCGATCCTAAGGGGGACGTGGTAAGAGCCACTAAAGACAACACAAAGAAGGTACTTTGAAGAGGGAAACACGGTGCTCCCAGTCAATCAATCGCACCCACTGCTGGGCCTATCACCTGAGAAAATGAGAATCCAAAAGTCACAGGCTGGCAATCCTGCACTCCAACAATATTTACCAGAGCCAACACTTGGAAGCAATGAAAATGTCCATCAACCGAGGAATGCACAAAGTAGAAGTGGTCCATGTACACAGTGGAAAATTACTCTAATAAGAAATAAAAATTAAATTTAAAAATCCAACAAAAGTAAGGAGACATTAGCTTTTGTGGGTTTATCCGGGCACACTGCACTCTAATTTATAACCGAGAAACACCACAGGCCGCAAGGGCTTTTCCCTAGTTACCAGGGTGGTGAACATAGAAAGGCTGCCGCACTCTTGCAGTTACCTGCAAAAGCAGCTTTAAAGCCTGTGCTAAAGGTCATTTCATAAGAACAAGTACTGCAGGACTGTAAACGAAACCTGCCCTCAAAATGTCTTGAGGGATGTAATGGCCAAAACATTTCCAAATGTGACACATAGTTTAAGAGAACAGTTTGAAGAACTAAGGGGTAATCACAGCTTGAAAACTAAAAAGGACATGCCTTAAAGCTCAATTTCAACGGATTATGAGGCACATGCGAATTCAACCACAAAGAGGTATCAGCTCACACTTGTCAGATTCACCATCAGCAAGAAAACTACAAAGAATAAATGCTGAAGGTGTTGTGGAGAAATGCATACCCTCAACTTCAAGTGGGAAGTAACTTGGAAAGAGCCACGAATGAGAACAGAATGGACGTGCCCTAAAAAGGTAAACATTGAGCTACCATATGATCCAGCAGGCCCACTCCTCGACCTATAATCTAAGAAGAGAGAATTGGAAAAACACAGGCAGGCAAATCTGCTTTGCACAGTATTACAATAGCCAAGATATGGAAGTAACCAAAAAGACCACCAACAGATGGGTGGACAAAGAAGAACTCCTCCATGTACAGATGGATTATTCGCTAGTGAAAAAAATGAAACAATGCCGTTTGCAGCCCCATAGATGAGTCTAGACGTAATCACGCCACCTCTCGTAAGTGACAAAACCAAAAGACACATATCCTATCATATCACTTTTAGGAGTTACCTAAAAATTGATACCAATGAAGATATTTCTACAGAGAAAGGCGATCACAGATTCATTAAAAAAACTTATGGTTCACCAAATAGAAAGGTATGAGGATTGGATACATTACTATATTAGGGTTAACAGAAATATACACACCATGTGAAATATATATCACCAAAGACCTACGGAAGACCAGGAGAAGACTAATCAATATTTTGTCATAACCTACATGGGAAAAGGATGTGAGGAAGAATAGATACATGTGTATGTGTGAAAGAACCACATCTTACACACCTAGGACAAACAAACCATTGTAATCAAATTTGCTGTGATAAAAAATAAAAAGTAAATTACAAATATGAACAAGAAGTAATGAGACATAAACTTAAAGGGCTTTTTCCTGGCACATTCCATTCTAATTTACAACCTAGAACACCACTTCCATGAAGGCTCTGGTTCCCTAGTAAACAAAATTGGTAAAGGAGGAATGCTGCCACCTTGTGGCCGTTTCCTGCCAGAGCAGCTTTAAACTCACAGGTAATGGTCACTTAACATTCACAAGGACTCAGGGCTGTAAAGGACACCTGCCCTAAAAAATTGTGCTGAAGTAGGGAATGGACAAAAAAATTCAAAACAGACAAATGTTTCAAGAAGTGAGTATGAAGAGGTAAATTTTACTCACTCTCCTTTAAAAAAACAAGGGGCTTCCCTGGTGGCGCAGTGGTTGAGAATCTGCCTGCCAATGCAGGGGACACGGGTTCGAGCCCTGGTCTGGGTAGATCCCACATACCGCGGAGCAACTAAGCCCGTGAGCCACAACTACTGAGCCTGCGCATCTGGATATTGTGCTCCGCAATGGGAGGCCGCAACAGTGAGAGGCCCGCGCACTACGATGAAGAGTGGCCCCCACTTGCCACAACTTGAGAAAGCCCACGCACAGAAACGAAGACCCAACACAGCCAAAAATAAATAATAATTAATTAATTAATTAATTAAAAATAAAAAGGAAAATGGATTAAAGCTCAACCTCAGGAAGTGTTAGACCCATGCAATCTAATCTCCAAAATGTTTCAACTTACACCAGTCGACTGACCTTCCGCAAAAAGTCTACAAACAATAAATGCTGAAGGGGTTTTAGAGAACTGTGTACCCTCTACCTGCTGGTGAGACGTAAACTGGTAACAGCCAATAATGAGAACAGAAAGGAGCTGTGTTTAAAAGTAAAAATGGAGGTACCATTCAATCCAGCAGGCGCACCATTGGACCTCTCACCTGAGAAGACAAGAATCGAGAAGACACAGGCTGCAAAAGCTGCAGTGCAGCCTTATTCCCAATAGCCAAGACAGTGAAGCAATCAAAATGTCCAACAGCAGGTGAATGGATGAAGAAGAAGTGGTCCATGTACACAATGGAATATTAGCCATGGAAAACCATGAACCATTGCTCTTTGAGGCACCACAAATGAGTCTGGAGATAATCAAGAAGCATGAGGTAAGTCGGAAAGCAAAAGACCTATATTCTATGATATCACTTATAGGCGTTATCTAATAACTGACACAAATGAACATATTTCCACAGAGAAAGACACTCACAGACTTAGAAAACAAACTATGCTCATCTAAAAGGAAAGGTGGGGGGAATGGATAAATTAAGATTAGTGTTACTATATGTATACAAACACATATTATATACATATCTCAAACAGACCGACCATATAGCAAGGGAGGTCTGCGGAACCCTCTGTAACATTTCCCGTGGGAAGAGGATCTGTACGTGAATAGACATATATAATGTACAAATGAACCAGATTGTGTACACCTAGGACAAACAATATTCTAAGCTTTACCCCAATTAAAAAAAATTTAAAAACCAAGAAGAAATAAAGCGACATAAACTTATGGGGGTTTCTCCATGCACATTCCAATGTAATTTACAACCTAGGAACACGACTTCCAGAAAGGCTCTGCTGCCCTAGTACCCGGATTTGGGAATGGAGAAATGCTGTCTCCTTGAGGCCACTTCCCACAGCAGCAGCTTTAAACCCACTGCTAAAGGTCAATAAATATTCACCAAACTTGCAGTTCGGTAAATAACACCTGCTCTCTAAAAAAATTCTGGGGTGGAAAATCGACCAAAAATTTTAAAAGAGGGCAACCTTCCAAGAAGACAATTTCAAGAGTCATATTGTACTCAGAATTGTTTTCTTTTTTTTAACAGAAAAGAAAACGGCGGTGAAAAAGGATGAGTTTTACGAATTTTCAAAGACATGCAAACCCAAATTACCAAAACCTATCAGCTCACAGCAGCCAGAAGGGCCGTTAGCATAAATGTTGCAAACAATAAATGCTGAAGCGATTGTGGAGAAATGCGTACCCTCGATCCTAAGGGGGACGTGGTAAGAGCCACTAAAGACAACACAAAGAAGGTACTTTGAAGAGGGAAACACGGTGCTCCCAGTCAATCAATCGCACCCACTGCTGGGCCTATCACCTGAGAAAATGAGAATCCAAAAGTCACAGGCTGGCAATCCTGCACTCCAACAATATTTACCAGAGCCAACACTTGGAAGCAATGAAAATGTCCATCAACCGAGGAATGCACAAAGTAGAAGTGGTCCATGTACACAGTGGAAAAATACTCTAATAAAAAATAAAAATTAAATTTAAAAATCCAACAAAAGTAAGGAGACATCAGCTTTTGTGGGTTTATCCGGGCACACTCCACTCTAATTTATAACCGAGAAACACCACAGGCCGCAAGGGCTTTTCCCTAGTTACCAGGGTGGTGAACATAGAAAGGCTGCCGCACTCTTGCAGTTACCTGCAAAAGCAGCTTTAAAGCCTGTGCTAAAGGTCATTTCATAGGAACAAGTACTGCAGGACTGTAAACGAAACCTGCCCTCAAAATGTCTTGAGGGATGTAATGGCCAAAACATTTCCAAATGTGACACATAGTTTAAGAGAACAGTTTGAAGAACTAAGGGGTAATCACAGCTTGAAAACTAAAAAGGACATGCCTTAAAGCTCAATTTCAACGGATTATGAGGCACATGCGAATTCAACCACAAAGAGGTATCAGCTCACACTTGTCAGATTCACCATCAGCAAGAAAACTACAAAGAATAAATGCTGAAGGTGTTGTGGAGAAATGCATACCCTCAACTTCAAGTGGGAAGTAACTTGGAAAGAGCCACGAATGAGAACAGAATGGACGTGCCCTAAAAAGGTAAACATTGAGCTACCATATGATCCAGCAGGCCCACTCCTCGACCTATAATCTAAGAAGAGAGAATTGGAAAAACACAGGCAGGTAAATCTGCTTTGCACAGTATTACAATAGCCAAGATATGGAAGTAACCAAAAAGTCCACCAACAGATGGGTGGACAAAGAAGAACTCCTCCATGTACAGATGGATTATTCGCTAGTGAAAAAAATGAAACAATGCCGTTTGCAGCCCCATAGATGAGTCTAGACGTAATCACGCCACCTGTAGTAAGTGACAAAACCAAAAGACACATATCCTATCATATCACTTTTAGGAGTTACCTAAAAATTGATACCAATGAAGATATTTCTACAGAGAAAGGCAATCACAGATTCATTAAAAAAACTTATGGTTCACCAAATAGAAAGGTATGAGGATTGGATACATTACCATATTGGGGTTAACAGCAATATACACACCATGTGAAATATATATCACCAAAGACCTACGGAAGACCAGGAGAAGACTAATCAGTATTTTGTCATAACCTACATGGGAAAAGGATGTGAGGAAGAATAGATACATGTGTATGTGTGAAAGAACCACATCTTACACACCTAGGACAAACAAACCATTGTAATCAAATTTGCTGTGATAAAAAATAAAAAGTAAATTACAAATATGAACAAGAAGTAATGAGACATAAACTTAAAGGGCTTTTTCCTGGCACATTCCATTCTAATTTACAACCTAGAACACCACTTCCATGAAGGCTCTGGTTCCCTAGTAAACAAAATTGGTAAAGGAGGAATGCTGCCACCTTGTGGCCGTTTCCTGCCAGAGCAGCTTTAAACTCACAGGTAATGGTCACTTAACATTCACAAGGACTCAGGGCTGTAAAGGACACCTGCCCTAAAAAATTGTGCTGAAGTAGGGAATGGACAAAAAAATTCAAAACAGACAAATGTTTCAAGAAGTGAGTATGAAGAGGTAAATTTTACTCACTCTCCTTTAAAAAAACAAGGGGCTTCCCTGGTGGCGCAGTGGTTGAGAATCTGCCTGCCAATGCAGGGGACACGGGTTCGAGCCCTGGTCTGGGTAGATCCCACATACCGCGGAGCAACTAAGCCCGTGAGCCACAACTACTGAGCCTGCGCATCTGGATATTGTGCTCCGCAATGGGAGGCCGCAACAGTGAGAGGCCCGCGCACTACGATGAAGAGTGGCCCCCACTTGCCACAACTTGAGAAAGCCCACGCACAGAAACGAAGACCCAACACAGCCAAAAATAAATAATAATTAATTAATTAATTAATTAAAAATAAAAAGGAAAATGGATTAAAGCTCAACCTCAGGAAGTGTTAGACCCATGCAATCTAATCTCCAAAATGTTTCAACTTACACCAGTCGACTGACCTTCCGCAAAAAGTCTACAAACAATAAATGCTGAAGGGGTTTTAGAGAACTGTGTACCCTCTACCTGCTGGTGAGACGTAAACTGGTAACAGCCAATAATGAGAACAGAAAGGAGCTGTGTTTAAAAGTAAAAATGGAGGTACCATTCAATCCAGCAGGCGCACCATTGGACCTCTCACCTGAGAAGACAAGAATCGAGAAGACACAGGCTGCAAAAGCTGCAGTGCAGCCTTATTCCCAATAGCCAAGACAGTGAAGCAATCAAAATGTCCAACAGCAGGTGAATGGATGAAGAAGAAGTGGTCCATGTACACAATGGAATATTAGCCATGGAAAACCATGAACCATTGCTCTTTGAGGCACCACAAATGAGTCTGGAGATAATCAAGAAGCATGAGGTAAGTCGGAAAGCAAAAGACCTATATTCTATGATATCACTTATAGGCGTTATCTAATAACTGACACAAATGAACATATTTCCACAGAGAAAGACACTCACAGACTTAGAAAACAAACTATGCTCATCTAAAAGGAAAGGTGGGGGGAATGGATAAATTAAGATTAGTGTTACTATATGTATACAAACACATATTATATACATATCTCAAACAGACCGACCATATAGCAAGGGAGGTCTGCGGAACCCTCTGTAACATTTCCCGTGGGAAGAGGATCTGTACGTGAATAGACATATATAATGTACAAATGAACCAGATTGTGTACACCTAGGACAAACAATATTCTAAGCTTTACCCCAATTAAAAAAAATTTAAAAACCAAGAAGAAATAAAGCGACATAAACTTATGGGGGTTTCTCCATGCACATTCCAATGTAATTTACAACCTAGGAACACGACTTCCAGAAAGGCTCTGCTGCCCTAGTACCCGGATTTGGGAATGGAGAAATGCTGTCTCCTTGAGGCCACTTCCCACAGCAGCAGCTTTAAACCCACTGCTAAAGGTCACTAAATATTCACCAAACTTGCAGTTCGGTAAATAACACCTGCTCTCTAAAAAAATTCTGGGGTGGAAAATCGACCAAAAATTTTAAAAGAGGGCAACCTTCCAAGAAGACAATTTCAAGAGTCATATTGTACTCACAAATGTTTTCTTTTTTTTAACAGAAAAGAAAACGGCGGAGAAAAATGATGAGTTTTACGAATTTTCAAAGACATGCAAACCCAAATTACCAAAACCTATCAGCTCACAGCAGCCAGAAGGGCCGTTAGCATAAATGTTGCAAACAATAAATGCTGAAGCGATTGTGGAGAAATGCGTACCCTCGATCCTAAGGGGGACGTGGTAAGAGCCACTAAAGACAACACAAAGAAGGTACTTTGAAGAGGGAAACACGGTGCTACCCGTCAATCAATCGCACCCACTGCTGGGCCTATCACCTGAGAAAATGAGAATCCAAAAGTCACAGGCTGGCAATCCTGCACTCCAACAATATTTACCAGAGCCAACACTTGGAAGCAATGAAAATGTCCATCAACCGAGGAATGCACAAAGTAGAAGTGGTCCATGTACACAGTGGAAAAATACTCTAATAAAAAATAAAAATTAAATTTAAAAATCCAACAAAAGTAAGGAGACATCAGCTTTTGTGGGTTTATCCGGGCACACTCCACTCTAATTTATAACCGAGAAACACCACAGGCCGCAAGGGCTTTTCCCTAGTTACCAGGGTGGTGAACATAGAAAGGCTGCCGCACTCTTGCAGTTACCTGCAAAAGCAGCTTTAAAGCCTGTGCTAAAGGTCATTTCATAGGAACAAGTACTGCAGGACTGTAAACGAAACCTGCCCTCAAAATGTCTTGAGGGATGTAATGGCCAAAACATTTCCAAATGTGACACATAGTTTAAGAGAACAGTTTGAAGAACTAAGGGGTAATCACAGCTTGAAAACTAAAAAGGACATGCCTTAAAGCTCAATTTCAACGGATTATGAGGCACATGCGAATTCAACCACAAAGAGGTATCAGCTCACACTTGTCAGATTCACCATCAGCAAGAAAACTACAAAGAATAAATGCTGAAGGTGTTGTGGAGAAATGCATACCCTCAACTTCAAGTGGGAAGTAACTTGGAAAGAGCCACGAATGAGAACAGAATGGACGTGCCCTAAAAAGGTAAACATTGAGCTACCATATGATCCAGCAGGCCCACTCCTCGACCTATAATCTAAGAAGAGAGAATTGGAAAAACACAGGCAGGCAAATCTGCTTTGCACAGTATTACAATAGCCAAGATATGGAAGTAACCAAAAAGACCACCAACAGATGGGTGGACAAAGAAGAACTCCTCCATGTACAGATGGATTATTCGCTAGTGAAAAAAATGAAACAATGCCGTTTGCAGCCCCATAGATGAGTCTAGACGTAATCACGCCACCTCTCGTAAGTGACAAAACCAAAAGACACATATCCTATCATATCACTTTTAGGAGTTACCTAAAAATTGATACCAATGAAGATATTTCTACAGAGAAAGGCGATCACAGATTCATTAAAAAAACTTATGGTTCACCAAATAGAAAGGTATGAGGATTGGATACATTACCATATTAGGGTTAACAGAAATATACACACCATGTGAAATATATATCACCAAAGACCTACGGAAGACCAGGAGAAGACTAATCAATATTTTGTCATAACCTACATGGGAAAAGGATGTGAGGAAGAATAGATACATGTGTATGTGTGAAAGAACCACATCTTACACACCTAGGACAAACAAACCATTGTAATCAAATTTGCTGTGATAAAAAATAAAAAGTAAATTACAAATATGAACAAGAAGTAATGAGACATAAACTTAAAAGGCTTTTTCCTGGCACATTCCATTCTAATTTACAACCTAGAACACCACTTCCATGAAGGCTCTGGTTCCCTAGTAAACAAAATTGGTAAAGGAGGAATGCTGCCACCTTGTGGCCGTTTCCTGCCAGAGCAGCTTTAAACTCACAGGTAATGGTCACTTAACATTCACAAGGACTCAGGGCTGTAAAGGACACCTGCCCTAAAAAATTGTGCTGAAGTAGGGAATGGACAAAAAAATTCAAAACAGACAAATGTTTCAAGAAGTGAGTATGAAGAGGTAAATTTTACTCACTCTCCTTTAAAAAAACAAGGGGCTTCCCTGGTGGCGCAGTGGTTGAGAATCTGCCTGCCAATGCAGGGGACACGGGTTCGAGCCCTGGTCTGGGTAGATCCCACATACCGCGGAGCAACTAAGCCCGTGAGCCACAACTACTGAGCCTGCGCATCTGGATATTGTGCTCCGCAATGGGAGGCCGCAACAGTGAGAGGCCCGCGCACTACGATGAAGAGTGGCCCCCACTTGCCACAACTTGAGAAAGCCCACGCACAGAAACGAAGACCCAACACAGCCAAAAATAAATAATAATTAATTAATTAATTAATTAAAAATAAAAAGGAAAATGGATTAAAGCTCAACCTCAGGAAGTGTTAGACCCATGCAATCTAATCTCCAAAATGTTTCAACTTACACCAGTCGACTGACCTTCCGCAAAAAGTCTACAAACAATAAATGCTGAAGGGGTTTTAGAGAACTGTGTACCCTCTACCTGCTGGTGAGACGTAAACTGGTAACAGCCAATAATGAGAACAGAAAGGAGCTGTGTTTAAAAGTAAAAATGGAGGTACCATTCAATCCAGCAGGCGCACCATTGGACCTCTCACCTGAGAAGACAAGAATCGAGAAGACACAGGCTGCAAAAGCTGCAGTGCAGCCTTATTCCCAATAGCCAAGACAGTGAAGCAATCAAAATGTCCAACAGCAGGTGAATGGATGAAGAAGAAGTGGTCCATGTACACAATGGAATATTAGCCATGGAAAACCATGAACCATTGCTCTTTGAGGCACCACAAATGAGTCTGGAGATAATCAAGAAGCATGAGGTAAGTCGGAAAGCAAAAGACCTATATTCTATGATATCACTTATAGGCGTTATCTAATAACTGACACAAATGAACATATTTCCACAGAGAAAGACACTCACAGACTTAGAAAACAAACTATGCTCATCTAAAAGGAAAGGTGGGGGGAATGGATAAATTAAGATTAGTGTTACTATATGTATACAAACACATATTATATACATATCTCAAACAGACCGACCATATAGCAAGGGAGGTCTGCGGAACCCTCTGTAACATTTCCCGTGGGAAGAGGATCTGTACGTGAATAGACATATATAATGTACAAATGAACCAGATTGTGTACACCTAGGACAAACAATATTCTAAGCTTTACCCCAATTAAAAAAAAATTTAAAAACCAAGAAGAAATAAAGCGACATAAACTTATGGGGGTTTCTCCATGCACATTCCAATGTAATTTACAACCTAGGAACACGACTTCCAGAAAGGCTCTGCTGCCCTAGTACCCGGATTTGGGAATGGAGAAATGCTGTCTCCTTGAGGCCACTTCCCACAACAGCAGGTTTAAACCCATTGCTAAAGGTCACTAAATATTCACCAAACTTGCAGTTCGGTATATAACACCTGCTCTCTAAAAAAATTCTGGGGTGGAAAATCGACCAAAAATTTTAAAAGAGGGCAACCTTCCAAGAAGACAATTTCAAGAGTCATATTGTACTCAGAATTGTTTTCTTTTTTTTAACAGAAAAGAAAACGGCGGAGAAAAATGATGAGTTTTACGAATTTTCAAAGACATGCAAACCCAAATTACCAAAACCTATCAGCTCACAGCAGCCAGAAGGGCCGTTAGCATAAATGTTGCAAACAATAAATGCTGAAGCGATTGTGGAGAAATGCGTACCCTCGATCCTAAGGGGGACGTGGTAAGAGCCACTAAAGACAACACAAAGAAGGTACTTTGAAGAGGGAAACACGGTGCTCCCAGTCAATCAATCGCACCCACTGCTGGGCCTATCACCTGAGAAAATGAGAATCCAAAAGTCACAGGCTGGCAATCCTGCACTCCAACAATATTTACCAGAGCCAACACTTGGAAGCAATGAAAATGTCCATCAACCGAGGAATGCACAAAGTAGAAGTGGTCCATGTACACAGTGGAAAATTACTCTAATAAAAAATACAAATTAAATTTAAAAATCCAACAAAAGTAAGGAGACATCAGCTTTTGTGGGTTTATCCGGGCACACTCCACTCTAATTTATAACCGAGAAACACCACAGGCCGCAAGGGCTTTTCCCTAGTTACCAGGGTGGTGAACATAGAAAGGCTGCCGCACTCTTGCAGTTACCTGCAAAAGCAGCTTTAAAGCCTGTGCTAAAGGTCATTTCATAGGAACAAGTACTGCAGGACTGTAAACGAAACCTGCCCTCAAAATGTCTTGAGGGATGTAATGGCCAAAACATTTCCAAATGTGACACATAGTTTAAGAGAACAGTTTGAAGAACTAAGGGGTAATCACAGCTTGAAAACTAAAAAGGACATGCCTTAAAGCTCAATTTCAACGGATTATGAGGCACATGCGAATTCAACCACAAAGAGGTATCAGCTCACACTTGTCAGATTCACCATCAGCAAGAAAACTACAAAGAATAAATGCTGAAGGTGTTGTGGAGAAATGCATACCCTCAACTTCAAGTGGGAAGTAACTTGGAAAGAGCCACGAATGAGAACAGAATGGACGTGCCCTAAAAAGGTAAACATTGAGCTACCATATGATCCAGCAGGCCCACTCCTCGACCTATAATCTAAGAAGAGAGAATTGGAAAAACACAGGCAGGTAAATCTGCTTTGCACAGTATTACAATAGCCAAGATATGGAAGTAACCAAAAAGTCCACCAACAGATGGGTGGACAAAGAAGAACTCCTCCATGTACAGATGGATTATTCGCTAGTGAAAAAAATGAAACAATGCCGTTTGCAGCCCCATAGATGAGTCTAGACGTAATCACGCCACCTGTAGTAAGTGACAAAACCAAAAGACACATATCCTATCATATCACTTTTAGGAGTTACCTAAAAATTGATACCAATGAAGATATTTCTACAGAGAAAGGCAATCACAGATTCATTAAAAAAACTTATGGTTCACCAAATAGAAAGGTATGAGGATTGGATACATTACCATATTGGGGTTAACAGCAATATACACACCATGTGAAATATATATCACCAAAGACCTACGGAAGACCAGGAGAAGACTAATCAGTATTTTGTCATAACCTACATGGGAAAAGGATGTGAGGAAGAATAGATACATGTGTATGTGTGAAAGAACCACATCTTACACACCTAGGACAAACAAACCATTGTAATCAAATTTGCTGTGATAAAAAATAAAAAGTAAATTACAAATATGAACAAGAAGTAATGAGACATAAACTTAAAGGGCTTTTTCCTGGCACATTCCATTCTAATTTACAACCTAGAACACCACTTCCATGAAGGCTCTGGTTCCCTAGTAAACAAAATTGGTAAAGGAGGAATGCTGCCACCTTGTGGCCGTTTCCTGCCAGAGCAGCTTTAAACTCACAGGTAATGGTCACTTAACATTCACAAGGACTCAGGGCTGTAAAGGACACCTGCCCTAAAAAATTGTGCTGAAGTAGGGAATGGACAAAAAAATTCAAAACAGACAAATGTTTCAAGAAGTGAGTATGAAGAGGTAAATTTTACTCACTCTCCTTTAAAAAAACAAGGGGCTTCCCTGGTGGCGCAGTGGTTGAGAATCTGCCTGCCAATGCAGGGGACACGGGTTCGAGCCCTGGTCTGGGTAGATCCCACATACCGCGGAGCAACTAAGCCCGTGAGCCACAACTACTGAGCCTGCGCATCTGGATATTGTGCTCCGCAATGGGAGGCCGCAACAGTGAGAGGCCCGCGCACTACGATGAAGAGTGGCCCCCACTTGCCACAACTTGAGAAAGCCCACGCACAGAAACGAAGACCCAACACAGCCAAAAATAAATAATAATTAATTAATTAATTAATTAAAAATAAAAAGGAAAATGGATTAAAGCTCAACCTCAGGAAGTGTTAGACCCATGCAATCTAATCTCCAAAATGTTTCAACTTACACCAGTCGACTGACCTTCCGCAAAAAGTCTACAAACAATAAATGCTGAAGGGGTTTTAGAGAACTGTGTACCCTCTACCTGCTGGTGAGACGTAAACTGGTAACAGCCAATAATGAGAACAGAAAGGAGCTGTGTTTAAAAGTAAAAATGGAGGTACCATTCAATCCAGTAGGCGCACCATTGGACCTCTCACCTGAGAAGACAAGAATCGAGAAGACACAGGCTGCAAAAGCTGCAGTGCAGCCTTATTCCCAATAGCCAAGACAGTGAAGCAATCAAAATGTCCAACAGCAGGTGAATGGATGAAGAAGAAGTGGTCCATGTACACAATGGAATATTAGCCATGGAAAACCATGAACCATTGCTCTTTGAGGCACCACAAATGAGTCTGGAGATAATCAAGAAGCATGAGGTAAGTCGGAAAGCAAAAGACCTATATTCTATGATATCACTTATAGGCGTTATCTAATAACTGACACAAATGAACATATTTCCACAGAGAAAGACACTCACAGACTTAGAAAACAAACTATGCTCATCTAAAAGGAAAGGTGGGGGGAATGGATAAATTAAGATTAGTGTTACTATATGTATACAAACACATATTATATACATATCTCAAACAGACCGACCATATAGCAAGGGAGGTCTGCGGAACCCTCTGTAACATTTCCCGTGGGAAGAGGATCTGTACGTGAATAGACATATATAATGTACAAATGAACCAGATTGTGTACACCTAGGACAAACAATATTCTAAGCTTTACCCCAATTAAAAAAAATTTAAAAACCAAGAAGAAATAAAGCGACATAAACTTATGGGGGTTTCTCCATGCACATTCCAATGTAATTTACAACCTAGGAACACGACTTCCAGAAAGGCTCTGCTGCCCTAGTACCCGGATTTGGGAATGGAGAAATGCTGTCTCCTTGAGGCCACTTCCCACAGCAGCAGCTTTAAACCCACTGCTAAAGGTCACTAAATATTCACCAAACTTGCAGTTCGGTAAATAACACCTGCTCTCTAAAAAAATTCTGGGGTGGAAAATCGACCAAAAATTTTAAAAGAGGGCAACCTTCCAAGAAGACAATTTCAAGAGTCATATTGTACTCACAAATGTTTTCTTTTTTTTAACAGAAAAGAAAACGGCGGAGAAAAATGATGAGTTTTACGAATTTTCAAAGACATGCAAACCCAAATTACCAAAACCTATCAGCTCACAGCAGCCAGAAGGGCCGTTAGCATAAATGTTGCAAACAATAAATGCTGAAGCGATTGTGGAGAAATGCGTACCCTCGATCCTAAGGGGGACGTGGTAAGAGCCACTAAAGACAACACAAAGAAGGTACTTTGAAGAGGGAAACACGGTGCTACCCGTCAATCAATCGCACCCACTGCTGGGCCTATCACCTGAGAAAATGAGAATCCAAAAGTCACAGGCTGGCAATCCTGCACTCCAACAATATTTACCAGAGCCAACACTTGGAAGCAATGAAAATGTCCATCAACCGAGGAATGCACAAAGTAGAAGTGGTCCATGTACACAGTGGAAAAATACTCTAATAAAAAATAAAAATTAAATTTAAAAATCCAACAAAAGTAAGGAGACATCAGCTTTTGTGGGTTTATCCGGGCACACTCCACTCTAATTTATAACCGAGAAACACCACAGGCCGCAAGGGCTTTTCCCTAGTTACCAGGGTGGTGAACATAGAAAGGCTGCCGCACTCTTGCAGTTACCTGCAAAAGCAGCTTTAAAGCCTGTGCTAAAGGTCATTTCATAGGAACAAGTACTGCAGGACTGTAAACGAAACCTGCCCTCAAAATGTCTTGAGGGATGTAATGGCCAAAACATTTCCAAATGTGACACATAGTTTAAGAGAACAGTTTGAAGAACTAAGGGGTAATCACAGCTTGAAAACTAAAAAGGACATGCCTTAAAGCTCAATTTCAACGGATTATGAGGCACATGCGAATTCAACCACAAAGAGGTATCAGCTCACACTTGTCAGATTCACCATCAGCAAGAAAACTACAAAGAATAAATGCTGAAGGTGTTGTGGAGAAATGCATACCCTCAACTTCAAGTGGGAAGTAACTTGGAAAGAGCCACGAATGAGAACAGAATGGACGTGCCCTAAAAAGGTAAACATTGAGCTACCATATGATCCAGCAGGCCCACTCCTCGACCTATAATCTAAGAAGAGAGAATTGGAAAAACACAGGCAGGCAAATCTGCTTTGCACAGTATTACAATAGCCAAGATATGGAAGTAACCAAAAAGACCACCAACAGATGGGTGGACAAAGAAGAACTCCTCCATGTACAGATGGATTATTCGCTAGTGAAAAAAATGAAACAATGCCGTTTGCAGCCCCATAGATGAGTCTAGACGTAATCACGCCACCTCTCGTAAGTGACAAAACCAAAAGACACATATCCTATCATATCACTTTTAGGAGTTACCTAAAAATTGATACCAATGAAGATATTTCTACAGAGAAAGGCGATCACAGATTCATTAAAAAAACTTATGGTTCACCAAATAGAAAGGTATGAGGATTGGATACATTACCATATTAGGGTTAACAGAAATATACACACCATGTGAAATATATATCACCAAAGACCTACGGAAGACCAGGAGAAGACTAATCAATATTTTGTCATAACCTACATGGGAAAAGGATGTGAGGAAGAATAGATACATGTGTATGTGTGAAAGAACCACATCTTACACACCTAGGACAAACAAACCATTGTAATCAAATTTGCTGTGATAAAAAATAAAAAGTAAATTACAAATATGAACAAGAAGTAATGAGACATAAACTTAAAAGGCTTTTTCCTGGCACATTCCATTCTAATTTACAACCTAGAACACCACTTCCATGAAGGCTCTGGTTCCCTAGTAAACAAAATTGGTAAAGGAGGAATGCTGCCACCTTGTGGCCGTTTCCTGCCAGAGCAGCTTTAAACTCACAGGTAATGGTCACTTAACATTCACAAGGACTCAGGGCTGTAAAGGACACCTGCCCTAAAAAATTGTGCTGAAGTAGGGAATGGACAAAAAAATTCAAAACAGACAAATGTTTCAAGAAGTGAGTATGAAGAGGTAAATTTTACTCACTCTCCTTTAAAAAAACAAGGGGCTTCCCTGGTGGCGCAGTGGTTGAGAATCTGCCTGCCAATGCAGGGGACACGGGTTCGAGCCCTGGTCTGGGTAGATCCCACATACCGCGGAGCAACTAAGCCCGTGAGCCACAACTACTGAGCCTGCGCATCTGGATATTGTGCTCCGCAATGGGAGGCCGCAACAGTGAGAGGCCCGCGCACTACGATGAAGAGTGGCCCCCACTTGCCACAACTTGAGAAAGCCCACGCACAGAAACGAAGACCCAACACAGCCAAAAATAAATAATAATTAATTAATTAATTAATTAAAAATAAAAAGGAAAATGGATTAAAGCTCAACCTCAGGAAGTGTTAGACCCATGCAATCTAATCTCCAAAATGTTTCAACTTACACCAGTCGACTGACCTTCCGCAAAAAGTCTACAAACAATAAATGCTGAAGGGGTTTTAGAGAACTGTGTACCCTCTACCTGCTGGTGAGACGTAAACTGGTAACAGCCAATAATGAGAACAGAAAGGAGCTGTGTTTAAAAGTAAAAATGGAGGTACCATTCAATCCAGCAGGCGCACCATTGGACCTCTCACCTGAGAAGACAAGAATCGAGAAGACACAGGCTGCAAAAGCTGCAGTGCAGCCTTATTCCCAATAGCCAAGACAGTGAAGCAATCAAAATGTCCAACAGCAGGTGAATGGATGAAGAAGAAGTGGTCCATGTACACAATGGAATATTAGCCATGGAAAACCATGAACCATTGCTCTTTGAGGCACCACAAATGAGTCTGGAGATAATCAAGAAGCATGAGGTAAGTCGGAAAGCAAAAGACCTATATTCTATGATATCACTTATAGGCGTTATCTAATAACTGACACAAATGAACATATTTCCACAGAGAAAGACACTCACAGACTTAGAAAACAAACTATGCTCATCTAAAAGGAAAGGTGGGGGGAATGGATAAATTAAGATTAGTGTTACTATATGTATACAAACACATATTATATACATATCTCAAACAGACCGACCATATAGCAAGGGAGGTCTGCGGAACCCTCTGTAACATTTCCCGTGGGAAGAGGATCTGTACGTGAATAGACATATATAATGTACAAATGAACCAGATTGTGTACACCTAGGACAAACAATATTCTAAGCTTTACCCCAATTAAAAAAAATTTAAAAACCAAGAAGAAATAAAGCGACATAAACTTATGGGGGTTTCTCCATGCACATTCCAATGTAATTTACAACCTAGGAACACGACTTCCAGAAAGGCTCTGCTGCCCTAGTACCCGGATTTGGGAATGGAGAAATGCTGTCTCCTTGAGGCCACTTCCCACAGCAGCAGCTTTAAACCCACTGCTAAAGGTCAATAAATATTCACCAAACTTGCAGTTCGGTAAATAACACCTGCTCTCTAAAAAAATTCTGGGGTGGAAAATCGACCAAAAATTTTAAAAGAGGGCAACCTTCCAAGAAGACAATTTCAAGAGTCATATTGTACTCAGAATTGTTTTCTTTTTTTTAACAGAAAAGAAAACGGCGGTGAAAAAGGATGAGTTTTACGAATTTTCAAAGACATGCAAACCCAAATTACCAAAACCTATCAGCTCACAGCAGCCAGAAGGGCCGTTAGCATAAATGTTGCAAACAATAAATGCTGAAGCGATTGTGGAGAAATGCGTACCCTCGATCCTAAGGGGGACGTGGTAAGAGCCACTAAAGACAACACAAAGAAGGTACTTTGAAGAGGGAAACACGGTGCTCCCAGTCAATCAATCGCACCCACTGCTGGGCCTATCACCTGAGAAAATGAGAATCCAAAAGTCACAGGCTGGCAATCCTGCACTCCAACAATATTTACCAGAGCCAACACTTGGAAGCAATGAAAATGTCCATCAACCGAGGAATGCACAAAGTAGAAGTGGTCCATGTACACAGTGGAAAAATACTCTAATAAAAAATAAAAATTAAATTTAAAAATCCAACAAAAGTAAGGAGACATCAGCTTTTGTGGGTTTATCCGGGCACACTCCACTCTAATTTATAACCGAGAAACACCACAGGCCGCAAGGGCTTTTCCCTAGTTACCAGGGTGGTGAACATAGAAAGGCTGCCGCACTCTTGCAGTTACCTGCAAAAGCAGCTTTAAAGCCTGTGCTAAAGGTCATTTCATAGGAACAAGTACTGCAGGACTGTAAACGAAACCTGCCCTCAAAATGTCTTGAGGGATGTAATGGCCAAAACATTTCCAAATGTGACACATAGTTTAAGAGAACAGTTTGAAGAACTAAGGGGTAATCACAGCTTGAAAACTAAAAAGGACATGCCTTAAAGCTCAATTTCAACGGATTATGAGGCACATGCGAATTCAACCACAAAGAGGTATCAGCTCACACTTGTCAGATTCACCATCAGCAAGAAAACTACAAAGAATAAATGCTGAAGGTGTTGTGGAGAAATGCATACCCTCAACTTCAAGTGGGAAGTAACTTGGAAAGAGCCACGAATGAGAACAGAATGGACGTGCCCTAAAAAGGTAAACATTGAGCTACCATATGATCCAGCAGGCCCACTCCTCGACCTATAATCTAAGAAGAGAGAATTGGAAAAACACAGGCAGGTAAATCTGCTTTGCACAGTATTACAATAGCCAAGATATGGAAGTAACCAAAAAGTCCACCAACAGATGGGTGGACAAAGAAGAACTCCTCCATGTACAGATGGATTATTCGCTAGTGAAAAAAATGAAACAATGCCGTTTGCAGCCCCATAGATGAGTCTAGACGTAATCACGCCACCTGTAGTAAGTGACAAAACCAAAAGACACATATCCTATCATATCACTTTTAGGAGTTACCTAAAAATTGATACCAATGAAGATATTTCTACAGAGAAAGGCAATCACAGATTCATTAAAAAAACTTATGGTTCACCAAATAGAAAGGTATGAGGATTGGATACATTACCATATTGGGGTTAACAGCAATATACACACCATGTGAAATATATATCACCAAAGACCTACGGAAGACCAGGAGAAGACTAATCAGTATTTTGTCATAACCTACATGGGAAAAGGATGTGAGGAAGAATAGATACATGTGTATGTGTGAAAGAACCACATCTTACACACCTAGGACAAACAAACCATTGTAATCAAATTTGCTGTGATAAAAAATAAAAAGTAAATTACAAATATGAACAAGAAGTAATGAGACATAAACTTAAAGGGCTTTTTCCTGGCACATTCCATTCTAATTTACAACCTAGAACACCACTTCCATGAAGGCTCTGGTTCCCTAGTAAACAAAATTGGTAAAGGAGGAATGCTGCCACCTTGTGGCCGTTTCCTGCCAGAGCAGCTTTAAACTCACAGGTAATGGTCACTTAACATTCACAAGGACTCAGGGCTGTAAAGGACACCTGCCCTAAAAAATTGTGCTGAAGTAGGGAATGGACAAAAAAATTCAAAACAGACAAATGTTTCAAGAAGTGAGTATGAAGAGGTAAATTTTACTCACTCTCCTTTAAAAAAACAAGGGGCTTCCCTGGTGGCGCAGTGGTTGAGAATCTGCCTGCCAATGCAGGGGACACGGGTTCGAGCCCTGGTCTGGGTAGATCCCACATACCGCGGAGCAACTAAGCCCGTGAGCCACAACTACTGAGCCTGCGCATCTGGATATTGTGCTCCGCAATGGGAGGCCGCAACAGTGAGAGGCCCGCGCACTACGATGAAGAGTGGCCCCCACTTGCCACAACTTGAGAAAGCCCACGCACAGAAACGAAGACCCAACACAGCCAAAAATAAATAATAATTAATTAATTAATTAATTAAAAATAAAAAGGAAAATGGATTAAAGCTCAACCTCAGGAAGTGTTAGACCCATGCAATCTAATCTCCAAAATGTTTCAACTTACACCAGTCGACTGACCTTCCGCAAAAAGTCTACAAACAATAAATGCTGAAGGGGTTTTAGAGAACTGTGTACCCTCTACCTGCTGGTGAGACGTAAACTGGTAACAGCCAATAATGAGAACAGAAAGGAGCTGTGTTTAAAAGTAAAAATGGAGGTACCATTCAATCCAGCAGGCGCACCATTGGACCTCTCACCTGAGAAGACAAGAATCGAGAAGACACAGGCTGCAAAAGCTGCAGTGCAGCCTTATTCCCAATAGCCAAGACAGTGAAGCAATCAAAATGTCCAACAGCAGGTGAATGGATGAAGAAGAAGTGGTCCATGTACACAATGGAATATTAGCCATGGAAAACCATGAACCATTGCTCTTTGAGGCACCACAAATGAGTCTGGAGATAATCAAGAAGCATGAGGTAAGTCGGAAAGCAAAAGACCTATATTCTATGATATCACTTATAGGCGTTATCTAATAACTGACACAAATGAACATATTTCCACAGAGAAAGACACTCACAGACTTAGAAAACAAACTATGCTCATCTAAAAGGAAAGGTGGGGGGAATGGATAAATTAAGATTAGTGTTACTATATGTATACAAACACATATTATATACATATCTCAAACAGACCGACCATATAGCAAGGGAGGTCTGCGGAACCCTCTGTAACATTTCCCGTGGGAAGAGGATCTGTACGTGAATAGACATATATAATGTACAAATGAACCAGATTGTGTACACCTAGGACAAACAATATTCTAAGCTTTACCCCAATTAAAAAAAATTTAAAAACCAAGAAGAAATAAAGCGACATAAACTTATGGGGGTTTCTCCATGCACATTCCAATGTAATTTACAACCTAGGAACACGACTTCCAGAAAGGCTCTGCTGCCCTAGTACCCGGATTTGGGAATGGAGAAATGCTGTCTCCTTGAGGCCACTTCCCACAACAGCAGCTTTAAACCCATTGCTAAAGGTCACTAAATATTCACCAAACTTGCAGTTCGGTATATAACACCTGCTCTCTAAAAAAATTCTGGGGTGGAAAATCGACCAAAAATTTTAAAAGAGGGCAACCTTCCAAGAAGACAATTTCAAGAGTCATATTGTACCCACAATTGTTTTCTTTTTTTTAACAGAAAAGAAAACGGCGGAGAAACATGATGAGTTTTATGAATTTTCAAAGACATGCAAACCCAAATTACCAAAACCTATCAGCTCACAGCAGCCAGAAGGGCCGTTAGCATAAATGTTGCAAACAATAAATGCTGAAGCGATTGTGGAGAAATGCGTACCCTCGATCCTAAGGGGGACGTGGTAAGAGCCACTAAAGACAACACAAAGAAGGTACTTTGAAGAGGGAAACACGGTGCTCCCCGTCAATCAATCGCACCCACTGCTGGGCCTATCACCTGAGAAAATGAGAATCCAAAAGTCACAGGCTGGCAATCCTGCACTCCAACAATATTTACCAGAGCCAACACTTGGAAGCAATGAAAATGTCCATCAACCGAGGAATGCACAAAGTAGAAGTGGTCCATGTACACAGTGGAAAATTACTCTAATAAAAAATAAAAATTAAATTTAAAAATCCAACAAAAGTAAGGAGACATCAGCTTTTGTGGGTTTATCCGGGCACACTCCACTCTAATTTATAACCGAGAAACACCACAGGCCGCAAGGGCTTTTCCCTAGTTACCAGGGTGGTGAACATAGAAAGGCTGCCGCACTCTTGCAGTTACCTGCAAAAGCAGCTTTAAAGCCTGTGCTAAAGGTCATTTCATAGGAACAAGTACTGCAGGACTGTAAACGAAACCTGCCCTCAAAATGTCTTGAGGGATGTAATGGCCAAAACATTTCCAAATGTGACACATAGTTTAAGAGAACAGTTTGAAGAACTAAGGGGTAATCACAGCTTGAAAACTAAAAAGGACATGCCTTAAAGCTCAATTTCAACGGATTATGAGGCACATGCGAATTCAACCACAAAGAGGTATCAGCTCACACTTGTCAGATTCACCATCAGCAAGAAAACTACAAAGAATAAATGCTGAAGGTGTTGTGGAGAAATGCATACCCTCAACTTCAAGTGGGAAGTAACTTGGAAAGAGCCACGAATGAGAACAGAATGGACGTGCCCTAAAAAGGTAAACATTGAGCTACCATATGATCCAGCAGGCCCACTCCTCGACCTATAATCTAAGAAGAGAGAATTGGAAAAACACAGGCAGGCAAATCTGCTTTGCACAGTATTACAATAGCCAAGATATGGAAGTAACCAAAAAGTCCACCAACAGATGGGTGGACAAAGAAGAACTCCTCCATGTACAGATGGATTATTCGCTAGTGAAAAAAATGAAACAATGCCGTTTGCAGCCCCATAGATGAGTCTAGACGTAATCACGCCACCTGTAGTAAGTGACAAAACCAAAAGACACATATCCTATCATATCACTTTTAGGAGTTACCTAAAAATTGATACCAATGAAGATATTTCTACAGAGAAAGGCAATCACAGATTCATTAAAAAAACTTATGGTTCACCAAATAGAAAGGTATGAGGATTGGATACATTACCATATTGGGGTTAACAGCAATATACACACCATGTGAAATATATATCACCAAAGACCTACGGAAGACCAGGAGAAGACTAATCAGTATTTTGTCATAACCTACATGGGAAAAGGATGTGAGGAAGAATAGATACATGTGTATGTGTGAAAGAACCACATCTTACACACCTAGGACAAACAAACCATTGTAATCAAATTTGCTGTGATAAAAAATAAAAAGTAAATTACAAATATGAACAAGAAGTAATGAGACATAAACTTAAAGGGCTTTTTCCTGGCACATTCCATTCTAATTTACAACCTAGAACACCACTTCCATGAAGGCTCTGGTTCCCTAGTAAACAAAATTGGTAAAGGAGGAATGCTGCCACCTTGTGGCCGTTTCCTGCCAGAGCAGCTTTAAACTCACAGGTAATGGTCACTTAACATTCACAAGGACTCAGGGCTGTAAAGGACACCTGCCCTAAAAAATTGTGCTGAAGTAGGGAATGGACAAAAAAATTCAAAACAGACAAATGTTTCAAGAAGTGAGTATGAAGAGGTAAATTTTACTCACTCTCCTTTAAAAAAACAAGGGGCTTCCCTGGTGGCGCAGTGGTTGAGAATCTGCCTGCCAATGCAGGGGACACGGGTTCGAGCCCTGGTCTGGGTAGATCCCACATACCGCGGAGCAACTAAGCCCGTGAGCCACAACTACTGAGCCTGCGCATCTGGATATTGTGCTCCGCAATGGGAGGCCGCAACAGTGAGAGGCCCGCGCACTACGATGAAGAGTGGCCCCCACTTGCCACAACTTGAGAAAGCCCACACACAGAAACGAAGACCCAACACAGCCAAAAATAAATAATAATTAATTAATTAATTAATTAAAAATAAAAAGGAAAATGGATTAAAGCTCAACCTCAGGAAGTGTTAGACCCATGCAATCTAATCTCCAAAATGTTTCAACTTACACCAGTCGACTGACCTTCCGCAAAAAGTCTACAAACAATAAATGCTGAAGGGGTTTTAGAGAACTGTGTACCCTCTACCTGCTGGTGAGACGTAAACTGGTAACAGCCAATAATGAGAACAGAAAGGAGCTGTGTTTAAAAGTAAAAATGGAGGTACCATTCAATCCAGCAGGCGCACCATTGGACCTCTCACCTGAGAAGACAAGAATCGAGAAGACACAGGCTGCAAAAGCTGCAGTGCAGCCTTATTCCCAATAGCCAAGACAGTGAAGCAATCAAAATGTCCAACAGCAGGTGAATGGATGAAGAAGAAGTGGTCCATGTACACAATGGAATATTAGCCATGGAAAACCATGAACCATTGCTCTTTGAGGCACCACAAATGAGTCTGGAGATAATCAAGAAGCATGAGGTAAGTCGGAAAGCAAAAGACCTATATTCTATGATATCACTTATAGGCGTTATCTAATAACTGACACAAATGAACATATTTCCACAGAGAAAGACACTCACAGACTTAGAAAACAAACTATGCTCATCTAAAAGGAAAGGTGGGGGGAATGGATAAATTAAGATTAGTGTTACTATATGTATACAAACACATATTATATACATATCTCAAACAGACCGACCATATAGCAAGGGAGGTCTGCGGAACCCTCTGTAACATTTCCCGTGGGAAGAGGATCTGTACGTGAATAGACATATATAATGTACAAATGAACCAGATTGTGTACACCTAGGACAAACAATATTCTAAGCTTTACCCCAATTAAAAAAAATTTAAAAACCAAGAAGAAATAAAGCGACATAAACTTATGGGGGTTTCTCCATGCACATTCCAATGTAATTTACAACCTAGGAACACGACTTCCAGAAAGGCTCTGCTGCCCTAGTACCCGGATTTGGGAATGGAGAAATGCTGTCTCCTTGAGGCCACTTCCCACAACAGCAGCTTTAAACCCATTGCTAAAGGTCACTAAATATTCACCAAACTTGCAGTTAGGTATATAACACCTGCTCTCTAAAAAAATTCTGGGGTGGAAAATCGACCAAAAATTTTAAAAGAGGGCAACCTTCCAAGAAGACAATTTCAAGAGTCATATTGTACTCAGAATTGTTTTCTTTTTTTTAACAGAAAAGAAAACGGCGGAGAAAAATGATGAGTTTTACGAATTTTCAAAGACATGCAAACCCAAATTACCAAAACCTATCAGCTCACAGCAGCCAGAAGGGCCGTTAGCATAAATGTTGCAAACAATAAATGCTGAAGCGATTGTGGAGAAATGCGTACCCTCGATCCTAAGGGGGACGTGGTAAGAGCCACTAAAGACAACACAAAGAAGGTACTTTGAAGAGGGAAACACGGTGCTCCCAGTCAATCAATCGCACCCACTGCTGGGCCTATCACCTGAGAAAATGAGAATCCAAAAGTCACAGGCTGGCAATCCTGCACTCCAACAATATTTACCAGAGCCAACACTTGGAAGCAATGAAAATGTCCATCAACCGAGGAATGCACAAAGTAGAAGTGGTCCATGTACACAGTGGAAAATTACTCTAATAAAAAATAAAAATTAAATTTAAAAATCCAACAAAAGTAAGGAGACATCAGCTTTTGTGGGTTTATCCGGGCACACTCCACTCTAATTTATAACCGAGAAACACCACAGGCCGCAAGGGCTTTTCCCTAGTTACCAGGGTGGTGAACATAGAAAGGCTGCCGCACTCTTGCAGTTACCTGCAAAAGCAGCTTTAAAGCCTGTGCTAAAGGTCATTTCATAGGAACAAGTACTGCAGGACTGTAAACGAAACCTGCCCTCAAAATGTCTTGAGGGATGTAATGGCCAAAACATTTCCAAATGTGACACATAGTTTAAGAGAACAGTTTGAAGAACTAAGGGGTAATCACAGCTTGAAAACTAAAAAGGACATGCCTTAAAGCTCAATTTCAACGGATTATGAGGCACATGCGAATTCAACCACAAAGAGGTATCAGCTCACACTTGTCAGATTCACCATCAGCAAGAAAACTACAAAGAATAAATGCTGAAGGTGTTGTGGAGAAATGCATACCCTCAACTTCAAGTGGGAAGTAACTTGGAAAGAGCCACGAATGAGAACAGAATGGACGTGCCCTAAAAAGGTAAACATTGAGCTACCATATGATCCAGCAGGCCCACTCCTCGACCTATAATCTAAGAAGAGAGAATTGGAAAAACACAGGCAGGTAAATCTGCTTTGCACAGTATTACAATAGCCAAGATATGGAAGTAACCAAAAAGTCCACCAACAGATGGGTGGACAAAGAAGAACTCCTCCATGTACAGATGGATTATTCGCTAGTGAAAAAAATGAAACAATGCCGTTTGCAGCCCCATAGATGAGTCTAGACGTAATCACGCCACCTGTAGTAAGTGACAAAACAAAAAGACACATATCCTATCATATCACTTTTAGGAGTTACCTAAAAATTGATACCAATGAAGATATTTCTACAGAGAAAGGCAATCACAGATTCATTAAAAAAACTTATGGTTCACCAAATAGAAAGGTATGAGGATTGGATACATTACCATATTGGGGTTAACAGCAATATACACACCATGTGAAATATATATCACCAAAGACCTACGGAAGACCAGGAGAAGACTAATCAGTATTTTGTCATAACCTACATGGGAAAAGGATGTGAGGAAGAATAGATACATGTGTATGTGTGAAAGAACCACATCTTACACACCTAGGACAAACAAACCATTGTAATCAAATTTGCTGTGATAAAAAATAAAAAGTAAATTACAAATATGAACAAGAAGTAATGAGACATAAACTTAAAGGGCTTTTTCCTGGCACATTCCATTCTAATTTACAACCTAGAACACCACTTCCATGAAGGCTCTGGTTCCCTAGTAAACAAAATTGGTAAAGGAGGAATGCTGCCACCTTGTGGCCGTTTCCTGCCAGAGCAGCTTTAAACTCACAGGTAATGGTCACTTAACATTCACAAGGACTCAGGGCTGTAAAGGACACCTGCCCTAAAAAATTGTGCTGAAGTAGGGAATGGACAAAAAAATTCAAAACAGACAAATGTTTCAAGAAGTGAGTATGAAGAGGTAAATTTTACTCACTCTCCTTTAAAAAAACAAGGGGCTTCCCTGGTGGCGCAGTGGTTGAGAATCTGCCTGCCAATGCAGGGGACACGGGTTCGAGCCCTGGTCTGGGTAGATCCCACATACCGCAGAGCAACTAAGCCCGTGAGCCACAACTACTGAGCCTGCGCATCTGGATATTGTGCTCCGCAATGGGAGGCCGCAACAGTGAGAGGCCCGCGCACTACGATGAAGAGTGGCCCCCACTTGCCACAACTTGAGAAAGCCCACGCACAGAAACGAAGACCCAACACAGCCAAAAATAAATAATAATTAATTAATTAATTAATTAAAAATAAAAAGGAAAATGGATTAAAGCTCAACCTCAGGAAGTGTTAGACCCATGCAATCTAATCTCCAAAATGTTTCAACTTACACCAGTCGACTGACCTTCCGCAAAAAGTCTACAAACAATAAATGCTGAAGGGGTTTTAGAGAACTGTGTACCCTCTACCTGCTGGTGAGACGTAAACTGGTAACAGCCAATAATGAGAACAGAAAGGAGCTGTGTTTAAAAGTAAAAATGGAGGTACCATTCAATCCAGCAGGCGCACCATTGGACCTCTCACCTGAGAAGACAAGAATCGAGAAGACACAGGCTGCAAAAGCTGCAGTGCAGCCTTATTCCCAATAGCCAAGACAGTGAAGCAATCAAAATGTCCAACAGCAGGTGAATGGATGAAGAAGAAGTGGTCCATGTACACAATGGAATATTAGCCATGGAAAACCATGAACCATTGCTCTTTGAGGCACCACAAATGAGTCTGGAGATAATCAAGAAGCATGAGGTAAGTCGGAAAGCAAAAGACCTATATTCTATGATATCACTTATAGGCGTTATCTAATAACTGACACAAATGAACATATTTCCACAGAGAAAGACACTCACAGACTTAGAAAACAAACTATGCTCATCTAAAAGGAAAGGTGGGGGGAATGGATAAATTAAGATTAGTGTTACTATATGTATACAAACACATATTATATACATATCTCAAACAGACCGACCATATAGCAAGGGAGGTCTGCGGAACCCTCTGTAACATTTCCCGTGGGAAGAGGATCTGTACGTGAATAGACATATATAATGTACAAATGAACCAGATTGTGTACACCTAGGACAAACAATATTCTAAGCTTTACCCCAATTAAAAAAAATTTAAAAACCAAGAAGAAATAAAGCGACATAAACTTATGGGGGTTTCTCCATGCACATTCCAATGTAATTTACAACCTAGGAACACGACTTCCAGAAAGGCTCTGCTGCCCTAGTACCCGGATTTGGGAATGGAGAAATGCTGTCTCCTTGAGGCCACTTCCCACAACAGCAGCTTTAAACCCATTGCTAAAGGTCACTAAATATTCACCAAACTTGCAGTTAGGTATATAACACCTGCTCTCTAAAAAAATTCTGGGGTGGAAAATCGACCAAAAATTTTAAAAGAGGGCAACCTTCCAAGAAGACAATTTCAAGAGTCATATTGTACCCACAATTGTTTTCTTTTTTTTAACAGAAAAGAAAACGGCGGAGAAACATGATGAGTTTTACGAATTTTCAAAGACATGCAAACCCAAATTACCAAAACCTATCAGCTCACAGCAGCCAGAAGGGCCGTTAGCATAAATGTTGCAAACAATAAATGCTGAAGCGATTGTGGAGAAATGCGTACCCTCGATCCTAAGGGGGACGTGGTAAGAGCCACTAAAGACAACACAAAGAAGGTACTTTGAAGAGGGAAACACGGTGCTCCCCGTCAATCAATCGCACCCACTGCTGGGCCTATCACCTGAGAAAATGAGAATCCAAAAGTCACAGGCTGGCAATCCTGCACTCCAACAATATTTACCAGAGCCAACACTTGGAAGCAATGAAAATGTCCATCAACCGAGGAATGCACAAAGTAGAAGTGGTCCATGTACACAGTGGAAAATTACTCTAATAAAAAATAAAAATTAAATTTAAAAATCCAACAAAAGTAAGGAGACATCAGCTTTTGTGGGTTTATCCGGGCACACTCCACTCTAATTTATAACCGAGAAACACCACAGGCCGCAAGGGCTTTTCCCTAGTTACCAGGGTGGTGAACATAGAAAGGCTGCCGCACTCTTGCAGTTACCTGCAAAAGCAGCTTTAAAGCCTGTGCTAAAGGTCATTTCATAGGAACAAGTACTGCAGGACTGTAAACGAAACCTGCCCTCAAAATGTCTTGAGGGATGTAATGGCCAAAACATTTCCAAATGTGACACATAGTTTAAGAGAACAGTTTGAAGAACTAAGGGGTAATCACAGCTTGAAAACTAAAAAGGACATGCCTTAAAGCTCAATTTCAACGGATTATGAGGCACATGCGAATTCAACCACAAAGAGGTATCAGCTCACACTTGTCAGATTCACCATCAGCAAGAAAACTACAAAGAATAAATGCTGAAGGTGTTGTGGAGAAATGCATACCCTCAACTTCAAGTGGGAAGTAACTTGGAAAGAGCCACGAATGAGAACAGAATGGACGTGCCCTAAAAAGGTAAACATTGAGCTACCATATGATCCAGCAGGCCCACTCCTCGACCTATAATCTAAGAAGAGAGAATTGGAAAAACACAGGCAGGCAAATCTGCTTTGCACAGTATTACAATAGCCAAGATATGGAAGTAACCAAAAAGTCCACCAACAGATGGGTGGACAAAGAAGAACTCCTCCATGTACAGATGGATTATTCGCTAGTGAAAAAAATGAAACAATGCCGTTTGCAGCCCCATAGATGAGTCTAGACGTAATCACGCCACCTGTAGTAAGTGACAAAACCAAAAGACACATATCCTATCATATCACTTTTAGGAGTTACCTAAAAATTGATACCAATGAAGATATTTCTACAGAGAAAGGCAATCACAGATTCATTAAAAAAACTTATGGTTCACCAAATAGAAAGGTATGAGGATTGGATACATTACCATATTGGGGTTAACAGCAATATACACACCATGTGAAATATATATCGCCAAAGACCTACGGAAGACCAGGAGAAGACTAATCAGTATTTTGTCATAACCTACATGGGAAAAGGATGTGAGGAAGAATAGATACATGTGTATGTGTGAAAGAACCACATCTTACACACCTAGGACAAACAAACCATTGTAATCAAATTTGCTGTGATAAAAAATAAAAAGTAAATTACAAATATGAACAAGAAGTAATGAGACATAAACTTAAAGGGCTTTTTCCTGGCACATTCCATTCTAATTTACAACCTAGAACACCACTTCCATGAAGGCTCTGGTTCCCTAGTAAACAAAATTGGTAAAGGAGGAATGCTGCCACCTTGTGGCCGTTTCCTGCCAGAGCAGCTTTAAACTCACAGGTAATGGTCACTTAACATTCACAAGGACTCAGGGCTGTAAAGGACACCTGCCCTAAAAAATTGTGCTGAAGTAGGGAATGGACAAAAAAATTCAAAACAGACAAATGTTTCAAGAAGTGAGTATGAAGAGGTAAATTTTACTCACTCTCCTTTAAAAAAACAAGGGGCTTCCCTGGTGGCGCAGTGGTTGAGAATCTGCCTGCCAATGCAGGGGACACGGGTTCGAGCCCTGGTCTGGGTAGATCCCACATACCGCGGAGCAACTAAGCCCGTGAGCCACAACTACTGAGCCTGCGCATCTGGATATTGTGCTCCGCAATGGGAGGCCGCAACAGTGAGAGGCCCGCGCACTACGATGAAGAGTGGCCCCCACTTGCCACAACTTGAGAAAGCCCACACACAGAAACGAAGACCCAACACAGCCAAAAATAAATAATAATTAATTAATTAATTAATTAAAAATAAAAAGGAAAATGGATTAAAGCTCAACCTCAGGAAGTGTTAGACCCATGCAATCTAATCTCCAAAATGTTTCAACTTACACCAGTCGACTGACCTTCCGCAAAAAGTCTACAAACAATAAATGCTGAAGGGGTTTTAGAGAACTGTGTACCCTCTACCTGCTGGTGAGACGTAAACTGGTAACAGCCAATAATGAGAACAGAAAGGAGCTGTGTTTAAAAGTAAAAATGGAGGTACCATTCAATCCAGCAGGCGCACCATTGGACCTCTCACCTGAGAAGACAAGAATCGAGAAGACACAGGCTGCAAAAGCTGCAGTGCAGCCTTATTCCCAATAGCCAAGACAGTGAAGCAATCAAAATGTCCAACAGCAGGTGAATGGATGAAGAAGAAGTGGTCCATGTACACAATGGAATATTAGCCATGGAAAACCATGAACCATTGCTCTTTGAGGCACCACAAATGAGTCTGGAGATAATCAAGAAGCATGAGGTAAGTCGGAAAGCAAAAGACCTATATTCTATGATATCACTTATAGGCGTTATCTAATAACTGACACAAATGAACATATTTCCACAGAGAAAGACACTCACAGACTTAGAAAACAAACTATGCTCATCTAAAAGGAAAGGTGGGGGGAATGGATAAATTAAGATTAGTGATACTATATGTATACAAACACATATTATATACATATCTCAAACAGACCGACCATATAGCAAGGGAGGTCTGCGGAACCCTCTGTAACATTTCCCGTGGGAAGAGGATCTGTACGTGAATAGACATATATAATGTACAAATGAACCAGATTGTGTACACCTAGGACAAACAATATTCTAAGCTTTACCCCAATTAAAAAAAATTTAAAAACCAAGAAGAAATAAAGCGACATAAACTTATGGGGGTTTCTCCATGCACATTCCAATGTAATTTACAACCTAGGAACACGACTTCCAGAAAGGCTCTGCTGCCCTAGTACCCGGATTTGGGAATGGAGAAATGCTGTCTCCTTGAGGCCACTTCCCACAACAGCAGCTTTAAACCCATTGCTAAAGGTCACTAAATATTCACCAAACTTGCAGTTCGGTATATAACACCTGCTCTCTAAAAAAATTCTGGGGTGGAAAATCGACCAAAAATTTTAAAAGAGGGCAACCTTCCAAGAAGACAATTTCAAGAGTCATATTGTACTCAGAATTGTTTTCTTTTTTTTAACAGAAAAGAAAACGGCGGAGAAAAATGATGAGTTTTACGAATTTTCAAAGACATGCAAACCCAAATTACCAAAACCTATCAGCTCACAGCAGCCAGAAGGGCCGTTAGCATAAATGTTGCAAACAATAAATGCTGAAGCGATTGTGGAGAAATGCGTACCCTCGATCCTAAGGGGGACGTGGTAAGAGCCACTAAAGACAACACAAAGAAGGTACTTTGAAGAGGGAAACACGGTGCTCCCCGTCAATCAATCGCACCCACTGCTGGGCCTATCACCTGAGAAAATGAGAATCCAAAAGTCACAGGCTGGCAATCCTGCACTCCAACAATATTTACCAGAGCCAACACTTGGAAGCAATGAAAATGTCCATCAACCGAGGAATGCACAAAGTAGAAGTGGTCCATGTACACAGTGGAAAATTACTCTAATAAAAAATAAAAATTAAATTTAAAAATCCAACAAAAGTAAGGAGACATCAGCTTTTGTGGGTTTATCCGGGCACACTCCACTCTAATTTATAACCGAGAAACACCACAGGCCGCAAGGGCTTTTCCCTAGTTACCAGGGTGGTGAACATAGAAAGGCTGCCGCACTCTTGCAGTTACCTGCAAAAGCAGCTTTAAAGCCTGTGCTAAAGGTCATTTCATAGGAACAAGTACTGCAGGACTGTAAACGAAACCTGCCCTCAAAATGTCTTGAGGGATGTAATGGCCAAAACATTTCCAAATGTGACACATAGTTTAAGAGAACAGTTTGAAGAACTAAGGGGTAATCACAGCTTGAAAACTAAAAAGGACATGCCTTAAAGCTCAATTTCAACGGATTATGAGGCACATGCGAATTCAACCACAAAGAGGTATCAGCTCACACTTGTCAGATTCACCATCAGCAAGAAAACTACAAAGAATAAATGCTGAAGGTGTTGTGGAGAAATGCATACCCTCAACTTCAAGTGGGAAGTAACTTGGAAAGAGCCACGAATGAGAACAGAATGGACGTGCCCTAAAAAGGTAAACATTGAGCTACCATATGATCCAGCAGGCCCACTCCTCGACCTATAATCTAAGAAGAGAGAATTGGAAAAACACAGGCAGGTAAATCTGCTTTGCACAGTATTACAATAGCCAAGATATGGAAGTAACCAAAAAGTCCACCAACAGATGGGTGGACAAAGAAGAACTCCTCCATGTACAGATGGATTATTCGCTAGTGAAAAAAATGAAACAATGCCGTTTGCAGCCCCATAGATGAGTCTAGACGTAATCACGCCACCTGTAGTAAGTGACAAAACCAAAAGACACATATCCTATCATATCACTTTTAGGAGTTACCTAAAAATTGATACCAATGAAGATATTTCTACAGAGAAAGGCAATCACAGATTCATTAAAAAAACTTATGGTTCACCAAATAGAAAGGTATGAGGATTGGATACATTACCATATTGGGGTTAACAGCAATATACACACCATGTGAAATATATATCACCAAAGACCTACGGAAGACCAGGAGAAGACTAATCAATATTTTGTCATAACCTAAATGGGAAAAGGATGTGAGGAAGAATAGATACATGTGTATGTGTGAAAGAACCACATCTTACACACCTAGGACAAACAAACCATTGTAATCAAATTTGCTGTGATAAAAAATAAAAAGTAAATTACAAATATGAACAAGAAGTAATGAGACATAAACTTAAAGGGCTTTTTCCTGGCACATTCCATTCTAATTTACAACCTAGAACACCACTTCCATGAAGGCTCTGGTTCCCTAGTAAACAAAATTGGTAAAGGAGGAATGCTGCCACCTTGTGGCCGTTTCCTGCCAGAGCAGCTTTAAACTCACAGGTAATGGTCACTTAACATTCACAAGGACTCAGGGCTGTAAAGGACACCTGCCCTAAAAAATTGTGCTGAAGTAGGGAATGGACAAAAAAATTCAAAACAGACAAATGTTTCAAGAAGTGAGTATGAAGAGGTAAATTTTACTCACTCTCGTTTAAAAAAACAAGGGGCTTCCCTGGTGGCGCAGTGGTTGAGAATCTGCCTGCCAATGCAGGGGACACGGGTTCGAGCCCTGGTCTGGGTAGATCCCACATACCGCGGAGCAACTAAGCCCGTGAGCCACAACTACTGAGCCTGCGCATCTGGATATTGTGCTCCGCAATGGGAGGCCGCAACAGTGAGAGGCCCGCGCACTACGATGAAGAGTGGCCCCCACTTGCCACAACTTGAGAAAGCCCACGCACAGAAACGAAGACCCAACACAGCCAAAAATAAATAATAATTAATTAATTAATTAATTAAAAATAAAAAGGAAAATGGATTAAAGCTCAACCTCAGGAAGTGTTAGACCCATGCAATCTAATCTCCAAAATGTTTCAACTTACACCAGTCGACTGACCTTCCGCAAAAAGTCTACAAACAATAAATGCTGAAGGGGTTTTAGAGAACTGTGTACCCTCTACCTGCTGGTGAGACGTAAACTGGTAACAGCCAATAATGAGAACAGAAAGGAGCTGTGTTTAAAAGTAAAAATGGAGGTACCATTCAATCCAGCAGGCGCACCATTGGACCTCTCACCTGAGAAGACAAGAATCGAGAAGACACAGGCTGCAAAAGCTGCAGTGCAGCCTTATTCCCAATAGCCAAGACAGTGAAGCAATCAAAATGTCCAACAGCAGGTGAATGGATGAAGAAGAAGTGGTCCATGTACACAATGGAATATTAGCCATGGAAAACCATGAACCATTGCTCTTTGAGGCACCACAAATGAGTCTGGAGATAATCAAGAAGCATGAGGTAAGTCGGAAAGCAAAAGACCTATATTCTATGATATCACTTATAGGCGTTATCTAATAACTGACACAAATGAACATATTTCCACAGAGAAAGACACTCACAGACTTAGAAAACAAACTATGCTCATCTAAAAGGAAAGGTGGGGGGAATGGATAAATTAAGATTAGTGTTACTATATGTATACAAACACATATTATATACATATCTCAAACAGACCGACCATATAGCAAGGGAGGTCTGCGGAACCCTCTGTAACATTTCCCGTGGGAAGAGGATCTGTACGTGAATAGACATATATAATGTACAAATGAACCAGATTGTGTACACCTAGGACAAACAATATTCTAAGCTTTACCCCAATTAAAAAAAATTTAAAAACCAAGAAGAAATAAAGCGACATAAACTTATGGGGGTTTCTTCATGCACATTCCAATGTAATTTACAACCTAGGAACACGACTTCCAGAAAGGCTCTGCTGCCCTAGTACCCGGATTTGGGAATGGAGAAATGCTGTCTCCTTGAGGCCACTTCCTACAACAGCAGCTTTAAACCCATTGCTAAAGGTCACTAAATATTCACCACACTTGCAGTTCGGTAAATAACACCTGCTCTCTAAAAAAATTCTGGGGTGGAAAATCGACCAAAAATTTTAAAAGAGGGCAACCTTCCAAGAAGACAATTTCAAGAGTCATATTGTACTCAGAATTGTTTTCTTTTTTTTAACAGAAAAGAAAACGGCGGAGAAAAATGATGAGTTTTACGAATTTTCAAAGACATGCAAACCCAAATTACCAAAACCTATCAGCTCACAGCAGCCAGAAGGGCCGTTAGCATAAATGTTGCAAACAATAAATGCTGAAGCGATTGTGGAGAAATGCGTACCCTCGATCCTAAGGGGGACGTGGTAAGAGCCACTAAAGACAACACAAAGAAGGTACTTTGAAGAGGGAAACACGGTGCTCCTAGTCAATCAATCGCACCCACTGCTGGGCCTATCACCTGAGAAAATGAGAATCCAAAAGTCACAGGCTGGCAATCCTGCACTCCAACAATATTTACCAGAGCCAACACTTGGAAGCAATGAAAATGTCTATCAACCGAGGAATGCACAAAGTAGAAGTGGTCCATGTACACAGTGGAAAATTACTCTAATAAGAAATAAAAATTAAATTTAAAAATCCAACAAAAGTAAGGAGACATCAGCTTTTGTGGGTTTATCCGGGCACACTCCACTCTAATTTATAACCGAGAAACACCACAGGCCGCAAGGACTTTTCCCTAGTTACCAGGGTGGTGAACATAGAAAGGCTGCCGCACTCTTGCAGTTACCTGCAAAAGCAGCTTTAAAGCCTGTGCTAAAGGTCATTTCATAGGAACAAGTACTGCAGGACTGTAAACGAAACCTGCCCTCAAAATGTCTTGAGGGATGTAATGGCCAAAACATTTCCAAATGTGACACATAGTTTAAGAGAACAGTTTGAAGAACTAAGGGGTAATCACAGCTTGAAAACTAAAAAGGACATGCCTTAAAGCTCGATTTCAACGGATTATGAGGCACATGCGAATTCAACCACAAAGAGGTATCAGCTCACACTTGTCAGATTCACCATCAGCAAGAAAACTACAAAGAATAAATGCTGAAGGTGTTGTGGAGAAATGCATACCCTCAACTTCAAGTGGGAAGTAACTTGGAAAGAGCCACGAATGAGAACAGAATGGACGTGCCCTAAAAAGGTAAACATTGAGCTACCATATGATCCAGCAGGCCCACTCCTCGACCTATAATCTAAGAAGAGAGAATTGGAAAAACACAGGCAGGTAAATCTGCTTTGCACAGTATTACAATAGCCAAGATATGGAAGTAACCAAAAAGTCCACCAACACATGGGTGGACAAAGAAGAACTCCTCCATGTACGGATGGATTATTCGCTAGTGAAAAAAATGAAACAATGCCGTTTGCAGCCCCATAGATGAGTCTAGACGTAATCACGCCACCTGTAGTAAGTGACAAAACAAAAAGACACATATCCTGTCATATCACTTTTAGGAGTTACCTAAAAATTGATACCAATGAAGATATTTCTACAGAGAAAGGCAATCACAGATTCATTAAAAAAACTTATGGTTCACCAAATAGAAAGGTATGAGGATTGGATACATTACCATATTGGGGTTAACAGAAATATACACACCATGTGAAATATATATCACCAAAGACCTACGGAAGACCAGGAGAAGACTAATCAATATTTTGTCATAACCTACATGGGAAAAGGATGTGAGGAAGAATAGATACATGTGTGTGTGTGAAAGAACCACATCTTACACACCTAGGACAAACAAACCATTGTAATCAAATTTGCTGTGATAAAAAATAAAAAGTAAATTACAAATATGAACAAGAAGTAATGAGACATAAACTTAAAGGGCTTTTTCCTGGCACATTCCATTCTAATTTATAACCTAGAACACCACTTCCATGAAGGCTCTGGTTCCCTAGTAAACAAAATTGGTAAAGGAGGAATGCTGCCAACTTGTGGCCGTTTCCTGCCAGAGCAGCTTTAAACTCACAGGTAATGGTCACTTAACATTCACAAGGACTCAGGGCTGTAAAGGACACCTGCCCTAAAAAATTGTGCTGAAGTAGGGGATGGACAAAAAAATTCAAAACAGACAAATGTTTCAAGAAGTGAGTATGAAGAGGTAAAGTTTACTCACTCTCCTTTAAAAAAACAAGGGGCTTCCCTGGTGGCGCACTGGTTGAGAATCTGCCTGCCAATGCAGGGGACACGGGTTCGAGCCCTGGTCTGGGAAGATCCCACATACCGCGGAGCAACTAAGCCCGTAAGCCACAACTACTGAGCCTGCGCATCTGGATATTGTGCTCCGCAATGGGAGGCCGCAACAGTGAGAGGCCTGCGCACTACGATGAAGAGTGGCCCCCACTTGCCACAACTTGAGAAAGCCCACGCACAGAAACGAAGACCCAACACAGCCAAAAATAAATAATAATTAATTAATTAATTAATTAAAAATAAAAAGGAAAATGGATTAAAGCTCAACCTCAGGAAGTGTTAGACCCATGCAATCTAATCTCCAAAAAGTTTCAACTTACACCAGTCGACTGACCATCAGCAAAAAGTCTACAAACAATAAATGCTGAAGGGGTTTTAGACAACTGTGTACCCTCTACCTGCTGGTGAGACGTAAAGGGGTAACAGCCAATAATGAGAACAGGAAGGAGCTGTGTTTAAAAGTAAAAATGGAGGTACCATTCAATCCAGCAGGCGCACCCTTGGACCTCTCACCTGAGAAGACAAGAATCGAGAAGACACAGGCCGCAAAAGCTGCAGTGCAGCCTTATTCACAATAGCCAGGACAGTGAAGCAATCAAAATGTCCAACAAGAGGTGAATGGATAAAGAAGAAGTGGTCCATGTACAGATTGGAATATTAGCCATGGAAAACAATGAACCATTGCTCTTTGAGGCACCACAAATGAATCGGGAGATAATCACGAAACATGAAGTAAGTCGGAAAGCAAAAGACCTATATTCTATGATATCACTTATAGGCGTTATCTAATAACTGACACAAATGAACATATTTCCGCAGAGAAAGACACTCACAGAGTTAGAAAAGAAAATATGCTCATCTAAAAGGAAGGGTGGGGGGAATGGATAAATTAAGATTAGTGTTACTATATATAGACAAACACATATTATATCCATATCTCAAAAAGACCGACCATATAGCAAGGGAGGTCTGCAGAACACTCTGTAACATTTTACATGGGAAGAGGATCTGTACTTGAATAGACATATATAATGTACAAATGAACCAGATTGTGTACACGTAGGACAAACAATATTATAAGCTTTACACCAATTAAGAAAATTTTTAAAACCAAGAAGAAATAATGAGACATAAACTTATGGGGGTTTCTCCATGCACATTCCAATGTAATTTACAACCTAGGAACACGACTTCCAGAAAGGCTCTGCTGCCCTACTACCCAGCTTTGGGAATGGAAAATGCTGCCTCCTTGAGGCTACTTCCCACAACAGCAGCTTTAAACCCATTGTTAAAGGTCACAAAATAGTCGCCAAACTGCATGTCGGTAAATGACACCTGCTCTCTAAAAAAATTCTGGGGTGGAAAATCGACCAAAAAATTCAAAAGAGGGCCACCTTCCAAGAAGACAATTTCAAGAGTTGTATTGTACTCCCAATTGTTTCCTTTTTTTTAACAGAAAAGAAAACGGTGGAGAAAAATGATGAGCTTTACGAATTTTCAGAAGACATGCAAACCCAAATTACAAAAACCTATCAGCTCACAGCAGCCAGAAGGGCCATTAGCATAAACGCTGCAAACAATAAATGCTGAAGCGATTGTGGAGAAATGCGTATCCTCGATTCTAAGGGGGATGAGGTAAGAGCCACTAATGAAAGCACAAAGAAGGTGCTTTGAAAAGGGAAACACGGTGCTACCAGTCAATCAATCACACCCACTGCTTGGCTTATCACCTGAGAAAATGAGAATCAAAGAGTCACAGGCTGGCAATCCTGCACTCCCACAATATTTACCATAGCCAACATTTGGAAGCAATGAAAATGTCCATCAACCGAGGAATGCACAAAGTAGAAGTGGTCCACGTACACAGTGGAAAATTCCTCCAATAAAAAATAAAAATTAAATTTAAAAATCCAACAAAAGTAAGGAGACATCAGCTTGTGTGGGTTTGTCCGGGCACACTCCACTCTAATTTATAACCGAGAAACACCACAGGCCGCAAGGGCTTTTCCCTAGTTACCAGGGTGGTGAACATAGAAAGGCTGCCGCCCTCTGGCAGTTACCTGCAAAAGCAGCTTTAAAGCCTGTGCTAATGGTCATTTCATAGGAACAAGTACTGCAGAACTGTAAATGAAACCTGCCCTCAAAATGTCTTGAGGGAGGTAACGGGCAAAACATTTCAAAATGTGACACATACTTAAAGAGAACACTTTGAAGAACTAAGGGGTAATCACAGCTTGAAAAATAAAAAGGACATGCCTTAAAGCTCAATTTCAACGGATTATGTGGCACATTCGAATTCAACCACAGAGAGGTATCAGCTCACACTTGTCAGAATAACCATCAGCAAGAAAACTACAAACAATAAATGCTGAAGGTGTTGTGGAGAAATGCATACCCTCAACTTCAAGTGGGACGCACGTTGGAAAGGGCCACGAATGAGAACAGAATGGAGGTGCCTTAAAAAGGTAAACATTGAGCTACCATATGATCCAGCAGGCCCACTCCTCGACCTATAATCTAAGAAGAGAGAATTGGAAAGACACAGGCAGGCAAATCTGCATTGCACAGTATTACAATAGCCAGGATATGGAAGTAACCAAAAAGTCCACCAACAGATGGGTGGACAAAGAAGAACTCCTCCATGTACAGATGGACTATTCGCTAGTGAAAAAATGAAACAATGCCATTTGCAGCACCATAGATGAGTCTAGACGTAAGCACCCCACCTGTAGTAAGTGAGAAAGCAAAAGACCCATATCCTATCATATCACTTTTAGGAGTTACTTATAAATTGATACCAATGAAGATATTTCCACAGAGAAAGGCAATCACAGAATCATTAAAAAACTTCTTGTTCACCAAATAGAAAGGGATGAGGATTGGATACATTAACCCCATATTGGGGTTAACAGAGATATACAAACCATGTGAAATATATAACCACCAAAGACGTACGGAAGAACAAGAGAAGACTACTCAACATTGGGTCATAACCTACATGGGAAAAGGATGCGAGGAAGAATAGATACATGTATATGTGTGAAAGAACCACATCTTGCACACCTAGAACAAACAAACCATTGTAATCATATTTGCTGGCATAAAAAATAAAAAGTAAATTACAAATATGAACAAGAAGTAATGAGACATAAACATAAAGGGCTTTCTCCCGGCACATTCCATTCTAATTTACAACCTAGAACACCACTTCCATTAAGGCTCTGTTTCCCTAGTAACCAAATTTGGTAAAGGGGAAATGCTGCCACCTTGTGGCCGTTTCCTGCAAGAGCAGCATTAAACTCACAGCTAATGGTTACTTAACATTCACAAGGACTCAGGGCTGTAAAGGACACCTGCCCTAAAAAATTGTGCTGAAGTAGGGAATGGACAACAAAATTCAAAACAGGCAAATGTTTCAAGAAGAGAGTATGAAGAGTTTAGGTTTACTCACGCTCTTTTTTAAAAAAAGAAAAGGAAAATGGATAAAAGCTCAACCTCAGGGAGTGTTAGACCCATGCAATCTAATCTACAAAAAGTTTCAACTTACACCAGTCGACTGACCATCAGCAAAAAGTCTAAAAACAATAAATGATGAAGGGGTTTTAGAGAACTGTGTACCCTCTACCTGCTGGTGAGACGTAAAGGGGTAACAGCCAATAATGAGAACAGGAAGGAGCTGTGTTTAAAAGTAAAAATGGAGGTACCATTCAATCCAGCAGGCGCACCACTGGACCTCTCACCTGAGAAGACAAGAATCGAGAAGACACAGGCCGCAAAACCTGCAGTGCAGCCTTATTCACAATAGCCAGGACAGTGAAGCAATCAAAATGTCCAACAAGAGGTGAATGGATAAAGAAGAAGTGATCCATGTACACAATGGAATATTAGCCATGGAAAACAATGAACCATTGCTCTTTGAGGCACCACAAATGAATCTGGAGATAATCACGAAACATGAGGTAAGTCGGAAAGCAAAAGACCTATATTCTATGATATCACTTCTAGGCGTTATCTAATAACTGACACAAATGAACATATTTCCGCAGAGAAAGACACTCACAGAGTTAGAAAAGAAAATATGCTCATGTAAAAGGAACGGTGGGGGGAATGGATAAATTAAGATTAGTGTTACTATATATAGACAAACACATATTATATACATATCTCAAAAAGACCGACCATATAGCAAGGGAGGTCTGCGGAACCCTCTGTAACATTTTACATGGGAAGAGGATCTGTACTTGAATAGACATATATAATGTACAAATGAACCAGACTGTGAACACCTAGGACAAACAATATTCTAAGCTTTACACCAATTAAGAAAATTTTTAAAACCAAGAAGAAATAATGAGACATAAACTTATGGGGGTTTCTCCATGCACTTTCCAATGTAATTTACAACCTAGGAACACGACTTCCAGAAAGGCTCTGCTGCCCTACTACCCAGCTTTGGGAATGGAGAAATGCTGCCTCCTTGAGGCTACTTCCCACAACAGCAGCTTTAAACCCATTGTTAAAGGTCACAAAATAGTCGCCAAACTGCATTTCGGTAAATGACACCTGCTCTCTAAAAAAATTCTGGGGTGGAAAATCGACGAAAAAATTCAAAAGAGGGCCACCTTCCAAGAAGACAATTTCAAGAGTTGTATTGTACTCCCAATTGTTTCCTTTTTTTTTAACAGAAAAGAAAACGGTGGAGAAAAATGATGAGTTTTACGAATTTTCAAAGACATGCAAACCCAAATTACAAAAACCTATCAGCTCACAGCAGCCAGAAGGGCCATTAGCATAAATGCTGCAAACAATAAATGCTGAAGCGATTGTGGAGAAATGCGTACCCTCGATTCTAAGGGGGATGTGGTAAGAGCCACTAATGAAAGCACAAAGAAGGTGCTTTGAAAAGGGAAACACGGTGCTACCAGTCAATCAATCACACCCACTGCTGGGCCTATCACCTGAGAAAATGAGAATCAAAAAGTCACAGGCTGGCAATCCTGCACTCCAACAATATTTACCATAGCCAACACTTGGAAGCAATGAAAATGTCCATCAACCGAGGAATGCACAAAGAAGAAGTGGTCCACGTACACAGTGGAAAATTCCTCCAATAAAAAATAAAAATTAAATTTAAAAATCCAACAAAAGTAAGGAGACATCAGCTTGTGTGGGTTTGTCCGGGCACACTCCACTCTAATTTATAACCGAGAAACACCACAGGCCGCAAGGGCTTTTCCCTAGTTACCAGGGTGGTGAACATAGAAAGGCTGCCGCCCTCTGGCAGTTACCTGCAAAAGCAGCTTTAAAGCCTGTGCTAATGGTCATTTCATAGGAACAAGTACTGCAGAACTGTAAATGAAACCTGCCCTCAAAATGTCTTGAGGGAGGTAACGGGCAAAACATTTCAAAATGTGACACATACTTAAAGAGAACACTTTGAAGAACTAAGGGGTAATCACAGCTTGAAAAATAAAAAGGACATGCCTTAAAGCTCAATTTCAACGGATTATGTGGCACATTCGAATTCAACCACAGAGAGGTATCAGCTCACACTTGTCAGAATAACCATCAGCAAGAAAACTACAAACAATAAATGCTGAAGGTGTTGTGGAGAAATGCATACCCTCAACTTCAAGTGGGACGTAAGTTGCAAAGGGCCACGAATGAGAACAGAATGGAGGTGCCTTAAAAAGGTAAACATTGAGCTACCATATGATCCAGCAGGCCCACTCCTCGACCTATAATCTAAGAAGAGAGAATTGGAAAGACACAGGCAGGCAAATCTGCATTGCACAGTATTACAATAGCCAGGATATGGAAGTAACCAAAAAGTCCACCAACAGATGGGTGGACAAAGAAGAACTCCTCCATGTACAGATGGACTATTCGCTAGTGAAAAAATGAAACAATGCCATTTGCAGCACCATAGATGAGTCTAGACGTAAGCACCCCACCTGTAGTAAGTGAGAAAGCAAAAGACCCATATCCTATCATATCACTTTTAGGAGTTACTTATAAATTGATACCAATGAAGATATTTCCACAGAGAAAGGCAATCACAGAATCATTAAAAAACTTCTTGTTCACCAAACAGAAAGGGATGAGGATTGGATACATTAACCCCATATTGGGGTTAACAGAGATATACAAACCATGTGAAATATATAACCACCAAAGACGTACGGAAGAACAAGAGAAGACTACTCAACATTGGGTCATAACCTACATGGGAAAAGGATGCGAGGAAGAATAGATACATGTATATGTGTGAAAGAACCACATCTTGCACACCTAGAACAAACAAACCATTGTAATCATATTTGCTGGCATAAAAAATAAAAAGTAAATTACAAATATGAACAAGAAGTAATGAGACATAAACATAAAGGGCTTTCTCCCGGCACATTCCATTCTAATTTACAACCTAGAACACCACTTCCATTAAGGCTCTGTTTCCCTAGTAACCAAATTTGGTAAAGGGGAAATGCTGCCACCTTGTGGCCGTTTCCTGCAAGAGCAGCATTAAACTCACAGCTAATGGTTACTTAACATTCACAAGGACTCAGGGCTGTAAAGGACACCTGCCCTAAAAAATTGTGCTGAAGTAGGGAATGGACAACAAAATTCAAAACAGGCAAATGTTTCAAGAAGAGAGTATGAAGAGTTTAGGTTTACTCACGCTCTTTTTTAAAAAAAGAAAAGGAAAATGGATAAAAGCTCAACCTCAGGGAGTGTTAGACCCATGCAATCTAATCTACAAAAAGTTTCAACTTACACCAGTCGACTGACCATCAGCAAAAAGTCTAAAAACAATAAATGATGAAGGGGTTTTAGAGAACTGTGTACCCTCTACCTGCTGGTGAGACGTAAAGGGGTAACAGCCAATAATGAGAACAGGAAGGAGCTGTGTTTAAAAGTAAAAATGGAGGTACCATTCAATCCAGCAGGCGCACCACTGGACCTCTCACCTGAGAAGACAAGAATCGAGAAGACACAGGCCGCAAAACCTGCAGTGCAGCCTTATTCACAATAGCCAGGACAGTGAAGCAATCAAAATGTCCAACAAGAGGTGAATGGATAAAGAAGAAGTGATCCATGTACACAATGGAATATTAGCCATGGAAAACAATGAACCATTGCTCTTTGAGGCACCACAAATGAATCTGGAGATAATCACGAAACATGAGGTAAGTCGGAAAGCAAAAGACCTATATTCTATGATATCACTTCTAGGCGTTATCTAATAACTGACACAAATGAACATATTTCCGCAGAGAAAGACACTCACAGAGTTAGAAAAGAAAATATGCTCATGTAAAAGGAACGGTGGGGGGAATGGATAAATTAAGATTAGTGTTACTATATATAGACAAACACATATTATATACATATCTCAAAAAGACCGACCATATAGCAAGGGAGGTCTGCGGAACCCTCTGTAACATTTTACATGGGAAGAGGATCTGTACTTGAATAGACATATATAATGTACAAATGAACCAGACTGTGAACACCTAGGACAAACAATATTCTAAGCTTTACACCAATTAAGAAAATTTTTAAAACCAAGAAGAAATAATGAGACATAAACTTATGGGGGTTTCTCCATGCACTTTCCAATGTAATTTACAACCTAGGAACACGACTTCCAGAAAGGCTCTGCTGCCCTACTACCCAGCTTTGGGAATGGAGAAATGCTGCCTCCTTGAGGCTACTTCCCACAACAGCAGCTTTAAACCCATTGTTAAAGGTCACAAAATAGTCGCCAAACTGCATTTCGGTAAATGACACCTGCTCTCTAAAAAAATTCTGGGGTGGAAAATCGACGAAAAAATTCAAAAGAGGGCCACCTTCCAAGAAGACAATTTCAAGAGTTGTATTGTACTCCCAATTGTTTCCTTTTTTTTTAACAGAAAAGAAAACGGTGGAGAAAAATGATGAGTTTTACGAATTTTCAAAGACATGCAAACCCAAATTACAAAAACCTATCAGCTCACAGCAGCCAGAAGGGCCATTAGCATAAATGCTGCAAACAATAAATGCTGAAGCGACTGTGGAGAAATGCGTACCCTCGATTCTAAGGGGGATGTGGTAAGAGCCACTAATGAAAGCACAAAGAAGGTGCTTTGAAAAGGGAAACACGGTGCTACCAGTCAATCAATCACACCCACTGCTGGGCCTATCACCTGAGAAAATGAGAATCAAAAAGTCACAGGCTGGCAATCCTGCACTCCAACAATATTTACCATAGCCAACACTTGGAAGCAATGAAAATGTCCATCAACCGAGGAATGCACAAAGAAGAAGTGGTCCACGTACACAGTGGAAAATTCCTCCAATAAAAAATAAAAATTAAATTTATAAATCCAACAAAAGTAAGGAGACATCAGCTTGTGTGGGTTTGTCCGGGCACACTCCACTCTAATTTATAACCGAGAAACACCACAGGCCGCAAGGGCTTTTCCCTAGTTACCAGGGTGGTGAACATAGAAAGGCTGCCGCCCTCTGGCAGTTACCTGCAAAAGCAGCTTTAAAGCCTGTGCTAATGGTCATTTCATAGGAACAAGTACTGCAGAACTGTAAATGAAACCTGCCCTCAAAATGTCTTGAGGGAGGTAACGGGCAAAACATTTCAAAATGTGACACATACTTAAAGAGAACACTTTGAAGAACTAAGGGGTAATCACAGCTTGAAAAATAAAAAGGACATGCCTTAAAGCTCAATTTCAACGGATTATGTGGCACATTCGAATTCAACCACAGAGAGGTATCAGCTCACACTTGTCAGAATAACCATCAGCAAGAAAACTACAAACAATAAATGCTGAAGGTGTTGTGGAGAAATGCATACCCTCAACTTCAAGTGGGACGTAAGTTGCAAAGGGCCACGAATGAGAACAGAATGGAGGTGCCTTAAAAAGGTAAACATTGAGCTACCATATGATCCAGCAGGCCCACTCCTCGACCTATAATCTAAGAAGAGAGAATTGGAAAGACACAGGCAGGCAAATCTGCATTGCACAGTATTACAATAGCCAGGATATGGAAGTAACCAAAAAGTCCACCAACAGATGGGTGGACAAAGAAGAACTCCTCCATGTACAGATGGACTATTCGCTAGTGAAAAAATGAAACAATGCCATTTGCAGCACCATAGATGAGTCTAGACGTAAGCACCCCACCTGTAGTAAGTGAGAAAGCAAAAGACCCATATCCTATCATATCACTTTTAGGAGTTACTTATAAATTGATACCAATGAAGATATTTCCACAGAGAAAGGCAATCACAGAATCATTAAAAAACTTCTTGTTCACCAAACAGAAAGGGATGAGGATTGGATACATTAACCCCATATTGGGGTTAACAGAGATATACAAACCATGTGAAATATATAACCACCAAAGACGTACGGAAGAACAAGAGAAGACTACTCAACATTGGGTCATAACCTACATGGGAAAAGGATGCGAGGAAGAATAGATACATGTATATGTGTGAAAGAACCACATCTTGCACACCTAGAACAAACAAACCATTGTAATCATATTTGCTGGCATAAAAAATAAAAAGTAAATTACAAATATGAACAAGAAGTAATGAGACATAAACATAAAGGGCTTTCTCCCGGCACATTCCATTCTAATTTACAACCTAGAACACCACTTCCATTAAGGCTCTGTTTCCCTAGTAACCAAATTTGGTAAAGGGGAAATGCTGCCACCTTGTGGCCGTTTCCTGCAAGAGCAGCATTAAACTCACAGCTAATGGTTACTTAACATTCACAAGGACTCAGGGCTGTAAAGGACACCTGCCCTAAAAAATTGTGCTGAAGTAGGGAATGGACAACAAAATTCAAAACAGGCAAATGTTTCAAGAAGAGAGTATGAAGAGTTTAGGTTTACTCACGCTCTTTTTTAAAAAAAGAAAAGGAAAATGGATAAAAGCTCAACCTCAGGGAGTGTTAGACCCATGCAATCTAATCTACAAAAAGTTTCAACTTACACCAGTCGACTGACCATCAGCAAAAAGTCTAAAAACAATAAATGATGAAGGGGTATTAGAGAACTGTGTACCCTCTACCTGCTGGTGAGACGTAAAGGGGTAACAGCCAATAATGAGAACAGGAAGGAGCTGTGTTTAAAAGTAAAAATGGAGGTACCATTCAATCCAGCAGGCGCACCACTGGACCTCTCACCTGAGAAGACAAGAATCGAGAAGACACAGGCCGCAAAACCTGCAGTGCAGCCTTATTCACAATAGCCAGGACAGTGAAGCAATCAAAATGTCCAACAAGAGGTGAATGGATAAAGAAGAAGTGATCCATGTACACAATGGAATATTAGCCATGGAAAACAATGAACCATTGCTCTTTGAGGCACCACAAATGAATCTGGAGATAATCACGAAACATGAGGTAAGTCGGAAAGCAAAAGACCTATATTCTATGATATCACTTCTAGGCGTTATCTAATAACTGACACAAATGAACATATTTCCGCAGAGAAAGACACTCACAGAGTTAGAAAAGAAAATATGCTCATGTAAAAGGAACGGTGGGGGGAATGGATAAATTAAGATTAGTGTTACTATATATAGACAAACACATATTATATACATATCACAAAAAGACCGACCATATAGCAAGGGAGGTCTGCGGAACCCTCTGTAACATTTTACATGGGAAGAGGATCTGTACTTGAATAGACATATATAATGTACAAATGAACCAGACTGTGAACACCTAGGACAAACAATATTCTAAGCTTTACACCAATTAAGAAAATTTTTAAAACCAAGAAGAAATAATGAGACATAAACTTATGGGGGTTTCTCCATGCACTTTCCAATGTAATTTACAACCTAGGAACACGACTTCCAGAAAGGCTCTGCTGCCCTACTACCCAGCTTTGGGAATGTAGAAATGCTGCCTCCTTGAGGCTACTTCCCACAACAGCAGCTTTAAACCCATTGTTAAAGGTCACAAAATAGTCGCCAAACTGCATTTCGGTAAATGACACCTGCTCTCTAAAAAAATTCTGGGGTGGAAAATCGACCAAAAAATTCAAAAGAGGGCCACCTTCCAAGAAGACAATTTCAAGAGTTGTATTGGACTCCCAATTGTTTCCTTTTTTTTTAACAGAAAAGAAAACGGTGGAGAAAAATGATGAGTTTTACGAATTTTCAAAGACATGCAAACCCAAATTACAAAAACCTATCAGCTCACAGCAGCCAGAAGGGCCATTAGCATAAATGCTGCAAACAATAAATGCTGAAGCGATTGTGGAGAAATGCGTACCCTCGATTCTAAGGGGGATGTGGTAAGAGCCACTAATGAAAGCACAAAGAAGGTGCTTTGAAAAGGGAAACACGGTGCTACCAGTCAATCAATCACACCCACTGCTGGGCCTATCACCTGAGAAAATGAGAATCAAAAAGTCACAGGCTGGCAATCCTGCACTCCAACAATATTTACCATAGCCAACACTTGGAAGCAATGAAAATGTCCATCAACCGAGGAATGCACAAAGAAGAAGTGGTCCACGTACACAGTGGAAAATTCCTCCAATAAAAAATAAAAATTAAATTTAAAAATCCAACAAAAGTAAGGAGACATCAGCTTGTGTGGGTTTGTCCGGGCACACTCCACTCTAATTTATAACCGAGAAACACCACAGGCCGCAAGGGCTTTTCCCTAGTTACCAGGGTGGTGAACATAGAAAGGCTGCCGCCCTCTGGCAGTTACCTGCAAAAGCAGCTTTAAAGCCTGTGCTAATGGTCATTTCATAGGAACAAGTACTGCAGAACTGTAAATGAAACCTGCCCTCAAAATGTCTTGAGGGAGGTAACGGGCAAAACATTTCAAAATGTGACACATACTTAAAGAGAACACTTTGAAGAACTAAGGGGTAATCACAGCTTGAAAAATAAAAAGGACATGCCTTAAAGCTCAATTTCAACGGATTATGTGGCACATTCGAATTCAACCACAGAGAGGTATCAGCTCACACTTGTCAGAATAACCATCAGCAAGAAAACTACAAACAATAAATGCTGAAGGTGTTGTGGAGAAATGCATACCCTCAACTTCAAGTGGGACGTAAGTTGCAAAGGGCCACGAATGAGAACAGAATGGAGGTGCCTTAAAAAGGTAAACATTGAGCTACCATATGATCCAGCAGGCCCACTCCTCGACCTATAATCTAAGAAGAGAGAATTGGAAAGACACAGGCAGGCAAATCTGCATTGCACAGTATTACAATAGCCAGGATATGGAAGTAACCAAAAAGTCCACCAACAGATGGGTGGACAAAGAAGAACTCCTCCATGTACAGATGGACTATTCGCTAGTGAAAAAATGAAACAATGCCATTTGCAGCACCATAGATGAGTCTAGACGTAAGCACCCCACCTGTAGTAAGTGAGAAAGCAAAAGACCCATATCCTATCATATGACTTTTAGGAGTTACTTATAAATTGATACCAATGAAGATATTTCCACAGAGAAAGGCAATCACAGAATCATTAAAAAACTTCTTGTTCACCAAATAGAAAGGGATGAGGATTGGATACATTAACCCCATATTGGGGTTAAGAGAGATATACAAACCATGTGAAATATATAACCACCAAAGACGTACGGAAGAACAAGAGAAGACTACTCAACATTGGGTCATAACCTACATGGGAAAAGGATGCGAGGAAGAATAGATACATGTATATGTGTGAAAGAACCACATCTTGCACACCTAGAACAAACAAACCATTGTAATCATATTTGCTGGCATAAAAAATAAAAAGTAAATTACAAATATGAACAAGAAGTAATGAGACATAAACATAAAGGGCTTTCTCCCGGCACATTCCATTCTAATTTACAACCTAGAACACCACTTCCATTAAGGCTCTGTTTCCCTAGTAACCAAATTTGGTAAAGGGGAAATGCTGCCACCTTGTGGCCGTTTCCTGCAAGAGCAGCATTAAACTCACAGCTAATGGTTACTTAACATTCACAAGGACTCAGGGCTGTAAAGGACACCTGCCCTAAAAAATTGTGCTGAAGTAGGGAATGGACAACAAAATTCAAAACAGGCAAATGTTTCAAGAAGAGAGTATGAAGAGTTTAGGTTTACTCACGCTCTTTTTTAAAAAAAGAAAAGGAAAATGGATAAAAGCTCAACCTCAGGGAGTGTTAGACCCATGCAATCTAATCTACAAAAAGTTTCAACTTACACCAGTCGACTGACCATCAGCAAAAAGTCTAAAAACAATAAATGATGAAGGGGTTTTAGAGAACTGTGTACCCTCTACCTGCTGGTGAGACGTAAAGGGGTAACAGCCAATAATGAGAACAGGAAGGAGCTGTGTTTAAAAGTAAAAATGGAGGTACCATTCAATCCAGCAGGCGCACCACTGGACCTCTCACCTGAGAAGACAAGAATCGAGAAGACACAGGCCGCAAAACCTGCAGTGCAGCCTTATTCACAATAGCCAGGACAGTGAAGCAATCAAAATGTCCAACAGCAGGTGAATGGATAAAGAAGAAGTGATCCATGTACACAATGGAATATTAGCCATGGAAAACAATGAACCATTGCTCTTTGAGGCACCACAAATGAATCTGGAGATAATCACGAAACATGAGGTAAGTCGGAAAGCAAAAGACCTATATTCTATGATATCACTTCTAGGCGTTATCTAATAACTGACACAAATGAACATATTTCCGCAGAGAAAGACACTCACAGAGTTAGAAAAGAAAATATGCTCATGTAAAAGGAACGGTGGGGGGAATGGATAAATTAAGATTAGTGTTACTATATATAGACAAACACATATTATATACATATCTCAAAAAGACAGACCATATAGCAAGGGAGGTCTGCGGAACCCTCTGTAACATTTTACATGGGAAGAGGATCTGTACTTGAATAGACATATATAATGTACAAATGAACCAGACTGTGAACACCTAGGACAAACAATATTCTAAGCTTTACACCAATTAAGAAAATTTTTAAAACCAAGAAGAAATAATGAGACATAAACTTATGGGGGTTTCTCCATGCACTTTCCAATGTAATTTACAACCTAGGAACACGACTTCCAGAAAGGCTCTGCTGCCCTACTACCCAGCTTTGGGAATGGAGAAATGCTGCCTCCTTGAGGCTACTTCCCACAACAGCAGCTTTAAACCCATTGTTAAAGGTCACAAAATAGTCGCCAAACTGCATTTCGGTAAATGACACCTGCTCTCTAAAAAAATTCTGGGGTGGAAAATCGACCAAAAAATTCAAAAGAGGGCCACCTTCCAAGAAGACAATTTCAAGAGTTGTATTGTACTCCCAATTGTTTCCTTTTTTTTTAACAGAAAAGAAAACGGTGGAGAAAAATGATGAGTTTTACGAATTTTCAAAGACATGCAAACCCAAATTACAAAAACCTATCAGCTCACAGCAGCCAGAAGGGCCATTAGCATAAATGCTGCAAACAATAAATGCTGAAGCGATTGTGGAGAAATGCGTACCCTCGATTCTAAGGGGGATGTGGTAAGAGCCACTAATGAAAGCACAAAGAAGGTGCTTTGAAAAGGGAAACACGGTGCTACCAGTCAATCAATCACACCCACTGCTGGGCCTATCACCTGAGAAAATGAGAATCAAAAAGTCACAGGCTGGCAATCCTGCACTCCAACAATATTTACCATAGCCAACACTTGGAAGCAATGAAAATGTCCATCAACCGAGGAATGCACAAAGAAGAAGTGGTCCACGTACACAGTGGAAAATTCCTCCAATAAAAAATAAAAATTAAATTTAAAAATCCAACAAAAGTAAGGAGACATCAGCTTGTGTGGGTTTGTCCGGGCACACTCCACTCTAATTTATAACCGAGAAACACCACAGGCTGCAAGGGCTTTTCCCTAGTTACCAGGGTGGTGAACATAGAAAGGCTGCCGCCCTCTGGCAGTTACCTGCAAAAGCAGCTTTAAAGCCTGTGCTAATGGTCATTTCATAGGAACAAGTACTGCAGAACTGTAAATGAAACCTGCCCTCAAAATGTCTTGAGGGAGGTAACGGGCAAAACATTTCAAAATGTGACACATACTTAAAGAGAACACTTTGAAGAACTAAGGGGTAATCACAGCTTGAAAAATAAAAAGGACATGCCTTAAAGCTCAATTTCAACGGATTATGTGGCACATTCGAATTCAACCACAGAGAGGTATCAGCTCACACTTGTCAGAATAACCATCAGCAAGAAAACTACAAAGAATAAATGCTGAAGGTGTTGTGGAGAAATGCATACCCTCAACTTCAAGTGGGACGTAAGTTGCAAAGGGCCACGAATGAGAACAGAATGGAGGTGCCTTAAAAAGGTAAACATTGAGCTACCATATGATCCAGCAGGCCCACTCCTCGACCTATAATCTAAGAAGAGAGAATTGGAAAGACACAGGCAGGCAAATCTGCATTGCACAGTATTACAATAGCCAGGATATGGAAGTAACCAAAAAGTCCACCAACAGATGGGTGGACAAAGAAGAACTCCTCCATGTACAGATGGACTATTCGCTAGTGAAAAAATGAAACAATGCCATTTGCAGCACCATAGATGAGTCTAGACGTAAGCACCCCACCTGTAGTAAGTGAGAAAGCAAAAGACCCATATCCTATCATATCACTTTTAGGAGTTACTTATAAATTGATACCAATGAAGATATTTCCACAGAGAAAGGCAATCACAGAATCATTAAAAAACTTCTTGTTCACCAAATAGAAAGGGATGAGGATTGGATACATTAACCCCATATTGGGGTTAACAGAGATATACAAACCATGTGAAATATATAACCACCAAAGACGTACGGAAGAACAAGAGAAGACTACTCAACATTGGGTCATAACCTACATGGGAAAAGGATGCGAGGAAGAATAGATACATGTATATGTGTGAAAGAACCACATCTTGCACACCTAGAACAAACAAACCATTGTAATCATATTTGCTGGCATAAAAAATAAAAAGTAAATTACAAATATGAACAAGAAGTAATGAGACATAAACATAAAGGGCTTTCTCCCGGCACATTCCATTCTAATTTACAACCTAGAACACCACTTCCATTAAGGCTCTGTTTCCCTAGTAACCAAATTTGGTAAAGGGGAAATGCTGCCACCTTGTGGCCGTTTCCTGCAAGAGCAGCATTAAACTCACAGCTAATGGTTACTTAACATTCACAAGGACTCAGGGCTGTAAAGGACACCTGCCCTAAAAAATTGTGCTGAAGTAGGGAATGGACAACAAAATTCAAAACAGGCAAATGTTTCAAGAAGAGAGTATGAAGAGTTTAGGTTTACTCACGCTCTTTTTTAAAAAAAGAAAAGGAAAATGGATAAAAGCTCAACCTCAGGGAGTGTTAGACCCATGCAATCTAATCTACAAAAAGTTTCAACTTACACCAGTCGACTGACCATCAGCAAAAAGTCTAAAAACAATAAATGATGAAGGGGTTTTAGAGAACTGTGTACCCTCTACCTGCTGGTGAGACGTAAAGGGGTAACAGCCAATAATGAGAACAGGAAGGAGCTGTGTTTAAAAGTAAAAATGGAGGTACCATTCAATCCAGCAGGCGCACCACTGGACCTCTCACCTGAGAAGACAAGAATCGAGAAGACACAGGCCGCAAAACCTGCAGTGCAGCCTTATTCACAATAGCCAGGACAGTGAAGCAATCAAAATGTCCAACAAGAGGTGAATGGATAAAGAAGAAGTGATCCATGTACACAATGGAATATTAGCCATGGAAAACAATGAACCATTGCTCTTTGAGGCACCACAAATGAATCTGGAGATAATCACGAAACATGAGGTAAGTCGGAAAGCAAAAGACCTATATTCTATGATATCACTTCTAGGCGTTATCTAATAACTGACACAAATGAACATATTTCCGCAGAGAAAGACACTCACAGAGTTAGAAAAGAAAATATGCTCATGTAAAAGGAACGGTGGGGGGAATGGATAAATTAAGATTAGTGTTACTATATATAGACAAACACATATTATATACATATCTCAAAAAGACCGACCATATAGCAAGGGAGGTCTGCGGAACCCTCTGTAACATTTTACATGGGAAGAGGATCTGTACTTGAATAGACATATATAATGTACAAATGAACCAGACTGTGAACACCTAGGACAAACAATATTCTAAGCTTTACACCAATTAAGAAAATTTTTAAAACCAAGAAGAAATAATGAGACATAAACTTATGGGGGTTTCTCCATGCACTTTCCAATGTAATTTACAACCTAGGAACACGACTTCCAGAAAGGCTCTGCTGCCCTACTACCCAGCTTTGGGAATGGAGAAATGCTGCCTCCTTGAGGCTACTTCCCACAACAGCAGCTTTAAACCCATTGTTAAAGGTCACAAAATAGTCGCCAAACTGCATTTCGGTAAATGACACCTGCTCTCTAAAAAAATTCTGGGGTGGAAAATCGACCAAAAAATTCAAAAGAGGGCCACCTTCCAAGAAGACAATTTCAAGAGTTGTATTGTACTCCCAATTGTTTCCTTTTTTTTTAACAGAAAAGAAAACGGTGGAGAAAAATGATGAGTTTTACGAATTTTCAAAGACATGCAAACCCAAATTACAAAAACCTATCAGCTCACAGCAGCCAGAAGGGCCATTAGCATAAATGCTGCAAACAATAAATGCTGAAGCGATTGTGGAGAAATGCGTACCCTCGATTCTAAGGGGGATGTGGTAAGAGCCACTAATGAAAGCACAAAGAAGGTGCTTTGAAAAGGGAAACACGGTGCTACCAGTCAATCAATCACACCCACTGCTGGGCCTATCACCTGAGAAAATGAGAATCAAAAAGTCACAGGCTGGCAATCCTGCACTCCAACAATATTTACCATAGCCAACACTTGGAAGCAATGAAAATGTCCATCAACCGAGGAATGCACAAAGAAGAAGTGGTCCACGTACACAGTGGAAAATTCCTCCAATAAAAAATAAAAATTAAATTTAAAAATCCAACAAAAGTAAGGAGACATCAGCTTGTGTGGGTTTGTCCTGGCACACTCCACTCTAATTTATAACCGAGAAACACCACAGGCCGCAAGGGCTTTTCCCTAGTTACCAGGGTGGTGAACATAGAAAGGCTGCCGCCCTCTGGCAGTTACCTGCAAAAGCAGCTTTAAAGCCTGTGCTAATGGTCATTTCATAGGAACAAGTACTGCAGAACTGTAAATGAAACCTGCCCTCAAAATGTCTTGAGGGAGGTAACGGGCAAAACATTTCAAAATGTGACACATACTTAAAGAGAACACTTTGAAGAACTAAGGGGTAATCACAGCTTGAAAAATAAAAAGGACATGCCTTAAAGCTCAATTTCAACGGATTATGTGGCACATTCGAATTCAACCACAGAGAGGTATCAGCTCACACTTGTCAGAATAACCATCAGCAAGAAAACTACAAACAATAAATGCTGAAGGTGTTGTGGAGAAATGCATACCCTCAACTTCAAGTGGGACGTAAGTTGCAAAGGGCCACGAATGAGAACAGAATGGAGGTGCCTTAAAAAGGTAAACATTGAGCTACCATATGATCCAGCAGGCCCACTCCTCGACCTATAATCTAAGAAGAGAGAATTGGAAAGACACAGGCAGGCAAATCTGCATTGCACAGTATTACAATAGCCAGGATATGGAAGTAACCAAAAAGTCCACCAACAGATGGGTGGACAAAGAAGAACTCCTCCATGTACAGATGGACTATTCGCTAGTGAAAAAATGAAACAATGCCATTTGCAGCACCATAGATGAGTCTAGACGTAAGCACCCCACCTGTAGTAAGTGAGAAAGCAAAAGACCCATATCCTATCATATCACTTTTAGGAGTTACTTATAAATTGATACCAATGAAGATATTTCCACAGAGAAAGGCAATCACAGAATCATTAAAAAACTTCTTGTTCACCAAACAGAAAGGGATGAGGATTGGATACATTAACCCCATATTGGGGTTAACAGAGATATACAAACCATGTGAAATATATAACCACCAAAGACGTACGGAAGAACAAGAGAAGACTACTCAACATTGGGTCATAACCTACATGGGAAAAGGATGCGAGGAAGAATAGATACATGTATATGTGTGAAAGAACCACATCTTGCACACCTAGAACAAACAAACCATTGTAATCATATTTGCTGGCATAAAAAATAAAAAGTAAATTACAAATATGAACAAGAAGTAATGAGACATAAACATAAAGGGCTTTCTCCCGGCACATTCCATTCTAATTTACAACCTAGAACACCACTTCCATTAAGGCTCTGTTTCCCTAGTAACCAAATTTGGTAAAGGGGAAATGCTGCCACCTTGTGGCCGTTTCCTGCAAGAGCAGCATTAAACTCACAGCTAATGGTTACTTAACATTCACAAGGACTCAGGGCTGTAAAGGACACCTGCCCTAAAAAATTGTGCTGAAGTAGGGAATGGACAACAAAATTCAAAACAGGCAAATGTTTCAAGAAGAGAGTATGAAGAGTTTAGGTTTACTCACGCTCTTTTTTAAAAAAAGAAAAGGAAAATGGATAAAAGCTCAACCTCAGGGAGTGTTAGACCCATGCAATCTAATCTACAAAAAGTTTCAACTTACACCAGTCGACTGACCATCAGCAAAAAGTCTAAAAACAATAAATGATGAAGGGGTTTTAGAGAACTGTGTACCCTCTACCTGCTGGTGAGACGTAAAGGGGTAACAGCCAATAATGAGAACAGGAAGGAGCTGTGTTTAAAAGTAAAAATGGAGGTACCATTCAATCCAGCAGGCGCACCACTGGACCTCTCACCTGAGAAGACAAGAATCGAGAAGACACAGGCCGCAAAACCTGCAGTGCAGCCTTATTCACAATAGCCAGGACAGTGAAGCAATCAAAATGTCCAACAAGAGGTGAATGGATAAAGAAGAAGTGATCCATGTACACAATGGAATATTAGCCATGGAAAACAATGAACCATTGCTCTTTGAGGCACCACAAATGAATCTGGAGATAATCACGAAACATGAGGTAAGTCGGAAAGCAAAAGACCTATATTCTATGATATCACTTCTAGGCGTTATCTAATAACTGACACAAATGAACATATTTCCGCAGAGAAAGACACTCACAGAGTTAGAAAAGAAAATATGCTCATGTAAAAGGAACGGTGGGGGGAATGGATAAATTAAGATTAGTGTTACTATATATAGACAAACACATATTATATACATATCTCAAAAAGACCGACCATATAGCAAGGGAGGTCTGCGGAACCCTCTGTAACATTTTACATGGGAAGAGGATCTGTACTTGAATAGACATATATAATGTACAAATGAACCAGACTGTGAACACCTAGGACAAACAATATTCTAAGCTTTACACCAATTAAGAAAATTTTTAAAACCAAGAAGAAATAATGAGACATAAACTTATGGGGGTTTCTCCATGCACTTTCCAATGTAATTTACAACCTAGGAACACGACTTCCAGAAAGGCTCTGCTGCCCTACTACCCAGCTTTGGGAATGGAGAAATGCTGCCTCCTTGAGGCTACTTCCCACAACAGCAGCTTTAAACCCATTGTTAAAGGTCACAAAATAGTCGCCAAACTGCATTTCGGTAAATGACACCTGCTCTCTAAAAAAATTCTGGGGTGGAAAATCGACCAAAAAATTCAAAAGAGGGCCACCTTCCAAGAAGACAATTTCAAGAGTTGTATTGTACTCCCAATTGTTTCCTTTTTTTTTAACAGAAAAGAAAACGGTGGAGAAAAATGATGAGTTTTACGAATTTTCAAAGACATGCAAACCCAAATTACAAAAACCTATCAGCTCACAGCAGCCAGAAGGGCCATTAGCATAAATGCTGCAAACAATAAATGCTGAAGCGATTGTGGAGAAATGCGTACCCTCGATTCTAAGGGGGATGTGGTAAGAGCCACTAATGAAAGCACAAAGAAGGTGCTTTGAAAAGGGAAACACGGTGCTACCAGTCAATCAATCACACCCACTGCTGGGCCTATCACCTGAGAAAATGAGAATCAAAAAGTCACAGGCTGGCAATCCTGCACTCCAACAATATTTACCATAGCCAACACTTGGAAGCAATGAAAATGTCCATCAACCGAGGAATGCACAAAGAAGAAGTGGTCCACGTACACAGTGGAAAATTCCTCCAATAAAAAATAAAAATTAAATTTAAAAATCCAACAAAAGTAAGGAGACATCAGCTTGTGTGGGTTTGTCCGGGCACACTCCACTCTAATTTATAACCGAGAAACACCACAGGCCGCAAGGGCTTTTCCCTAGTTACCAGGGTGGTGAACATAGAAAGGCTGCCGCCCTCTGGCAGTTACCTGCAAAAGCAGCTTTAAAGCCTGTGCTAATGGTCATTTCATAGGAACAAGTACTGCAGAACTGTAAATGAAACCTGCCCTCAAAATGTCTTGAGGGAGGTAACGGGCAAAACATTTCAAAATGTGACACATACTTAAAGAGAACACTTTGAAGAACTAAGGGGTAATCACAGCTTGAAAAATAAAAAGGACATGCCTTAAAGCTCAATTTCAACGGATTATGTGGCACATTCGAATTCAACCACAGAGAGGTATCAGCTCACACTTGTCAGAATAACCATCAGCAAGAAAACTACAAAGAATAAATGCTGAAGGTGTTGTGGAGAAATGCATACCCTCAACTTCAAGTGGGACGTAAGTTGCAAAGGGCCACGAATGAGAACAGAATGGAGGTGCCTTAAAAAGGTAAACATTGAGCTACCATATGATCCAGCAGGCCCACTCCTCGACCTATAATCTAAGAAGAGAGAATTGGAAAGACACAGGCAGGCAAATCTGCATTGCACAGTATTACAATAGCCAGGATATGGAAGTAACCAAAAAGTCCACCAACAGATGGGTGGACAAAGAAGAACTCCTCCATGTACAGATGGACTATTCGCTAGTGAAAATATGAAACAATGCCATTTGCAGCACCATAGATGAGTCTAGACGTAAGCACCCCACCTGTAGTAAGTGAGAAAGCAAAAGACCCATATCCTATCATATCACTTTTAGGAGTTACTTATAAATTGATACCAATGAAGATATTTCCACAGAGAAAGGCAATCACAGAATCATTAAAAAACTTCTTGTTCACCAAATAGAAAGGGATGAGGATTGGATACATTAACCCCATATTGGGGTTAACAGAGATATACAAACCATGTGAAATATATAACCACCAAAGACGTACGGAAGAACAAGAGAAGACTACTCAACATTGGGTCATAACCTACATGGGAAAAGGATGCGAGGAAGAATAGATACATGTATATGTGTGAAAGAACCACATCTTGCACACCTAGAACAAACAAACCATTGTAATCATATTTGCTGGCATAAAAAATAAAAAGTAAATTACAAATATGAACAAGAAGTAATGAGACATAAACATAAAGGGCTTTCTCCCGGCACATTCCATTCTAATTTACAACCTAGAACACCACTTCCATTAAGGCTCTGTTTCCCTAGTAACCAAATTTGGTAAAGGGGAAATGCTGCCACCTTGTGGCCGTTTCCTGCAAGAGCAGCATTAAACTCACAGCTAATGGTTACTTAACATTCACAAGGACTCAGGGCTGTAAAGGACACCTGCCCTAAAAAATTGTGCTGAAGTAGGGAATGGACAACAAAATTCAAAACAGGCAAATGTTTCAAGAAGAGAGTATGAAGAGTTTAGGTTTACTCACGCTCTTTTTAAAAAAAGAAAAGGAAAATGGATAAAAGCTCAACCTCAGGGAGTGTTAGACCCATGCAATCTAATCTACAAAAAGTTTCAACTTACACCAGTCGACTGACCATCAGCAAAAAGTCTAAAAACAATAAATGATGAAGGGGTTTTAGAGAACTGTGTACCCTCTACCTGCTGGTGAGACGTAAAGGGGTAACAGCCAATAATGAGAACAGGAAGGAGCTGTGTTTAAAAGTAAAAATGGAGGTACCATTCAATCCAGCAGGCGCACCACTGGACCTCTCACCTCAGAAGAAAAGAATCGAGAAGACACAGGCCGCAAAACCTGCAGTGCAGCCTTATTCACAATAGCCAGGACAGTGAAGCAATCAAAATGTCCAACAAGAGGTGAATGGATAAAGAAGAAGTGATCCATGTACACAATGGAATATTAGCCATGGAAAACAATGAACCATTGCTCTTTGAGGCACCACAAATGAATCTGGAGATAATCACGAAACATGAGGTAAGTCGGAAAGCAAAAGACCTATATTCTATGATATCACTTCTAGGCGTTATCTAATAACTGACACAAATGAACATATTTCCGCAGAGAAAGACACTCACAGAGTTAGAAAAGAAAATATGCTCATGTAAAAGGAACGGTGGGGGGAATGGATAAATTAAGATTAGTGTTACTATATATAGACAAACACATATTATATACATATCTCAAAAAGACCGACCATATAGCAAGGGAGGTCTGCGGAACCCTCTGTAACATTTTACATGGGAAGAGGATCTGTACTTGAATAGACATATATAATGTACAAATGAACCAGATTGTGAACACCTAGGACAAACAATATTCTAAGCTTTACACCAATTAAGAAAATTTTTAAAACCAAGAAGAAATAATGAGACATAAACTTATGGGGGTTTCTCCATGCACTTTCCAATGTAATTTACAACCTAGGAACACGACTTCCAGAAAGGCTCTGCTGCCCTACTACCCAGCTTTGGGAATGGAGAAATGCTGCCTCCTTGAGGCTACTTCCCACAACAGCAGCTTTAAACCCATTGTTAAAGGTCACAAAATAGTCGTCAAACTGCATTTCGGTAAATGACACCTGCTCTCTAAAAAAATTCTGGGGTGGAAAATCGACGAAAAAATTCAAAAGAGGGCCACCTTCCAAGAAGACAATTTCAAGAGTTGTATTGTACTCCCAATTGTTTCCTTTTTTTTTTAACAGAAAAGAAAACGGTGGAGAAAAATGATGAGTTTTACGAATTTTCAAAGACATGCAAACCCAAATTACAAAAACCTATCAGCTCACAGCAGCCAGAAGGGCCATTAGCATAAATGCTGCAAACAATAAATGCTGAAGCGATTGTGGAGAAATGCGTACCCTCGATTCTAAGGGGGATGTGGTAAGAGCCACTAATGAAAGCACAAAGAAGGTGCTTTGAAAAGGGAAACACGGTGCTACCAGTCAATCAATCACACCCACTGCTGGGCCTATCACCTGAGAAAATGAGAATCAAAAAGTCACAGGCTGGCAATCCTGCACTCCAACAATATTTACCATAGCCAACACTTGGAAGCAATGAAAATGTCCATCAACCGAGGAATGCACAAAGAAGAAGTGGTCCACGTACACAGTGGAAAATTCCTCCAATAAAAAATAAAAATTAAATTTAAAAATCCAACAAAAGTAAGGAGACATCAGCTTGTGTGGGTTTGTCCGGGCACACTCCACTCTAATTTATAACCGAGAAACACCACAGGCCGCAAGGGCTTTTCCCTAGTTACCAGGGTGGTGAACATAGAAAGGCTGCCGCCCTCTGGCAGTTACCTGCAAAAGCAGCTTTAAAGCCTGTGCTAATGGTCATTTCATAGGAACAAGTACTGCAGAACTGTAAATGAAACCTGCCCTCAAAATGTCTTGAGGGAGGTAACGGGCAAAACATTTCAAAATGTGACACATACTTAAAGAGAACACTTTGAAGAACTAAGGGGTAATCACAGCTTGAAAAATAAAAAGGACATGCCTTAAAGCTCAATTTCAACGGATTATGTGGCACATTCGAATTCAACCACAGAGAGGTATCAGCTCACACTTGTCAGAATAACCATCAGCAAGAAAACTACAAAGAATAAATGCTGAAGGTGTTGTGGAGAAATGCATACCCTCAACTTCAATTGGGACGTAAGTTGCAAAGGGCCACGAATGAGAACAGAATGGAGGTGCCTTAAAAAGGTAAACATTGAGCTACCATATGATCCAGCAGGCCCACTCCTCGACCTATAATCTAAGAAGAGAGAATTGGAAAGACACAGGCAGGCAAATCTGCATTGCACAGTATTACAATAGCCAGGATATGGAAGTAACCAAAAAGTCCACCAACAGATGGGTGGACAAAGAAGAACTCCTCCATGTACAGATGGACTATTCGCTAGTGAAAAAATGAAACAATGCCATTTGCAGCACCATAGATGAGTCTAGACGTAAGCACCCCACCTGTAGTAAGTGAGAAAGCAAAAGACCCATATACTATCATATCACTTTTAGGAGTTACTTATAAATTGATACCAATGAAGATATTTCCACAGAGAAAGGCAATCACAGAATCATTAAAAAACTTCTTGTTCACCAAATAGAAAGGGATGAGGATTGGATACATTAACCCCATATTGGGGTTAACAGGGATATACAAACCATGTGAAATATATAACCACCAAAGACGTACGGAAGAACAAGAGAAGACTACTCAACATTGGGTCATAACCTACATGGGAAAAGGATGCGAGGAAGAATAGATACATGTATATGTGTGAAAGAACCACATCTTGCACACCTAGAACAAACAAACCATTGTAATCATATTTGCTGGCATAAAAAATAAAAAGTAAATTACAAATATGAACAAGAAGTAATGAGACATAAACATAAAGGGCTTTCTCCCGGCACATTCCATTCTAATTTACAACCTAGAACACCACTTCCATTAAGGCTCTGTTTCCCTAGTAACCAAATTTGGTAAAGGGGAAATGCTGCCACCTTGTGGCCGTTTCCTGCAAGAGCAGCATTAAACTCACAGCTAATGGTCACTTAACATTCACAAGGACTCAGGGCTGTAAAGGACACCTGCCCTAAAAAATTGTGCTGAAGTAGGGAATGGACAACAAAATTCAAAACAGGCAAATGTTTCAAGAAGAGAGTATGAAGAGTTTAGGTTTACTCACGCTCTTTTTAAAAAAAGAAAAGGAAAATGGATAAAAGCTCAACCTCAGGGAGTGTTAGACCCATGCAATCTAATCTACAAAAAGTTTCAACTTACACCAGTCGACTGACCATCAGCAAAAAGTCTAAAAACAATAAATGATGAAGGGGTTTTAGAGAACTGTGTACCCTCTACCTGCTGGTGAGACGTAAAGGGGTAACAGCCAATAATGAGAACAGGAAGGAGCTGTGTTTAAAAGTAAAAATGGAGGTACCATTCAATCCAGCAGGCGCACCACTGGACCTCTCACCTCAGAAGAAAAGAATCGAGAAGACACAGGCCGCAAAACCTGCAGTGCAGCCTTATTCACAATAGCCAGGACAGTGAAGCAATCAAAATGTCCAACAAGAGGTGAGTGGATAAAGAAGAAGTGATCCATGTACACAATGGAATATTAGCCATGGAAAACAATGAACCATTGCTCTTTGAGGCACCACAAATGAATCTGGAGATAATCACGAAACATGAGGTAAGTCGGAAAGCAAAAGACCTATATTCTATGATATCACTTCTAGGCGTTATCTAATAACTGACACAAATGAACATATTTCCGCAGAGAAAGACACTCACAGAGTTAGAAAAGAAAATATGCTCATGTAAAAGGAACGGTGGGGGGAATGGATAAATTAAGATTAGTGTTACTATATATAGACAAACACATATTATATACATATCTCAAAAAGACCGACCATATAGCAAGGGAGGTCTGCGGAACCCTCTGTAACATTTTACATGGGAAGAGGATCTGTACTTGAATAGACATATATAATGTACAAATGAACCAGATTGTGAACACCTAGGACAAACAATATTCTAAGCTTTACACCAATTAAGAAAATTTTTAAAACCAAGAAGAAATAATGAGACATAAACTTATGGGGGTTTCTCCATGCACTTTCCAATGTAATTTACAACCTAGGAACACGACTTCCAGAAAGGCTCTGCTGCCCTACTACCCAGCTTTGGGAATGGAGAAATGCTGCCTCCTTGAGGCTACTTCCCACAACAGCAGCTTTAAACCCATTGTTAAAGGTCACAAAATAGTCGCCAAACTGCATTTCGGTAAATGACACCTGCTCTCTAAAAAAATTCTGGGGTGGAAAATCGACCAAAAAATTCAAAAGAGGGCCACCTTCCAAGAAGACAATTTCAAGAGTTGTATTGTACTCCCAATTGTTTCCTTTTTTTTTAACAGAAAAGAAAACGGTGGAGAAAAATGATGAGTTTTACGAATTTTCAAAGACATGCAAACCCAAATTACAAAAACCTATCAGCTCACAGCAGCCAGAAGGGCCATTAGCATAAATGCTGCAAACAATAAATGCTGAAGCGATTGTGGAGAAATGCGTACCCTCGATTCTAAGGGGGATGTGGTAAGAGCCACTAATGAAAGCACAAAGAAGGTGCTTTGAAAAGGGAAACACGGTGCTACCAGTCAATCAATCACACCCACTGCTGGGTCTATCACCTCAGAAAATGAGAATCAAAAAGTCACAGGCTGGCAATCCTGCACTCCAACAATATTTACCATAGCCAACACTTGGAAGCAATGAAAATGTCCATCAACCGAGGAATGCACAAAGAAGAAGTGGTCCACGTACACAGTGGAAAATTCCTCCAATAAAAAATAAAAATTAAATTTAAAAATCCAACAAAAGTAAGGAGACATCAGCTTGTGTGGGTTTGTCCGGGCACACTCCACTCTAATTTATAACCGAGAAACACCACAGGCCGCAAGGGCTTTTCCCTAGTTACCAGGGTGGTGAACATAGAAAGGCTGCCGCCCTCTGGCAGTTACCTGCAAAAGCAGCTTTAAAGCATGAGCTAATGGTCATTTCATAGGAACAAGTACTGCAGAACTGTAAATGAAACCTGCCCTCAAAATGTCTTGAGGGAGGTAACGGGCAAAACATTTCAAAATGTGACACATACTTAAAGAGAACACTTTGAAGAACTAAGGGGTAATCACAGCTTGAAAAATAAAAAGGACATGCCTTAAAGCTCAATTTCAACGGATTATGTGGCACATTCGAATTCAACCACAGAGAGGTATCAACTCACACTTGTCAGAATAACCATCAGCAAGAAAACTACAAACAATAAATGCTGAAGGTGTTGTGGAGAAATGCATACCCTCAACTTCAAGTGGGACGTAAGTTGGAAAGGGCCACGATTGAGAACAGAATGGAGGTGCCTTAAAAAGGTAAACATTGAGCTACCATATGATCCAGCAGGCCCACTCCTCGATGTATAATCTAAGAAGAGAGAATTGGAAAGACACAGGCAGGCAAATCTGCATTGCACAGTATTACAATAGCCAGGATATGGAAGTAACCAAAAAGTCCACCAACAGATGGGTGGACAAAGAAGAACTCCTCCATGTACAGATGGAATATTCGCTAGTGAAAAAATGAAACAATGCCATTTGCAGCACCATAGATGAGTCTAGACGTAATCACGCCACCTGTAGTAAGTGAGAAAGCAAAAGACCCATATCCTATCATATCACTTTTAGAAGTTACTTATAAACTGATACCAATGAAGATATTTCCACAGAAAAAGGCAATCACAGAATCATTAAAAAACTTCTTGTTCACCAAATAGAAAGGGATGAGGATTGGATACATTAACCCCTTATTGGGGTTAACAGAGATATACAAACCATGTGAAATATATAACCACCAAAGACGTACGGAAGACCAGGAGAAGACTACTAAACATTGGGTCATAACCTACATGGGAAAAGGATGCGAGGAAGAATAGATACATGTATATGTGTGAAAGAATCACATCTTGCACACCGAGAACAAACAAGCCATTGTAATCATATTTGCTGGCATAAAAAATAAAAAGTAAATTACAAATATGAACAAGAAGTAATGAGACATAAACATAAAGGGCTTTTTCCCGGCACATTCCATTCTAATTTACAACCTAGAACACCACTTCCATTAAGGCTCTGTTTCCCTAGTAACCAAAATTGGTAAAGGGGAAATGCTGCCACCTTGTGGCCGTTTTCTGCAAGAGCAGCATTAAACTCACAGCTAATGGTCACTTAACATTCACAAGGACTCAGGGCTGTAAAGGACACCTGCCCTAAAAAATTGTGCTGAAGTAGGGAATGGACAACAAAATTCAAAACAGGCAAATGTTTCAACAAGAGAGTATGAAGAGGTTAGGTTTACTCATGCTCTTTTTAAAAAAAAAAGGAAAATGGATAAAAGCTCAACCTCAGGGAGTGTTAGACCCATGCAATCTAATCTACAAAAAGTTTCAACTTACACCAGTCGACTGACCATCAGCAAAAAGTCTACAAACAATAAATGCTGAAGGGGTTTTAGAGAACTGTGTACCCTCTACCTGCTGGTGAGACGTAAAGGGGTAACAGCCAATAATGAGAACAGGAAGGAGCTGTGTTTAAAAGTAAAAATGGAGGTACCATTCAATCCAGCAGGCGCACCATTGGACCTCTCACCTGAGAAGACAAGAATCGAGAAGACACAGGCCGCAAAGGCTGCAGTGCAGCCTTATTCACAATAGCCAGGACAGTGAAGCAATCAAAATGTCCAACAAGAGGTGAATGGATAAAGAAGAAGTGGTCCATGTACACAATGGAATATTAGCCATGGAAAACAATGAACCATTGCTCTTTGAGGCACCACAAATGAATCTGGAGATAATCACGAAACATGAGGTAAGTCGGAAAGCAAAAGACCTATATTTTATGATATCACTTCTAGGCGTTATCTAATAACGGACACAAATGAACATATTTCCGCAGAGAAAGACACTCACAGAGTTAGAAAAGAAAATATGCTCCTCTAAAAGGAAGGGTGGGGGGAATGGATAAATTAAGATTAGTGTTACTATATATAGACAAACACATATTATATACATATCTCAAAAAGACCGACCATATAGCAAGGGAGGTCTGCGGAACCCTCTGTAACATTTTACATGGGAAGAGGATCTGTACTTGAATAGACATATATAATGTACAAATGAACCAGACTGTGAACACCTAGGACAAACAATATTCTAAGCTTTACACCAATTAAGAAAATTTTTAAAACCAAGAAGAAATAATGAGACATAAACTTATGGGGGTTTCTCCATGCACTTTCCAATGTAATTTACAACCTAGGAACACGACTTCCAGAAAGGCTCTGCTGCCCTACTACCCAGCTTTGGGAATGGAGAAATGCTGCCTCCTTGAGGCTACTTCCCACAACAGCAGCTTTAAACCCATTGTTAAAGGTCACAAAATAGTCGCCAAACTGCATTTCGGTAAATGACACCTGCTCTCTAAAAAAAGTCTGGGGTGGAAAATCGACCAAAAAATTCAAAAGAGGGCCACCTTCCAAGAAGACAATTTCAAGAGTTGTATTGTACTCCCAATTGTTTCCTTTTTTTTTAACAGAAAAGAAAACGGTGGAGAAAAATGATGAGTTTTACGAATTTTCAAAGACATGCAAACCCAAATTACAAAAACCTATCAGCTCACAGCAGCCAGAAGGGCCATTAGCATAAATGCTGCAAACAATAAATGCTGAAGCGATTGTGGAGAAATGCGTACCCTCGATTCTAAGGGGGATGTGGTAAGAGCCACTAATGAAAGCACAAAGAAGGTGCTTTGAAAAGGGAAACACGGTGCTACCAGTCAATCAATCACACCCACTGCTGGGCCTATCACCTGAGAAAATGAGAATCAAAAAGTCACAGGCTGGCAATCCTGCACTCCAACAATATTTACCATAGCCAACACTTGGAAGCAATGAAAATGTCCATCAACCGAGGAATGCACAAAGAAGAAGTGGTCCACGTACACAGTGGAAAATTCCTCCAATAAAAAATAAAAATTAAATTTAAAAATCCAACAAAAGTAAGGAGACATCAGCTTGTGTGGGTTTGTCCGGGCACACTCCACTCTAATTTATAACCGAGAAACACCACAGGCCGCAAGGGCTTTTCCCTAGTTACCAGGGTGGTGAACATAGAAAGGCTGCCGCCCTCTGGCAGTTACCTGCAAAAGCAGCTTTAAAGCCTGTGCTAATGGTCATTTCATAGGAACAAGTACTGCAGAACTGTAAATGAAACCTGCCCTCAAAATGTCTTGAGGGAGGTAACGGGCAAAACATTTCAAAATGTGACACATACTTAAAGAGAACACTTTGAAGAACTAAGGGGTAATCACAGCTTGAAAAATAAAAAGGACATGCCTTAAAGCTCAATTTCAACGGATTATGTGGCACATTCGAATTCAACCACAGAGAGGTATCAGCTCACACTTGTCAGAATAACCATCAGCAAGAAAACTACAAACAATAAATGCTGAAGGTGTTGTGGAGAAATGCATACCCTCAACTTCAAGTGGGACGTAAGTTGGAAAGGGCCACGATTGAGAACAGAATGGAGGTGCCTTAAAAAGGTAAACATTGAGCTACCATATGATCCAGCAGGCCCACTCCTCGATGTATAATCTAAGAAGAGAGAATTGGAAAGACACAGGCAGGCAAATCTGCATTGCACAGTATTACAATAGCCAGGATATGGAAGTAACCAAAAAGTCCACCAACAGATGGGTGGACAAAGAAGAACTCCTCCATGTACAGATGGAATATTCGCTAGTGAAAAAATGAAACAATGCCATTTGCAGCACCATAGATGAGTCTAGACGTAATCACGCCACCTGTAGTAAGTGAGAAAGCAAAAGACCCATATCCTATCATATCACTTTTAGAAGTTACTTATAAACTGATACCAATGAAGATATTTCCACAGAGAAAGGCAATCACAGAATCATTAAAAAACTTCTTGTTCACCAAATAGAAAGGGATGAGGATTGGATACATTAACCCCATATTGGGGTTAACAGGGATATACAAACCATGTGAAATATATAACCACCAAAGACGTACGGAAGAACAAGAGAAGACTACTCAACATTGGGTCATAACCTACATGGGAAAAGGATGCGAGGAAGAATAGATACATGTATATGTGTGAAAGAACCACATCTTGCACACCTAGAACAAACAAACCATTGTAATCATATTTGCTGGCATAAAAAATAAAAAGTAAATTACAAATATGAACAAGAAGTAATGAGACATAAACATAAAGGGCTTTCTCCCGGCACATTCCATTCTAATTTACAACCTAGAACACCACTTCCATTAAGGCTCTGTTTCCCTAGTAACCAAATTTGGTAAAGGGGAAATGCTGCCACCTTGTGGCCGTTTCCTGCAAGAGCAGCATTAAACTCACAGCTAATGGTCACTTAACATTCACAAGGACTCAGGGCTGTAAAGGACACCTGCCCTAAAAAATTGTGCTGAAGTAGGGAATGGACAACAAAATTCAAAACAGGCAAATGTTTCAACAAGAGAGTATGAAGAGGTTAGGTTTACTCATGCTCTTTTTAAAAAAAAAAGGAAAATGGATAAAAGCTCAACCTCAGGGAGTGTTAGACCCATGCAATCTAATCTACAAAAAGTTTCAACTTACACCAGTCGACTGACCATCAGCAAAAAGTCTACAAACAATAAATGCTGAAGGGGTTTTAGAGAACTGTGTACCCTCTACCTGCTGGTGAGACGTAAAGGGGTAACAGCCAATAATGAGAACAGGAAGGAGCTGTGTTTAAAAGTAAAAATGGAGGTACCATTCAATCCAGCAGGCGCACCATTGGACCTCTCACCTGAGAAGACAAGAATCGAGAAGACACAGGCCGCAAAGGCTGCAGTGCAGCCTTATTCACAATAGCCAGGACAGTGAAGCAATCAAAATGTCCAACAAGAGGTGAATGGATAAAGAAGAAGTGGTCCATGTACACAATGGAATATTAGCCATGGAAAACAATGAACCATTGCTCTTTGAGGCACCACAAATGAATCTGGAGATAATCACGAAACATGAGGTAAGTCGGAAAGCAAAAGACCTATATTTTATGATATCACTTCTAGGCGTTATCTAATAACGGACACAAATGAACATATTTCCGCAGAGAAAGACACTCACAGAGTTAGAAAAGAAAATATGCTCCTCTAAAAGGAAGGGTGGGGGGAATGGATAAATTAAGATTAGTGTTACTATATATAGACAAACACATATTATATACATATCTCAAAAAGACCGACCATATAGCAAGGGAGGTCTGCGGAACCCTCTGTAACATTTTACATGGGAAGAGGATCTGTACTTGAATAGACATATATAATGTACAAATGAACCAGACTGTGAACACCTAGGACAAACAATATTCTAAGCTTTACACCAATTAAGAAAATTTTTAAAACCAAGAAGAAATAATGAGACATAAACTTATGGGGGTTTCTCCATGCACTTTCCAATGTAATTTACAACCTAGGAACACGACTTCCAGAAAGGCTCTGCTGCCCTACTACCCAGCTTTGGGAATGGAGAAATGCTGCCTCCTTGAGGCTACTTCCCACAACAGCAGCTTTAAACCCATTGTTAAAGGTCACAAAATAGTCGCCAAACTGCATTTCGGTAAATGACACCTGCTCTCTAAAAAAAGTCTGGGGTGGAAAATCGACCAAAAAATTCAAAAGAGGGCCACCTTCCAAGAAGACAATTTCAAGAGTTGTATTGTACTCCCAATTGTTTCCTTTTTTTTTAACAGAAAAGAAAACGGTGGAGAAAAATGATGAGTTTTACGAATTTTCAAAGACATGCAAACCCAAATTACAAAAACCTATCAGCTCACAGCAGCCAGAAGGGCCATTAGCATAAATGCTGCAAACAATAAATGCTGAAGCGATTGTGGAGAAATGCGTACCCTCGATTCTAAGGGGGATGTGGTAAGAGCCACTAATGAAAGCACAAAGAAGGTGCTTTGAAAAGGGAAACACGGTGCTACCAGTCAATCAATCACACCCACTGCTGGGCCTATCACCTGAGAAAATGAGAATCAAAAAGTCACAGGCTGGCAATCCTGCACTCCAACAATATTTACCATAGCCAACACTTGGAAGCAATGAAAATGTCCATCAACCGAGGAATGCACAAAGAAGAAGTGGTCCACGTACACAGTGGAAAATTCCTCCAATAAAAAATAAAAATTAAATTTAAAAATCCAACAAAAGTAAGGAGACATCAGCTTGTGTGGGTTTGTCCGGGCACACTCCACTCTAATTTATAACCGAGAAACACCACAGGCCGCAAGGGCTTTTCCCTAGTTACCAGGGTGGTGAACATAGAAAGGCTGCCGCCCTCTGGCAGTTACCTGCAAAAGCAGCTTTAAAGCCTGTGCTAATGGTCATTTCATAGGAACAAGTACTGCAGAACTGTAAATGAAACCTGCCCTCAAAATGTCTTGAGGGAGGTAACGGGCAAAACATTTCAAAATGTGACACATACTTAAAGAGAACACTTTGAAGAACTAAGGGGTAATCACAGCTTGAAAAATAAAAAGGACATGCCTTAAAGCTCAATTTCAACGGATTATGTGGCACATTCGAATTCAACCACAGAGAGGTATCAGCTCACACTTGTCAGAATAACCATCAGCAAGAAAACTACAAACAATAAATGCTGAAGGTGTTGTGGAGAAATGCATACCCTCAACTTCAAGTGGGACGTAAGTTGGAAAGGGCCACGATTGAGAACAGAATGGAGGTGCCTTAAAAAGGTAAACATTGAGCTACCATATGATCCAGCAGGCCCACTCCTCGATGTATAATCTAAGAAGAGAGAATTGGAAAGACACAGGCAGGCAAATCTGCATTGCACAGTATTACAATAGCCAGGATATGGAAGTAACCAAAAAGTCCACCAACAGATGGGTGGACAAAGAAGAACTCCTCCATGTACAGATGGAATATTCGCTAGTGAAAAAATGAAACAATGCCATTTGCAGCACCATAGATGAGTCTAGACGTAATCACGCCACCTGTAGTAAGTGAGAAAGCAAAAGACCCATATCCTATCATATCACTTTTAGAAGTTACTTATAAACTGATACCAATGAAGATATTTCCACAGAGAAAGGCAATCACAGAATCATTAAAAAACTTCTTGTTCACCAAATAGAAAGGGATGAGGATTGGATACATTAACCCCATATTGGGGTTAACAGGGATATACAAACCATGTGAAATATATAACCACCAAAGACGTACGGAAGAACAAGAGAAGACTACTCAACATTGGGTCATAACCTACATGGGAAAAGGATGCGAGGAAGAATAGATACATGTATATGTGTGAAAGAACCACATCTTGCACACCTAGAACAAACAAACCATTGTAATCATATTTGCTGGCATAAAAAATAAAAAGTAAATTACAAATATGAACAAGAAGTAATGAGACATAAACATAAAGGGCTTTCTCCCGGCACATTCCATTCTAATTTACAACCTAGAACACCACTTCCATTAAGGCTCTGTTTCCCTAGTAACCAAATTTGGTAAAGGGGAAATGCTGCCACCTTGTGGCCGTTTCCTGCAAGAGCAGCATTAAACTCACAGCTAATGGTCACTTAACATTCACAAGGACTCAGGGCTGTAAAGGACACCTGCCCTAAAAAATTGTGCTGAAGTAGGGAATGGACAACAAAATTCAAAACAGGCAAATGTTTCAACAAGAGAGTATGAAGAGGTTAGGTTTACTCATGCTCTTTTTAAAAAAAAAAGGAAAATGGATAAAAGCTCAACCTCAGGGAGTGTTAGACCCATGCAATCTAATCTACAAAAAGTTTCAACTTACACCAGTCGACTGACCATCAGCAAAAAGTCTACAAACAATAAATGCTGAAGGGGTTTTAGAGAACTGTGTACCCTCTACCTGCTGGTGAGACGTAAAGGGGTAACAGCCAATAATGAGAACAGGAAGGAGCTGTGTTTAAAAGTAAAAATGGAGGTACCATTCAATCCAGCAGGCGCACCATTGGACCTCTCACCTGAGAAGACAAGAATCGAGAAGACACAGGCCGCAAAGGCTGCAGTGCAGCCTTATTCACAATAGCCAGGACAGTGAAGCAATCAAAATGTCCAACAAGAGGTGAATGGATAAAGAAGAAGTGGTCCATGTACACAATGGAATATTAGCCATGGAAAACAATGAACCATTGCTCTTTGAGGCACCACAAATGAATCTGGAGATAATCACGAAACATGAGGTAAGTCGGAAAGCAAAAGACCTATATTTTATGATATCACTTCTAGGCGTTATCTAATAACGGACACAAATGAACATATTTCCGCAGAGAAAGACACTCACAGAGTTAGAAAAGAAAATATGCTCCTCTAAAAGGAAGGGTGGGGGGAATGGATAAATTAAGATTAGTGTTACTATATATAGACAAACACATATTATATACATATCTCAAAAAGACCGACCATATAGCAAGGGAGGTCTGCGGAACCCTCTGTAACATTTTACATGGGAAGAGGATCTGTACTTGAATAGACATATATAATGTACAAATGAACCAGACTGTGAACACCTAGGACAAACAATATTCTAAGCTTTACACCAATTAAGAAAATTTTTAAAACCAAGAAGAAATAATGAGACATAAACTTATGGGGGTTTCTCCATGCACTTTCCAATGTAATTTACAACCTAGGAACACGACTTCCAGAAAGGCTCTGCTGCCCTACTACCCAGCTTTGGGAATGGAGAAATGCTGCCTCCTTGAGGCTACTTCCCACAACAGCAGCTTTAAACCCATTGTTAAAGGTCACAAAATAGTCGCCAAACTGCATTTCGGTAAATGACACCTGCTCTCTAAAAAAAGTCTGGGGTGGAAAATCGACCAAAAAATTCAAAAGAGGGCCACCTTCCAAGAAGACAATTTCAAGAGTTGTATTGTACTCCCAATTGTTTCCTTTTTTTTTAACAGAAAAGAAAACGGTGGAGAAAAATGATGAGTTTTACGAATTTTCAAAGACATGCAAACCCAAATTACAAAAACCTATCAGCTCACAGCAGCCAGAAGGGCCATTAGCATAAATGCTGCAAACAATAAATGCTGAAGCGATTGTGGAGAAATGCGTACCCTCGATTCTAAGGGGGATGTGGTAAGAGCCACTAATGAAAGCACAAAGAAGGTGCTTTGAAAAGGGAAACACGGTGCTACCAGTCAATCAATCACACCCACTGCTGGGCCTATCACCTGAGAAAATGAGAATCAAAAAGTCACAGGCTGGCAATCCTGCACTCCAACAATATTTACCATAGCCAACACTTGGAAGCAATGAAAATGTCCATCAACCGAGGAATGCACAAAGAAGAAGTGGTCCACGTACACAGTGGAAAATTCCTCCAATAAAAAATAAAAATTAAATTTAAAAATCCAACAAAAGTAAGGAGACATCAGCTTGTGTGGGTTTGTCCGGGCACACTCCACTCTAATTTATAACCGAGAAACACCACAGGCCGCAAGGGCTTTTCCCTAGTTACCAGGGTGGTGAACATAGAAAGGCTGCCGCCCTCTGGCAGTTACCTGCAAAAGCAGCTTTAAAGCCTGTGCTAATGGTCATTTCATAGGAACAAGTACTGCAGAACTGTAAATGAAACCTGCCCTCAAAATGTCTTGAGGGAGGTAACGGGCAAAACATTTCAAAATGTGACACATACTTAAAGAGAACACTTTGAAGAACTAAGGGGTAATCACAGCTTGAAAAATAAAAAGGACATGCCTTAAAGCTCAATTTCAACGGATTATGTGGCACATTCGAATTCAACCACAGAGAGGTATCAGCTCACACTTGTCAGAATAACCATCAGCAAGAAAACTACAAACAATAAATGCTGAAGGTGTTGTGGAGAAATGCATACCCTCAACTTCAAGTGGGACGTAAGTTGGAAAGGGCCACGATTGAGAACAGAATGGAGGTGCCTTAAAAAGGTAAACATTGAGCTACCATATGATCCAGCAGGCCCACTCCTCGATGTATAATCTAAGAAGAGAGAATTGGAAAGACACAGGCAGGCAAATCTGCATTGCACAGTATTACAATAGCCAGGATATGGAAGTAACCAAAAAGTCCACCAACAGATGGGTGGACAAAGAAGAACTCCTCCATGTACAGATGGAATATTCGCTAGTGAAAAAATGAAACAATGCCATTTGCAGCACCATAGATGAGTCTAGACGTAATCACGCCACCTGTAGTAAGTGAGAAAGCAAAAGACCCATATCCTATCATATCACTTTTAGAAGTTACTTATAAACTGATACCAATGAAGATATTTCCACAGAGAAAGGCAATCACAGAATCATTAAAAAACTTCTTGTTCACCAAATAGAAAGGGATGAGGATTGGATACATTAACCCCATATTGGGGTTAACAGGGATATACAAACCATGTGAAATATATAACCACCAAAGACGTACGGAAGAACAAGAGAAGACTACTCAACATTGGGTCATAACCTACATGGGAAAAGGATGCGAGGAAGAATAGATACATGTATATGTGTGAAAGAACCACATCTTGCACACCTAGAACAAACAAACCATTGTAATCATATTTGCTGGCATAAAAAATAAAAAGTAAATTACAAATATGAACAAGAAGTAATGAGACATAAACATAAAGGGCTTTCTCCCGGCACATTCCATTCTAATTTACAACCTAGAACACCACTTCCATTAAGGCTCTGTTTCCCTAGTAACCAAATTTGGTAAAGGGGAAATGCTGCCACCTTGTGGCCGTTTCCTGCAAGAGCAGCATTAAACTCACAGCTAATGGTCACTTAACATTCACAAGGACTCAGGGCTGTAAAGGACACCTGCCCTAAAAAATTGTGCTGAAGTAGGGAATGGACAACAAAATTCAAAACAGGCAAATGTTTCAACAAGAGAGTATGAAGAGGTTAGGTTTACTCATGCTCTTTTTAAAAAAAAAAGGAAAATGGATAAAAGCTCAACCTCAGGGAGTGTTAGACCCATGCAATCTAATCTACAAAAAGTTTCAACTTACACCAGTCGACTGACCATCAGCAAAAAGTCTACAAACAATAAATGCTGAAGGGGTTTTAGAGAACTGTGTACCCTCTACCTGCTGGTGAGACGTAAAGGGGTAACAGCCAATAATGAGAACAGGAAGGAGCTGTGTTTAAAAGTAAAAATGGAGGTACCATTCAATCCAGCAGGCGCACCATTGGACCTCTCACCTGAGAAGACAAGAATCGAGAAGACACAGGCCGCAAAGGCTGCAGTGCAGCCTTATTCACAATAGCCAGGACAGTGAAGCAATCAAAATGTCCAACAAGAGGTGAATGGATAAAGAAGAAGTGGTCCATGTACACAATGGAATATTAGCCATGGAAAACAATGAACCATTGCTCTTTGAGGCACCACAAATGAATCTGGAGATAATCACGAAACATGAGGTAAGTCGGAAAGCAAAAGACCTATATTTTATGATATCACTTCTAGGCGTTATCTAATAACGGACACAAATGAACATATTTCCGCAGAGAAAGACACTCACAGAGTTAGAAAAGAAAATATGCTCCTCTAAAAGGAAGGGTGGGGGGAATGGATAAATTAAGATTAGTGTTACTATATATAGACAAACACATATTATATACATATCTCAAAAAGACCGACCATATAGCAAGGGAGGTCTGCGGAACCCTCTGTAACATTTTACATGGGAAGAGGATCTGTACTTGAATAGACATATATAATGTACAAATGAACCAGACTGTGAACACCTAGGACAAACAATATTCTAAGCTTTACACCAATTAAGAAAATTTTTAAAACCAAGAAGAAATAATGAGACATAAACTTATGGGGGTTTCTCCATGCACTTTCCAATGTAATTTACAACCTAGGAACACGACTTCCAGAAAGGCTCTGCTGCCCTACTACCCAGCTTTGGGAATGGAGAAATGCTGCCTCCTTGAGGCTACTTCCCACAACAGCAGCTTTAAACCCATTGTTAAAGGTCACAAAATAGTCGCCAAACTGCATTTCGGTAAATGACACCTGCTCTCTAAAAAAAGTCTGGGGTGGAAAATCGACCAAAAAATTCAAAAGAGGGCCACCTTCCAAGAAGACAATTTCAAGAGTTGTATTGTACTCCCAATTGTTTCCTTTTTTTTTAACAGAAAAGAAAACGGTGGAGAAAAATGATGAGTTTTACGAATTTTCAAAGACATGCAAACCCAAATTACAAAAACCTATCAGCTCACAGCAGCCAGAAGGGCCATTAGCATAAATGCTGCAAACAATAAATGCTGAAGCGATTGTGGAGAAATGCGTACCCTCGATTCTAAGGGGGATGTGGTAAGAGCCACTAATGAAAGCACAAAGAAGGTGCTTTGAAAAGGGAAACACGGTGCTACCAGTCAATCAATCACACCCACTGCTGGGCCTATCACCTGAGAAAATGAGAATCAAAAAGTCACAGGCTGGCAATCCTGCACTCCAACAATATTTACCATAGCCAACACTTGGAAGCAATGAAAATGTCCATCAACCGAGGAATGCACAAAGAAGAAGTGGTCCACGTACACAGTGGAAAATTCCTCCAATAAAAAATAAAAATTAAATTTAAAAATCCAACAAAAGTAAGGAGACATCAGCTTGTGTGGGTTTGTCCGGGCACACTCCACTCTAATTTATAACCGAGAAACACCACAGGCCGCAAGGGCTTTTCCCTAGTTACCAGGGTGGTGAACATAGAAAGGCTGCCGCCCTCTGGCAGTTACCTGCAAAAGCAGCTTTAAAGCCTGTGCTAATGGTCATTTCATAGGAACAAGTACTGCAGAACTGTAAATGAAACCTGCCCTCAAAATGTCTTGAGGGAGGTAACGGGCAAAACATTTCAAAATGTGACACATACTTAAAGAGAACACTTTGAAGAACTAAGGGGTAATCACAGCTTGAAAAATAAAAAGGACATGCCTTAAAGCTCAATTTCAACGGATTATGTGGCACATTCGAATTCAACCACAGAGAGGTATCAGCTCACACTTGTCAGAATAACCATCAGCAAGAAAACTACAAACAATAAATGCTGAAGGTGTTGTGGAGAAATGCATACCCTCAACTTCAAGTGGGACGTAAGTTGGAAAGGGCCACGATTGAGAACAGAATGGAGGTGCCTTAAAAAGGTAAACATTGAGCTACCATATGATCCAGCAGGCCCACTCCTCGATGTATAATCTAAGAAGAGAGAATTGGAAAGACACAGGCAGGCAAATCTGCATTGCACAGTATTACAATAGCCAGGATATGGAAGTAACCAAAAAGTCCACCAACAGATGGGTGGACAAAGAAGAACTCCTCCATGTACAGATGGAATATTCGCTAGTGAAAAAATGAAACAATGCCATTTGCAGCACCATAGATGAGTCTAGACGTAATCACGCCACCTGTAGTAAGTGAGAAAGCAAAAGACCCATATCCTATCATATCACTTTTAGAAGTTACTTATAAACTGATACCAATGAAGATATTTCCACAGAGAAAGGCAATCACAGAATCATTAAAAAACTTCTTGTTCACCAAATAGAAAGGGATGAGGATTGGATACATTAACCCCATATTGGGGTTAACAGGGATATACAAACCATGTGAAATATATAACCACCAAAGACGTACGGAAGAACAAGAGAAGACTACTCAACATTGGGTCATAACCTACATGGGAAAAGGATGCGAGGAAGAATAGATACATGTATATGTGTGAAAGAACCACATCTTGCACACCTAGAACAAACAAACCATTGTAATCATATTTGCTGGCATAAAAAATAAAAAGTAAATTACAAATATGAACAAGAAGTAATGAGACATAAACATAAAGGGCTTTCTCCCGGCACATTCCATTCTAATTTACAACCTAGAACACCACTTCCATTAAGGCTCTGTTTCCCTAGTAACCAAATTTGGTAAAGGGGAAATGCTGCCACCTTGTGGCCGTTTCCTGCAAGAGCAGCATTAAACTCACAGCTAATGGTCACTTAACATTCACAAGGACTCAGGGCTGTAAAGGACACCTGCCCTAAAAAATTGTGCTGAAGTAGGGAATGGACAACAAAATTCAAAACAGGCAAATGTTTCAACAAGAGAGTATGAAGAGGTTAGGTTTACTCATGCTCTTTTTAAAAAAAAAAGGAAAATGGATAAAAGCTCAACCTCAGGGAGTGTTAGACCCATGCAATCTAATCTACAAAAAGTTTCAACTTACACCAGTCGACTGACCATCAGCAAAAAGTCTACAAACAATAAATGCTGAAGGGGTTTTAGAGAACTGTGTACCCTCTACCTGCTGGTGAGACGTAAAGGGGTAACAGCCAATAATGAGAACAGGAAGGAGCTGTGTTTAAAAGTAAAAATGGAGGTACCATTCAATCCAGCAGGCGCACCATTGGACCTCTCACCTGAGAAGACAAGAATCGAGAAGACACAGGCCGCAAAGGCTGCAGTGCAGCCTTATTCACAATAGCCAGGACAGTGAAGCAATCAAAATGTCCAACAAGAGGTGAATGGATAAAGAAGAAGTGGTCCATGTACACAATGGAATATTAGCCATGGAAAACAATGAACCATTGCTCTTTGAGGCACCACAAATGAATCTGGAGATAATCACGAAACATGAGGTAAGTCGGAAAGCAAAAGACCTATATTTTATGATATCACTTCTAGGCGTTATCTAATAACGGACACAAATGAACATATTTCCGCAGAGAAAGACACTCACAGAGTTAGAAAAGAAAATATGCTCCTCTAAAAGGAAGGGTGGGGGGAATGGATAAATTAAGATTAGTGTTACTATATATAGACAAACACATATTATATACATATCTCAAAAAGACCGACCATATAGCAAGGGAGGTCTGCGGAACCCTCTGTAACATTTTACATGGGAAGAGGATCTGTACTTGAATAGACATATATAATGTACAAATGAACCAGATTGTGAACACCTAGGACAAACAATATTCTAAGCTTTACACCAATTAAGAAAATTTTTAAAACCAAGAAGAAATAATGAGACATAAACTTATGGGGGTTTCTCCATGCACTTTCCAATGTAATTTACAACCTAGGAACACGACTTCCAGAAAGGCTCTGCTGCCCTACTACCCAGCTTTGGGAATGGAGAAATGCTGCCTCCTTGAGGCTACTTCCCACAACAGCAGCTTTAAACCCATTGTTAAAGGTCACAAAATAGTCGCCAAACTGCATTTCGGTAAATGACACCTGCTCTCTAAAAAAAGTCTGGGGTGGAAAATCGACCAAAAAATTCAAAAGAGGGCCACCTTCCAAGAAGACAATTTCAAGAGTTGTATTGTACTCCCAATTGTTTCCTTTTTTTTTAACAGAAAAGAAAACGGTGGAGAAAAATGATGAGTTTTACGAATTTTCAAAGACATGCAAACCCAAATTACAAAAACCTATCAGCTCACAGCAGCCAGAAGGGCCATTAGCATAAATGCTGCAAACAATAAATGCTGAAGCGATTGTGGAGAAATGCGTACCCTCGATTCTAAGGGGGATGTGGTAAGAGCCACTAATGAAAGCACAAAGAAGGTGCTTTGAAAAGGGAAACACGGTGCTACCAGTCAATCAATCACACCCACTGCTGGGCCTATCACCTGAGAAAATGAGAATCAAAAAGTCACAGGCTGGCAATCCTGCACTCCAACAATATTTACCATAGCCAACACTTGGAAGCAATGAAAATGTCCATCAACCGAGGAATGCACAAAGAAGAAGTGGTCCACGTACACAGTGGAAAATTCCTCCAATAAAAAATAAAAATTAAATTTAAAAATCCAACAAAAGTAAGGAGACATCAGCTTGTGTGGGTTTGTCCGGGCACACTCCACTCTAATTTATAACCGAGAAACACCACAGGCCGCAAGGGCTTTTCCCTAGTTACCAGGGTGGTGAACATAGAAAGGCTGCCGCCCTCTGGCAGTTACCTGCAAAAGCAGCTTTAAAGCCTGTGCTAATGGTCATTTCATAGGAACAAGTACTGCAGAACTGTAAATGAAACCTGCCCTCAAAATGTCTTGAGGGAGGTAACGGGCAAAACATTTCAAAATGTGACACATACTTAAAGAGAACACTTTGAAGAACTAAGGGGTAATCACAGCTTGAAAAATAAAAAGGACATGCCTTAAAGCTCAATTTCAACGGATTATGTGGCACATTCGAATTCAACCACAGAGAGGTATCAGCTCACACTTGTCAGAATAACCATCAGCAAGAAAACTACAAACAATAAATGCTGAAGGTGTTGTGGAGAAATGCATACCCTCAACTTAAAGTGGGACGTAAGTTGGAAAGGGCCACGATTGAGAACAGAATGGAGGTGCCTTAAAAAGGTAAACATTGAGCTACCATATGATCCAGCAGGCCCACTCCTCGATGTATAATCTAAGAAGAGAGAATTGGAAAGACACAGGCAGGCAAATCTGCATTGCACAGTATTACAATAGCCAGGATATGGAAGTAACCAAAAAGTCCACCAACAGATGGGTGGACAAAGAAGAACTCCTCCATGTACAGATGGAATATTCGCTAGTGAAAAAATGAAACAATGCCATTTGCAGCACCATAGATGAGTCTAGACGTAATCACGCCACCTGTAGTAAGTGAGAAAGCAAAAGACCCATATCCTATCATATCACTTTTAGAAGTTACTTATAAACTGATACCAATGAAGATATTTCCACAGAGAAAGGCAATCACAGAATCATTAAAAAACTTCTTGTTCACCAAATAGAAAGGGATGGGGATTGGATACATTAACCCCTTATTGGGGTTAACAGAGATATACAAACCATGTGAAATATATAACCACCAAAGACGTACTGAAGACCAGGAGAAGACTACTAAACATTGGGTCATAACCTACATGGGAAAAGGATGCGAGGAAGAATAGATACATGTATATGTGTGAAAGAATCACATCTTGCACACCGAGAACAAACAAGCCATTGTAATCATATTTGCTGGCATAAAAAATAAAAAGTAAATTACAAATATGAACAAGAAGTAATGAGACATAAACATAAAGGGCTTTTTCCCGGCACATTCCATTCTAATTTACAACCTAGAACACCACTTCCATTAAGGCTCTGTTTCCCTAGTAACCAAAATTGGTAAAGGGGAAATGCTGCCACCTTGTGGCCGTTTTCTGCAAGAGCAGCATTAAACTCACAGCTAATGGTCACTTAACATTCACAAGGACTCAGGGCTGTAAAGGACACCTGCCCTAAAAAATTGTGCTGAAGTAGGGAATGGACAACAAAATTCAAAACAGGCAAATGTTTCAAGAAGAGAGTATGAAGAGTTTAGGTTTACTCATGCTCTTTTTAAAAAAAAAAGGAAAATGGATAAAAGCTCAACCTCAGGGAGTGTTAGACCCATGCAATCTAATCTACAAAAAGTATCAACTTACACCAGTCGACTGACCATCAGCAAAAAGTCTACAAACAATAAATGCTGAAGGGGTTTTAGAGAACTGTGTACCCTCTACCTGCTGGTGAGACGTAAAGGGGTAACAGCCAATAATGAGAACAGGAAGGAGCTGTGTTTAAAAGTAAAAATGGAGGTACCATTCAATCCAGCAGGCGCACCATTGGACCTCTCACCTGAGAAGACAAGAATCGAGAAGACACAGGCCGCAAAGGCTGCAGTGCAGCCTTATTCACAATAGCCAGGACAGTGAAGCAATCAAAATGTCCAACAAGAGGTGAATTGATAAAGAAGAAGTGGTCCATGTACACAATGGAATATTAGCCATGGAAAACAATGAACCATTGCTCTTTGAGGCACCACAAATGAATCTGGAGATAATCACGAAACATGAGGTAAGTCGGAAAGCAAAAGACCTATATTTTATGATATCACTTCTAGGCGTTATCTAATAACGGACACAAATGAACATATTTCCGCAGAGAAAGACACTCACAGAGTTAGAAAAGAAAATATGCTCCTCTAAAAGGAAGGGTGGGGGGAATGGATAAATTAAGATTAGTGTTACTATATATAGACAAACACATATTATATACATATCTCAAAAAGACCGACCATATAGCAAGGGAGGTCTGCGGAACCCTCTGTAACATTTTACATGGGAAGAGGATCTGTACTTGAATAGACATATATAATGTACAAATGAACCAGATTGTGAACACCTAGGACAAACAATATTCTAAGCTTTACACCAATTAAGAAAATTTTTAAAACCAAGAAGAAATAATGAGACATAAACTTATGGGGGTTTCTCCATGCACTTTCCAATGTAATTTACAACCTAGGAACACGACTTCCAGAAAGGCTCTGCTGCCCTACTACCCAGCTTTGGGAATGGAGAAATGCTGCCTCCTTGAGGCTACTTCCCACAACAGCAGCTTTAAACCCATTGTTAAAGGTCACAAAATAGTCGCCAAACTGCATTTCGGTAAATGACACCTGCTCTCTAAAAAAATTCTGGGGTGGAAAATCGACCAAAAAATTCAAAAGAGGGCCACCTTCCAAGAAGACAATTTCAAGAGTTGTATTGTACTCCCAATTGTTTCCTTTTTTTTTAACAGAAAAGAAAACGGTGGAGAAAAATGATGAGTTTTACGAATTTTCAAAGACATGCAAACCCAAATTACAAAAACCTATCAGCTCACAGCAGCCAGAAGGGCCATTAGCATAAATGCTGCAAACAATAAATGCTGAAGCGATTGTGGAGAAATGCGTACCCTCGATTCTAAGGGGGATGTGGTAAGAGCCACTAATGAAAGCACAAAGAAGGTGCTTTGAAAAGGGAAACACGGTGCTACCAGTCAATCAATCACACCCACTGCTGGGCCTATCACCTGAGAAAATGAGAATCCAAAAGTCACAGGCTGGCAATCCTGCACTCCAACAATATTTACCATAGCCAACACTTGGAAGCAATGAAAATGTCCATCAACCGAGGAATGCACAAAGAAGAAGTGGTCCACGTACACAGTGGAAAATTCCTCCAATAAAAAATAAAAATTAAATTTAAAAATCCAACAAAAGTAAGGAGACATCAGCTTGTGTGGGTTTGTCCGGGCACACTCCACTCTAATTTATAACCGAGAAACACCACAGGCCGCAAGGGCTTTTCCCTAGTTACCAGGGTGGTGAACATAGAAAGGCTGCCGCCCTCTGGCAGTTACCTGCAAAAGCAGCTTTAAAGCCTGTGCTAATGGTCATTTCATAGGAACAAGTACTGCAGAACTGTAAATGAAACCTGCCCTCAAAATGTCTTGAGGGAGGTAACGGGCAAAACATTTCAAAATGTGACACATACTTAAAGAGAACACTTTGAAGAACTAAGGGGTAATCACAGCTTGAAAAATAAAAAGGACATGCCTTAAAGCTCAATTTCAACGGATTATGTGGCACATTCGAATTCAACCACAGAGAGGTATCAGCTCACACTTGTCAGAATAACCATCAGCAAGAAAACTACAAACAATAAATGCTGAAGGTGTTGTGGAGAAATGCATACCCTCAACTTCAAGTGGGACGTAAGTTGGAAAGGGCCACGATTGAGAACAGAATGGAGGTGCCTTAAAAAGGTAAACATTGAGCTACCATATGATCCAGCAGGCCCACTCCTCGATGTATAATCTAAGAAGAGAGAATTGGAAAGACACAGGCAGGCAAATCTGCATTGCACAGTATTACAATAGCCAGGATATGGAAGTAACCAAAAAGTCCACCAACAGATGGGTGGACAAAGAAGAACTCCTCCATGTACAGATGGAATATTCGCTAGTGAAAAAATGAAACAATGCCATTTGCAGCACCATAGATGAGTCTAGACGTAATCACGCCACCTGTAGTAAGTGAGAAAGCAAAAGACCCATATCCTATCATATCACTTTTAGAAGTTACTTATAAACTGATACCAATGAAGATATTTCCACAGAAAAAGGCAATCACAGAATCATTAAAAAACTTCTTGTTCACCAAATAGAAAGGGATGAGGATTGGATACATTAACCCCTTATTGGGGTTAACAGAGATATACAAACCATGTGAAATATATAACCACCAAAGACGTACGGAAGACCAGGAGAAGACTACTAAACATTGGGTCATAACCTACATGGGAAAAGGATGCGAGGAAGAATAGATACATGTATATGTGTGAAAGAATCACATATTGCACACCGAGAACAAACAAGCCATTGTAATCATATTTGCTGGCATAAAAAATAAAAAGTAAATTACAAATATGAACAAGAAGTAATGAGACATAAACATAAAGGGCTTTTTCCCGGCACATTCCATTCTAATTTACAACCTAGAACACCACTTCCATTAAGGCTCTGTTTCCCTAGTAACCAAAATTGGTAAAGGGGAAATGCTGCCACCTTGTGGCCGTTTTCTGCAAGAGCAGCATTAAACTCACAGCTAATGGTCACTTAACATTCACAAGGACTCAGGGCTGTAAAGGACACCTGCCCTAAAAAATTGTGCTGAAGTAGGGAATGGACAACAAAATTCAAAACAGGCAAATGTTTCAAGAAGAGAGTATGAAGAGTTTAGGTTTACTCATGCTCTTTTTAAAAAAAAAAGGAAAATGGATAAAAGCTCAACCTCAGGGAGTGTTAGACCCATGCAATCTAATCTACAAAAAGTATCAACTTACACCAGTCGACTGACCATCAGCAAAAAGTCTACAAACAATAAATGCTGAAGGGGTTTTAGAGAACTGTGTACCCTCTACCTGCTGGTGAGACGTAAAGGGGTAACAGCCAATAATGAGAACAGGAAGGAGCTGTGTTTAAAAGTAAAAATGGAGGTACCATTCAATCCAGCAGGCGCACCATTGGACCTCTCACCTGAGAAGACAAGAATCGAGAAGACACAGGCCGCAAAGGCTGCAGTGCAGCCTTATTCACAATAGCCAGGACAGTGAAGCAATCAAAATGTCCAACAAGAGGTGAATTGATAAAGAAGAAGTGGTCCATGTACACAATGGAATATTAGCCATGGAAAACAATGAACCATTGCTCTTTGAGGCACCACAAATGAATCTGGAGATAATCACGAAACATGAGGTAAGTCGGAAAGCAAAAGACCTATATTTTATGATATCACTTCTAGGCGTTATCTAATAACGGACACAAATGAACATATTTCCGCAGAGAAAGACACTCACAGAGTTAGAAAAGAAAATATGCTCCTCTAAAAGGAAGGGTGGGGGGAATGGATAAATTAAGATTAGTGTTACTATATATAGACAAACACATATTATATACATATCTCAAAAAGACCGACCATATAGCAAGGGAGGTCTGCGGAACCCTCTGTAACATTTTACATGGGAAGAGGATCTGTACTTGAATAGACATATATAATGTACAAATGAACCAGATTGTGAACACCTAGGACAAACAATATTCTAAGCTTTACACCAATTAAGAAAATTTTTAAAACCAAGAAGAAATAATGAGACATAAACTTATGGGGGTTTCTCCATGCACTTTCCAATGTAATTTACAACCTAGGAACACGACTTCCAGAAAGGCTCTGCTGCCCTACTACCCAGCTTTGGGAATGGAGAAATGCTGCCTCCTTGAGGCTACTTCCCACAACAGCAGCTTTAAACCCATTGTTAAAGGTCACAAAATAGTCGCCAAACTGCATTTCGGTAAATGACACCTGCTCTCTAAAAAAATTCTGGGGTGGAAAATCGACCAAAAAATTCAAAAGAGGGCCACCTTCCAAGAAGACAATTTCAAGAGTTGTATTGTACTCCCAATTGTTTCCTTTTTTTTTAACAGAAAAGAAAACGGTGGAGAAAAATGATGAGTTTTACGAATTTTCAAAGACATGCAAACCCAAATTACAAAAACCTATCAGCTCACAGCAGCCAGAAGGGCCATTAGCATAAATGCTGCAAACAATAAATGCTGAAGCGATTGTGGAGAAATGCGTACCCTCGATTCTAAGGGGGATGTGGTAAGAGCCACTAATGAAAGCACAAAGAAGGTGCTTTGAAAAGGGAAACACGGTGCTACCAGTCAATCAATCACACCCACTGCTGGGCCTATCACCTGAGAAAATGAGAATCAAAAAGTCACAGGCTGGCAATCCTGCACTCCAACAATATTTACCATAGCCAACACTTGGAAGCAATGAAAATGTCCATCAACCGAGGAATGCACAAAGAAGAAGTGGTCCACGTACACAGTGGAAAATTCCTCCAATAAAAAATAAAAATTAAATTTAAAAATCCAACAAAAGTAAGGAGACATCAGCTTGTGTGGGTTTGTCCGGGCACACTCCACTCTAATTTATAACCGAGAAACACCACAGGCCGCAAGGGCTTTTCCCTAGTTACCAGGGTGGTGAACATAGAAAGGCTGCCGCCCTCTGGCAGTTACCTGCAAAAGCAGCTTTAAAGCCTGTGCTAATGGTCATTTCATAGGAACAAGTACTGCAGAACTGTAAATGAAACCTGCCCTCAAAATGTCTTGAGGGAGGTAACGGGCAAAACATTTCAAAATGTGACACATACTTAAAGAGAACACTTTGAAGAACTAAGGGGTAATCACAGCTTGAAAAATAAAAAGGACATGCCTTAAAGCTCAATTTCAACGGATTATGTGGCACATTCGAATTCAACCACAGAGAGGTATCAGCTCACACTTGTCAGAATAACCATCAGCAAGAAAACTACAAACAATAAATGCTGAAGGTGTTGTGGAGAAATGCATACCCTCAACTTCAAGTGGGACGTAAGTTGCAAAGGGCCACGAATGAGAACAGAATGGAGGTGCCTTAAAAAGGTAAACATTGAGCTACCATATGATCCAGCAGGCCCACTCCTCGACCTATAATCTAAGAAGAGAGAATTGGAAAGACACAGGCAGGCAAATCTGCATTGCACAGTATTACAATAGCCAGGATATGGAAGTAACCAAAAAGTCCACCAACAGATGGGTGGACAAAGAAGAACTCCTCCATGTACAGATGGACTATTCGCTAGTGAAAAAATGAAACAATGCCATTTGCAGCACCATAGATGAGTCTAGACGTAAGCACCCCACCTGTAGTAAGTGAGAAAGCAAAAGACCCATATCCTATCATATCACTTTTAGGAGTTACTTATAAATTGATACCAATGAAGATATTTCCACAGAGAAAGGCAATCACAGAATCATTAAAAAACTTCTTGTTCACCAAATAGAAAGGGATGAGGATTGGATACATTAACCCCATATTGGGGTTAACAGAGATATACAAACCATGTGAAATATATAACCACCAAAGACGTACGGAAGAACAAGAGAAGACTACTCAACATTGGGTCATAACCTACATGGGAAAAGGATGCGAGGAAGAATAGATACATGTATATGTGTGAAAGAACCACATCTTGCACACCTAGAACAAACAAACCATTGTAATCATATTTGCTGGCATAAAAAATAAAAAGTAAATTACAAATATGAACAAGAAGTAATGAGACATAAACATAAAGGGCTTTCTCCCGGCACATTCCATTCTAATTTACAACCTAGAACACCACTTCCATTAAGGCTCTGTTTCCCTAGTAACCAAATTTGGTAAAGGGGAAATGCTGCCACCTTGTGGCCGTTTCCTGCAAGAGCAGCATTAAACTCACAGCTAATGGTTACTTAACATTCACAAGGACTCAGGGCTGTAAAGGACACCTGCCCTAAAAAATTGTGCTGAAGTAGGGAATGGACAACAAAATTCAAAACAGGCAAATGTTTCAAGAAGAGAGTATGAAGAGTTTAGGTTTACTCACGCTCTTTTTTAAAAAAAGAAAAGGAAAATGGATAAAAGCTCAACCTCAGGGAGTGTTAGACCCATGCAATGTAATCTACAAAAAGTTTCAACTTACACCAGTCGACTGACCATCAGCAAAAAGTCTAAAAACAATAAATGATGAAGGGGTTTTAGAGAACTGTGTACCCTCTACCTGCTGGTGAGACGTAAAGGGGTAACAGCCAATAATGAGAACAGGAAGGAGCTGTGTTTAAAAGTAAAAATGGAGGTACCATTCAATCCAGCAGGCGCACCACTGGACCTCTCACCTGAGAAGACAAGAATCGAGAAGACACAGGCCGCAAAACCTGCAGTGCAGCCTTATTCACAATAGCCAGGACAGTGAAGCAATCAAAATGTCCAACAAGAGGTGAATGGATAAAGAAGAAGTGATCCATGTACACAATGGAATATTAGCCATGGAAAACAATGAACCATTGCTCTTTGAGGCACCACAAATGAATCTGGAGATAATCACGAAACATGAGGTAAGTCGGAAAGCAAAAGACCTATATTCTATGATATCACTTCTAGGCGTTATCTAATAACTGACACAAATGAACATATTTCCGCAGAGAAAGACACTCACAGAGTTAGAAAAGAAAATATGCTCATGTAAAAGGAACGGTGGGGGGAATGGATAAATTAAGATTAGTGTTACTATATATAGACAAACACATATTATATACATATCTCAAAAAGATCGACCATATAGCAAGGGAGGTCTGCGGAACCCTCTGTAACATTTTACATGGGAAGAGGATCTGTACTTGAATAGACATATATAATGTACAAATGAACCAGACTGTGAACACCTAGGACAAACAATATTCTAAGCTTTACACCAATTAAGAAAATTTTTAAAACCAAGAAGAAATAATGAGACATAAACTTATGGGGGTTTCTCCATGCACTTTCCAATGTAATTTACAACCTAGGAACACGACTTCCAGAAAGGCTCTGCTGCCCTACTACCCAGCTTTGGGAATGGAGAAATGCTGCCTCCTTGAGGCTACTTCCCACAACAGCAGCTTTAAACCCATTGTTAAAGGTCACAAAATAGTCGCCAAACTGCATTTCGGTAAATGACACCTGCTCTCTAAAAAAATTCTGGGGTGGAAAATCGACCAAAAAATTCAAAAGAGGGCCACCTTCCAAGAAGACAATTTCAAGAGTTGTATTGTACTCCCAATTGTTTCCTTTTTTTTAACAGAAAAGAAAACGGTGGAGAAAAATGATGAGTTTTACGAATTTTCAAAGACATGCAAACCCAAATTACAAAAACCTATCAGCTCACAGCAGCCAGAAGGGCCATTAGCATAAATGCTGCAAACAATAAATGCTGAAGCGATTGTGGAGAAATGCGTACCCTCGATTCTAAGGGGGATGTGGTAAGAGCCACTAATGAAAGCACAAAGAAGGTGCTTTGAAAAGGGAAACACGGTGCTACCAGTCAATCAATCACACCCACTGCTGGGCCTATCACCTGAGAAAATGAGAATCAAAAAGTCACAGGCTGGCAATCCTGCACTCCAACAATATTTACCATAGCCAACACTTGGAAGCAATGAAAATGTCCATCAACCGAGGAATGCACAAAGAAGAAGTGGTCCACGTACACAGTGGAAAATTCCTCCAATAAAAAATAAAAATTAAATTTAAAAATCCAACAAAAGTAAGGAGACATCAGCTTGTGTGGGTTTGTCCGGGCACACTCCACTCTAATTTATAACCGAGAAACACCACAGGCCGCAAGGGCTTTTCCCTAGTTACCAGGGTGGTGAACATAGAAAGGCTGCCGCCCTCTGGCAGTTACCTGCAAAAGCAGCTTTAAAGCCTGTGCTAATGGTCATTTCATAGGAACAAGTACTGCAGAACTGTAAATGAAACCTGCCCTCAAAATGTCTTGAGGGAGGTAACGGGCAAAACATTTCAAAATGTGACACATACTTAAAGAGAACACTTTGAAGAACTAAGGGGTAATCACAGCTTGAAAAATAAAAAGGACATGCCTTAAAGCTCAATTTCAACGGATTATGTGGCACATTCGAATTCAACCACAGAGAGGTATCAGCTCACACTTGTCAGAATAACCATCAGCAAGAAAACTACAAACAATAAATGCTGAAGGTGTTGTGGAGAAATGCATACCCTCAACTTCAAGTGGGACGTAAGTTGCAAAGGGCCACGAATGAGAACAGAATGGAGGTGCCTTAAAAAGGTAAACATTGAGCTACCATATGATCCAGCAGGCCCACTCCTCGACCTATAATCTAAGAAGAGAGAATTGGAAAGACACAGGCAGGCAAATCTGCATTGCACAGTATTACAATAGCCAGGATATGGAAGTAACCAAAAAGTCCACCAACAGATGGGTGGACAAAGAAGAACTCCTCCATGTACAGATGGACTATTCGCTAGTGAAAAAATGAAACAATGCCATTTGCAGCACCATAGATGAGTCTAGACGTAAGCACCCCACCTGTAGTAAGTGAGAAAGCAAAAGACCCATATCCTATCATATCACTTTTAGGAGTTACTTATAAATTGATACCAATGAAGATATTTCCACAGAGAAAGGCAATCACAGAATCATTAAAAAACTTCTTGTTCACCAAATAGAAAGGGATGAGGATTGGATACATTAACCCCATATTGGGGTTAACAGAGATATACAAACCATGTGAAATATATAACCACCAAAGACGTACGGAAGAACAAGAGAAGACTACTCAACATTGGGTCATAACCTACATGGGAAAAGGATGCGAGGAAGAATAGATACATGTATATGTGTGAAAGAACCACATCTTGCACACCTAGAACAAACAAACCATTGTAATCATATTTGCTGGCATAAAAAATAAAAAGTAAATTACAAATATGAACAAGAAGTAATGAGACATAAACATAAAGGGCTTTCTCCCGGCACATTCCATTCTAATTTACAACCTAGAACACCACTTCCATTAAGGCTCTGTTTCCCTAGTAACCAAATTTGGTAAAGGGGAAATGCTGCCACCTTGTGGCCGTTTCCTGCAAGAGCAGCATTAAACTCACAGCTAATGGTTACTTAACATTCACAAGGACTCAGGGCTGTAAAGGACACCTGCCCTAAAAAATTGTGCTGAAGTAGGGAATGGACAACAAAATTCAAAACAGGCAAATGTTTCAAGAAGAGAGTATGAAGAGTTTAGGTTTACTCACGCTCTTTTTTAAAAAAAGAAAAGGAAAATGGATAAAAGCTCAACCTCAGGGAGTGTTAGACCCATGCAATCTAATCTACAAAAAGTTTCAACTTACACCAGTCGACTGACCATCAGCAAAAAGTCTAAAAACAATAAATGATGAAGGGGTTTTAGAGAACTGTGTACCCTCTACCTGCTGGTGAGACGTAAAGGGGTAACAGCCAATAATGAGAACAGGAAGGAGCTGTGTTTAAATGTAAAAATGGAGGTACCATTCAATCCAGCAGGTGCACCACTGGACCTCTCACCTGAGAAGACAAGAATCGAGAAGACACAGGCCGCAAAACCTGCAGTGCAGCCTTATTCACAATAGCCAGGACAGTGAAGCAATCAAAATGTCCAACAAGAGGTGAATGGATAAAGAAGAAGTGATCCATGTACACAATGGAATATTAGCCATGGAAAACAATGAACCATTGCTCTTTGAGGCACCACAAATGAATCTGGAGATAATCACGAAACATGAGGTAAGTCGGAAAGCAAAAGACCTATATTCTATGATATCACTTCTAGGCGTTATCTAATAACTGACACAAATGAACATATTTCCGCAGAGAAAGACACTCACAGAGTTAGAAAAGAAAATATGCTCATGTAAAAGGAACGGTGGGGGGAATGGATAAATTAAGATTAGTGTTACTATATATAGACAAACACATATTATATACATATCACAAAAAGACCGACCATATAGCAAGGGAGGTCTGCGGAACCCTCTGTAACATTTTACATGGGAAGAGGATCTGTACTTGAATAGACATATATAATGTACAAATGAACCAGACTGTGAACACCTAGGACAAACAATATTCTAAGCTTTACACCAATTAAGAAAATTTTTAAAACCAAGAAGAAATAATGAGACATAAACTTATGGGGGTTTCTCCATGCACTTTCCAATGTAATTTACAACCTAGGAACACGACTTCCAGAAAGGCTCTGCTGCCCTACTACCCAGCTTTGGGAATGGAGAAATGCTGCCTCCTTGAGGCTACTTCCCACAACAGCAGCTTTAAACCCATTGTTAAAGGTCACAAAATAGTCGCCAAACTGCATTTCGGTAAATGACACCTGCTCTCTAAAAAAAGTCTGGGGTGGAAAATCGACCAAAAAATTCAAAAGAGGGCCACCTTCCAAGAAGACAATTTCAAGAGTTGTATTGTACTCCCAATTGTTTCCTTTTTTTTTAACAGAAAAGAAAACGGTGGAGAAAAATGATGAGTTTTACGAATTTTCAAAGACATGCAAACCCAAATTACAAAAACCTATCAGCTCACAGCAGCCAGAAGGGCCATTAGCATAAATGCTGCAAACAATAAATGCTGAAGCGATTGTGGAGAAATGCGTACCCTCGATTCTAAGGGGGATGTGGTAAGAGCCACTAATGAAAGCACAAAGAAGGTGCTTTGAAAAGGGAAACACGGTGCTACCAGTCAATCAATCACACCCACTGCTGGGCCTATCACCTGAGAAAATGAGAATCAAAAAGTCACAGGCTGGCAATCCTGCACTCCAACAATATTTACCATAGCCAACACTTGGAAGCAATGAAAATGTCCATCAACCGAGGAATGCACAAAGAAGAAGTGGTCCACGTACACAGTGGAAAATTCCTCCAATAAAAAATAAAAATTAAATTTAAAAATCCAACAAAAGTAAGGAGACATCAGCTTGTGTGGGTTTGTCCGGGCACACTCCACTCTAATTTATAACCGAGAAACACCACAGGCCGCAAGGGCTTTTCCCTAGTTACCAGGGTGGTGAACATAGAAAGGCTGCCGCCCTCTGGCAGTTACCTGCAAAAGCAGCTTTAAAGCCTGTGCTAATGGTCATTTCATAGGAACAAGTACTGCAGAACTGTAAATGAAACCTGCCCTCAAAATGTCTTGAGGGAGGTAACGGGCAAAACATTTCAAAATGTGACACATACTTAAAGAGAACACTTTGAAGAACTAAGGGGTAATCACAGCTTGAAAAATAAAAAGGACATGCCTTAAAGCTCAATTTCAACGGATTATGTGGCACATTCGAATTCAACCACAGAGAGGTATCAGCTCACACTTGTCAGAATAACCATCAGCAAGAAAACTACAAACAATAAATGCTGAAGGTGTTGTGGAGAAATGCATACCCTCAACTTCAAGTGGGACGTAAGTTGGAAAGGGCCACGATTGAGAACAGAATGGAGGTGCCTTAAAAAGGTAAACATTGAGCTACCATATGATCCAGCAGGCCCACTCCTCGATGTATAATCTAAGAAGAGAGAATTGGAAAGACACAGGCAGGCAAATCTGCATTGCACAGTATTACAATAGCCAGGATATGGAAGTAACCAAAAAGTCCACCAACAGATGGGTGGACAAAGAAGAACTCCTCCATGTACAGATGGAATATTCGCTAGTGAAAAAATGAAACAATGCCATTTGCAGCACCATAGATGAGTCTAGACGTAATCACGCCACCTGTAGTAAGTGAGAAAGCAAAAGACCCATATCCTATCATATCACTTTTAGAAGTTACTTATAAACTGATACCAATGAAGATATTTCCACAGAGAAAGGCAATCACAGAATCATTAAAAAACTTCTTGTTCACCAAATAGAAAGGGATGGGGATTGGATACATTAACCCCTTATTGGGGTTAACAGAGATATACAAACCATGTGAAATATATAACCACCAAAGACGTACGGAAGACCAGGAGAAGACTACTAAACATTGGGTCATAACCTACATGGGAAAAGGATGCGAGGAAGAATAGATACATGTATATGTGTGAAAGAATCACATCTTGCACACCGAGAACAAACAAGCCATTGTAATCATATTTGCTGGCATAAAAAATAAAAAGTAAATTACAAATATGAACAAGAAGTAATGAGACATAAACATAAAGGGCTTTTTCCCGGCACATTCCATTCTAATTTACAACCTAGAACACCACTTCCATTAAGGCTCTGTTTCCCTAGTAACCAAAATTGGTAAAGGGGAAATGCTGCCACCTTGTGGCCGTTTTCTGCAAGAGCAGCATTAAACTCACAGCTAATGGTCACTTAACATTCACAAGGACTCAGGGCTGTAAAGGACACCTGCCCTAAAAAATTGTGCTGAAGTAGGGAATGGACAACAAAATTCAAAACAGGCAAATGTTTCAAGAAGAGAGTATGAAGAGTTTAGGTTTACTCACGCTCTTTTTTAAAAAAAGAAAAGGAAAATGGATAAAAGCTCAACCTCAGGGAGTGTTAGACCCATGCAATCTAATCTACAAAAAGTTTCAACTTACACCAGTCGACTGACCATCAGCAAAAAGTCTAAAAACAATAAATGATGAAGGGGTTTTAGAGAACTGTGTACCCTCTACCTGCTGGTGAGACGTAAAGGGGTAACAGCCAATAATGAGAACAGGAAGGAGCTGTGTTTAAATGTAAAAATGGAGGTACCATTCAATCCAGCAGGTGCACCACTGGACCTCTCACCTGAGAAGACAAGAATCGAGAAGACACAGGCCGCAAAACCTGCAGTGCAGCCTTATTCACAATAGCCAGGACAGTGAAGCAATCAAAATGTCCAACAAGAGGTGAATGGATAAAGAAGAAGTGATCCATGTACACAATGGAATATTAGCCATGGAAAACAATGAACCATTGCTCTTTGAGGCACCACAAATGAATCTGGAGATAATCACGAAACATGAGGTAAGTCGGAAAGCAAAAGACCTATATTCTATGATATCACTTCTAGGCGTTATCTAATAACTGACACAAATGAACATATTTCCGCAGAGAAAGACACTCACAGAGTTAGAAAAGAAAATATGCTCATGTAAAAGGAACGGTGGGGGGAATGGATAAATTAAGATTAGTGTTACTATATATAGACAAACACATATTATATACATATCACAAAAAGACCGACCATATAGCAAGGGAGGTCTGCGGAACCCTCTGTAACATTTTACATGGGAAGAGGATCTGTACTTGAATAGACATATATAATGTACAAATGAACCAGACTGTGAACACCTAGGACAAACAATATTCTAAGCTTTACACCAATTAAGAAAATTTTTAAAACCAAGAAGAAATAATGAGACATAAACTTATGGGGGTTTCTCCATGCACTTTCCAATGTAATTTACAACCTAGGAACACGACTTCCAGAAAGGCTCTGCTGCCCTACTACCCAGCTTTGGGAATGGAGAAATGCTGCCTCCTTGAGGCTACTTCCCACAACAGCAGCTTTAAACCCATTGTTAAAGGTCACAAAATAGTCGCCAAACTGCATTTCGGTAAATGACACCTGCTCTCTAAAAAAAGTCTGGGGTGGAAAATCGACCAAAAAATTCAAAAGAGGGCCACCTTCCAAGAAGACAATTTCAAGAGTTGTATTGTACTCCCAATTGTTTCCTTTTTTTTTAACAGAAAAGAAAACGGTGGAGAAAAATGATGAGTTTTACGAATTTTCAAAGACATGCAAACCCAAATTACAAAAACCTATCAGCTCACAGCAGCCAGAAGGGCCATTAGCATAAATGCTGCAAACAATAAATGCTGAAGCGATTGTGGAGAAATGCGTACCCTCGATTCTAAGGGGGATGTGGTAAGAGCCACTAATGAAAGCACAAAGAAGGTGCTTTGAAAAGGGAAACACGGTGCTACCAGTCAATCAATCACACCCACTGCTGGGCCTATCACCTGAGAAAATGAGAATCAAAAAGTCACAGGCTGGCAATCCTGCACTCCAACAATATTTACCATAGCCAACACTTGGAAGCAATGAAAATGTCCATCAACCGAGGAATGCACAAAGAAGAAGTGGTCCACGTACACAGTGGAAAATTCCTCCAATAAAAAATAAAAATTAAATTTAAAAATCCAACAAAAGTAAGGAGACATCAGCTTGTGTGGGTTTGTCCGGGCACACTCCACTCTAATTTATAACCGAGAAACACCACAGGCCGCAAGGGCTTTTCCCTAGTTACCAGGGTGGTGAACATAGAAAGGCTGCCGCCCTCTGGCAGTTACCTGCAAAAGCAGCTTTAAAGCCTGTGCTAATGGTCATTTCATAGGAACAAGTACTGCAGAACTGTAAATGAAACCTGCCCTCAAAATGTCTTGAGGGAGGTAACGGGCAAAACATTTCAAAATGTGACACATACTTAAAGAGAACACTTTGAAGAACTAAGGGGTAATCACAGCTTGAAAAATAAAAAGGACATGCCTTAAAGCTCAATTTCAACGGATTATGTGGCACATTCGAATTCAACCACAGAGAGGTATCAGCTCACACTTGTCAGAATAACCATCAGCAAGAAAACTACAAACAATAAATGCTGAAGGTGTTGTGGAGAAATGCATACCCTCAACTTCAAGTGGGACGTAAGTTGGAAAGGGCCACGATTGAGAACAGAATGGAGGTGCCTTAAAAAGGTAAACATTGAGCTACCATATGATCCAGCAGGCCCACTCCTCGATGTATAATCTAAGAAGAGAGAATTGGAAAGACACAGGCAGGCAAATCTGCATTGCACAGTATTACAATAGCCAGGATATGGAAGTAACCAAAAAGTCCACCAACAGATGGGTGGACAAAGAAGAACTCCTCCATGTACAGATGGAATATTCGCTAGTGAAAAAATGAAACAATGCCATTTGCAGCACCATAGATGAGTCTAGACGTAATCACGCCACCTGTAGTAAGTGAGAAAGCAAAAGACCCATATCCTATCATATCACTTTTAGAAGTTACTTATAAACTGATACCAATGAAGATATTTCCACAGAGAAAGGCAATCACAGAATCATTAAAAAACTTCTTGTTCACCAAATAGAAAGGGATGGGGATTGGATACATTAACCCCTTATTGGGGTTAACAGAGATATACAAACCATGTGAAATATATAACCACCAAAGACGTACGGAAGACCAGGAGAAGACTACTAAACATTGGGTCATAACCTACATGGGAAAAGGATGCGAGGAAGAATAGATACATGTATATGTGTGAAAGAATCACATCTTGCACACCGAGAACAAACAAGCCATTGTAATCATATTTGCTGGCATAAAAAATAAAAAGTAAATTACAAATATGAACAAGAAGTAATGAGACATAAACATAAAGGGCTTTTTCCCGGCACATTCCATTCTAATTTACAACCTAGAACACCACTTCCATTAAGGCTCTGTTTCCCTAGTAACCAAAATTGGTAAAGGGGAAATGCTGCCACCTTGTGGCCGTTTTCTGCAAGAGCAGCATTAAACTCACAGCTAATGGTCACTTAACATTCACAAGGACTCAGGGCTGTAAAGGACACCTGCCCTAAAAAATTGTGCTGAAGTAGGGAATGGACAACAAAATTCAAAACAGGCAAATGTTTCAAGAAGAGAGTATGAAGAGTTTAGGTTTACTCATGCTCTTTTTAAAAAAAAAAGGAAAATGGATAAAAGCTCAACCTCAGGGAGTGTTAGACCCATGCAATCTAATCTACAAAAAGTATCAACTTACACCAGTCGACTGACCATCAGCAAAAAGTCTACAAACAATAAATGCTGAAGGGGTTTTAGAGAACTGTGTACCCTCTACCTGCTGGTGAGACGTAAAGGGGTAACAGCCAATAATGAGAACAGGAAGGAGCTGTGTTTAAAAGTAAAAATGGAGGTACCATTCAATCCAGCAGGCGCACCATTGGACCTCTCACCTGAGAAGACAAGAATCGAGAAGACACAGGCCGCAAAGGCTGCAGTGCAGCCTTATTCACAATAGCCAGGACAGTGAAGCAATCAAAATGTCCAACAAGAGGTGAATTGATAAAGAAGAAGTGGTCCATGTACACAATGGAATATTAGCCATGGAAAACAATGAACCATTGCTCTTTGAGGCACCACAAATGAATCTGGAGATAATCACGAAACATGAGGTAAGTCGGAAAGCAAAAGACCTATATTTTATGATATCACTTCTAGGCGTTATCTAATAACGGACACAAATGAACATATTTCCGCAGAGAAAGACACTCACAGAGTTAGAAAAGAAAATATGCTCCTCTAAAAGGAAGGGTGGGGGGAATGGATAAATTAAGATTAGTGTTACTATATATAGACAAACACATATTATATACATATCTCAAAAAGACCGACCATATAGCAAGGGAGGTCTGCGGAACCCTCTGTAACATTTTACATGGGAAGAGGATCTGTACTTGAATAGACATATATAATGTACAAATGAACCAGATTGTGAACACCTAGGACAAACAATATTCTAAGCTTTACACCAATTAAGAAAATTTTTAAAACCAAGAAGAAATAATGAGACATAAACTTATGGGGGTTTCTCCATGCACTTTCCAATGTAATTTACAACCTAGGAACACGACTTCCAGAAAGGCTCTGCTGCCCTACTACCCAGCTTTGGGAATGGAGAAATGCTGCCTCCTTGAGGCTACTTCCCACAACAGCAGCTTTAAACCCATTGTTAAAGGTCACAAAATAGTCGCCAAACTGCATTTCGGTAAATGACACCTGCTCTCTAAAAAAATTCTGGGGTGGAAAATCGACCAAAAAATTCAAAAGAGGGCCACCTTCCAAGAAGACAATTTCAAGAGTTGTATTGTACTCCCAATTGTTTCCTTTTTTTTTTAACAGAAAAGAAAACGGTGGAGAAAAATGATGAGTTTTACGAATTTTCAAAGACATGCAAACCCAAATTACAAAAACCTATCAGCTCACAGCAGCCAGAAGGGCCATTAGCATAAATGCTGCAAACAATAAATGCTGAAGCGATTGTGGAGAAATGCGTACCCTCGATTCTAAGGGGGATGTGGTAAGAGCCACTAATGAAAGCACAAAGAAGGTGCTTTGAAAAGGGAAACACGGTGCTACCAGTCAATCAATCACACCCACTGCTGGGCCTATCACCTGAGAAAATGAGAATCAAAAAGTCACAGGCTGGCAATCCTGCACTCCAACAATATTTACCATAGCCAACACTTGGAAGCAATGAAAATGTCCATCAACCGAGGAATGCACAAAGAAGAAGTGGTCCACGTACACAGTGGAAAATTCCTCCAATAAAAAATAAAAATTAAATTTAAAAATCCAACAAAAGTAAGGAGACATCAGCTTGTGTGGGTTTGTCCGGGCACACTCCACTCTAATTTATAACCGAGAAACACCACAGGCCGCAAGGGCTTTTCCCTAGTTACCAGGGTGGTGAACATAGAAAGGCTGCCGCCCTCTGGCAGTTACCTGCAAAAGCAGCTTTAAAGCCTGTGCTAATGGTCATTTCATAGGAACAAGTACTGCAGAACTGTAAATGAAACCTGCCCTCAAAATGTCTTGAGGGAGGTAACGGGCAAAACATTTCAAAATGTGACACATACTTAAAGAGAACACTTTGAAGAACTAAGGGGTAATCACAGCTTGAAAAATAAAAAGGACATGCCTTAAAGCTCAATTTCAACGGATTATGTGGCACATTCGAATTCAACCACAGAGAGGTATCAGCTCACACTTGTCAGAATAACCATCAGCAAGAAAACTACAAACAATAAATGCTGAAGGTGTTGTGGAGAAATGCATACCCTCAACTTCAAGTGGGACGTAAGTTGCAAAGGGCCACGAATGAGAACAGAATGGAGGTGCCTTAAAAAGGTAAACATTGAGCTACCATATGATCCAGCAGGCCCACTCCTCGACCTATAATCTAAGAAGAGAGAATTGGAAAGACACAGGCAGGCAAATCTGCATTGCACAGTATTACAATAGCCAGGATATGGAAGTAACCAAAAAGTCCACCAACAGATGGGTGGACAAAGAAGAACTCCTCCATGTACAGATGGACTATTCGCTAGTGAAAAAATGAAACAATGCCATTTGCAGCACCATAGATGAGTCTAGACGTAAGCACCCCACCTGTAGTAAGTGAGAAAGCAAAAGACCCATATCCTATCATATCACTTTTAGGAGTTACTTATAAATTGATACCAATGAAGATATTTCCACAGAGAAAGGCAATCACAGAATCATTAAAAAACTTCTTGTTCACCAAATAGAAAGGGATGAGGATTGGATACATTAACCCCATATTGGGGTTAACAGAGATATACAAACCATGTGAAATATATAACCACCAAAGACGTACGGAAGAACAAGAGAAGACTACTCAACATTGGGTCATAACCTACATGGGAAAAGGATGCGAGGAAGAATAGATACATGTATATGTGTGAAAGAACCACATCTTGCACACCTAGAACAAACAAACCATTGTAATCATATTTGCTGGCATAAAAAATAAAAAGTAAATTACAAATATGAACAAGAAGTAATGAGACATAAACATAAAGGGCTTTCTCCCGGCACATTCCATTCTAATTTACAACCTAGAACACCACTTCCATTAAGGCTCTGTTTCCCTAGTAACCAAATTTGGTAAAGGGGAAATGCTGCCACCTTGTGGCCGTTTCCTGCAAGAGCAGCATTAAACTCACAGCTAATGGTTACTTAACATTCACAAGGACTCAGGGCTGTAAAGGACACCTGCCCTAAAAAATTGTGCTGAAGTAGGGAATGGACAACAAAATTCAAAACAGGCAAATGTTTCAAGAAGAGAGTATGAAGAGTTTAGGTTTACTCACGCTCTTTTTTAAAAAAAGAAAAGGAAAATGGATAAAAGCTCAACCTCAGGGAGTGTTAGACCCATGCAATCTAATCTACAAAAAGTTTCAACTTACACCAGTCGACTGACCATCAGCAAAAAGTCTAAAAACAATAAATGATGAAGGGGTTTTAGAGAACTGTGTACCCTCTACCTGCTGGTGAGACGTAAAGGGGTAACAGCCAATAATGAGAACAGGAAGGAGCTGTGTTTAAAAGTAAAAATGGAGGTACCATTCAATCCAGCAGGCGCACCACTGGACCTCTCACCTGAGAAGACAAGAATCGAGAAGACACAGGCCGCAAAACCTGCAGTGCAGCCTTATTCACAATAGCCAGGACAGTGAAGCAATCAAAATGTCCAACAAGAGGTGAATGGATAAAGAAGAAGTGATCCATGTACACAATGGAATATTAGCCATGGAAAACAATGAACCATTGCTCTTTGAGGCACCACAAATGAATCTGGAGATAATCACGAAACATGAGGTAAGTCGGAAAGCAAAAGACCTATATTCTATGATATCACTTCTAGGCGTTATCTAATAACTGACACAAATGAACATATTTCCGCAGAGAAAGACACTCACAGAGTTAGAAAAGAAAATATGCTCATGTAAAAGGAACGGTGGGGGGAATGGATAAATTAAGATTAGTGTTACTATATATAGACAAACACATATTATATACATATCTCAAAAAGATCGACCATATAGCAAGGGAGGTCTGCGGAACCCTCTGTAACATTTTACATGGGAAGAGGATCTGTACTTGAATAGACATATATAATGTACAAATGAACCAGACTGTGAACACCTAGGACAAACAATATTCTAAGCTTTACACCAATTAAGAAAATTTTTAAAACCAAGAAGAAATAATGAGACATAAACTTATGGGGGTTTCTCCATGCACTTTCCAATGTAATTTACAACCTAGGAACACGACTTCCAGAAAGGCTCTGCTGCCCTACTACCCAGCTTTGGGAATGGAGAAATGCTGCCTCCTTGAGGCTACTTCCCACAACAGCAGCTTTAAACCCATTGTTAAAGGTCACAAAATAGTCGCCAAACTGCATTTCGGTAAATGACACCTGCTCTCTAAAAAAATTCTGGGGTGGAAAATCGACCAAAAAATTCAAAAGAGGGCCACCTTCCAAGAAGACAATTTCAAGAGTTGTATTGTACTCCCAATTGTTTCCTTTTTTTTTAACAGAAAAGAAAACGGTGGAGAAAAATGATGAGTTTTACGAATTTTCAAAGACATGCAAACCCAAATTACAAAAACCTATCAGCTCACAGCAGCCAGAAGGGCCATTAGCATAAATGCTGCAAACAATAAATGCTGAAGCGATTGTGGAGAAATGCGTACCCTCGATTCTAAGGGGGATGTGGTAAGAGCCACTAATGAAAGCTCAAAGAAGGTGCTTTGAAAAGGGAAACACGGTGCTACCAGTCAATCAATCACACCCACTGCTGGGCCTATCACCTCAGAAAATGAGAATCAAAAAGTCACAGGCTGGCAATCCTGCACTCCAACAATATTTACCATAGCCAACACTTGGAAGCAATGAAAATGTCCATCAACCGAGGAATGCACAAAGAAGAAGTGGTCCACGTACACAGTGGAAAATTCCTCCAATAAAAAATAAAAATTAAATTTAAAAATCCAACAAAAGTAAGGAGACATCAGCTTGTGTGGGTTTGTCCGGGCACACTCCACTCTAATTTATAACCGAGAAACACCACAGGCCGCAAGGGCTTTTCCCTAGTTACCAGGGTGGTGAACATAGAAAGGCTGCCGCCCTCTGGCAGTTACCTGCAAAAGCAGCTTTAAAGCCTGTGCTAATGGTCATTTCATAGGAACAAGTACTGCAGAACTGTAAATGAAACCTGCCCTCAAAATGTCTTGAGGGAGGTAACGGGCAAAACATTTCAAAATGTGACACATACTTAAAGAGAACACTTTGAAGAACTAAGGGGTAATCACAGCTTGAAAAATAAAAAGGACATGCCTTAAAGCTCAATTTCAACGGATTATGTGGCACATTCGAATTCAACCACAGAGAGGTATCAGCTCACACTTGTCAGAATAACCATCAGCAAGAAAACTACAAACAATAAATGCTGAAGGTGTTGTGGAGAAATGCATACCCTCAACTTCAAGTGGGACGTAAGTTGCAAAGGGCCACGAATGAGAACAGAATGGAGGTGCCTTAAAAAGGTAAACATTGAGCTACCATATGATCCAGCAGGCCCACTCCTCGACCTATAATCTAAGAAGAGAGAATTGGAAAGACACAGGCAGGCAAATCTGCATTGCACAGTATTACAATAGCCAGGATATGGAAGTAACCAAAAAGTCCACCAACAGATGGGTGGACAAAGAAGAACTCCTCCATGTACAGATGGACTATTCGCTAGTGAAAAAATGAAACAATGCCATTTGCAGCACCATAGATGAGTCTAGACGTAAGCACCCCACCTGTAGTAAGTGAGAAAGCAAAAGACCCATATCCTATCATATCACTTTTAGGAGTTACTTATAAATTGATACCAATGAAGATATTTCCACAGAGAAAGGCAATCACAGAATCATTAAAAAACTTCTTGTTCACCAAATAGAAAGGGATGAGGATTGGATACATTAACCCCATATTGGGGTTAACAGAGATATACAAACCATGTGAAATATATAACCACCAAAGACGTACGGAAGAACAAGAGAAGACTACTCAACATTGGGTCATAACCTACATGGGAAAAGGATGCGAGGAAGAATAGATACATGTATATGTGTGAAAGAACCACATCTTGCACACCTAGAACAAACAAACCATTGTAATCATATTTGCTGGCATAAAAAATAAAAAGTAAATTACAAATATGAACAAGAAGTAATGAGACATAAACATAAAGGGCTTTCTCCCGGCACATTCCATTCTAATTTACAACCTAGAACACCACTTCCATTAAGGCTCTGTTTCCCTAGTAACCAAATTTGGTAAAGGGGAAATGCTGCCACCTTGTGGCCGTTTCCTGCAAGAGCAGCATTAAACTCACAGCTAATGGTTACTTAACATTCACAAGGACTCAGGGCTGTAAAGGACACCTGCCCTAAAAAATTGTGCTGAAGTAGGGAATGGACAACAAAATTCAAAACAGGCAAATGTTTCAAGAAGAGAGTATGAAGAGTTTAGGTTTACTCACGCTCTTTTTTAAAAAAAGAAAAGGAAAATGGATAAAAGCTCAACCTCAGGGAGTGTTAGACCCATGCAATCTAATCTACAAAAAGTTTCAACTTACACCAGTCGACTGACCATCAGCAAAAAGTCTAAAAACAATAAATGATGAAGGGGTTTTAGAGAACTGTGTACCCTCTACCTGCTGGTGAGACGTAAAGGGGTAACAGCCAATAATGAGAACAGGAAGGAGCTGTGTTTAAAAGTAAAAATGGAGGTACCATTCAATCCAGCAGGCGCACCACTGGACCTCTCACCTGAGAAGACAAGAATCGAGAAGACACAGGCCGCAAAACCTGCAGTGCAGCCTTATTCACAATAGCCAGGACAGTGAAGCAATCAAAATGTCCAACAAGAGGTGAATGGATAAAGAAGAAGTGATCCATGTACACAATGGAATATTAGCCATGGAAAACAATGAACCATTGCTCTTTGAGGCACCACAAATGAATCTGGAGATAATCACGAAACATGAGGTAAGTCGGAAAGCAAAAGACCTATATTCTATGATATCACTTCTAGGCGTTATCTAATAACTGACACAAATGAACATATTTCCGCAGAGAAAGACACTCACAGAGTTAGAAAAGAAAATATGCTCATGTAAAAGGAACGGTGGGGGGAATGGATAAATTAAGATTAGTGTTACTATATATAGACAAACACATATTATATACATATCTCAAAAAGATCGACCATATAGCAAGGGAGGTCTGCGGAACCCTCTGTAACATTTTACATGGGAAGAGGATCTGTACTTGAATAGACATATATAATGTACAAATGAACCAGACTGTGAACACCTAGGACAAACAATATTCTAAGCTTTACACCAATTAAGAAAATTTTTAAAACCAAGAAGAAATAATGAGACATAAACTTATGGGGGTTTCTCCATGCACTTTCCAATGTAATTTACAACCTAGGAACACGACTTCCAGAAAGGCTCTGCTGCCCTACTACCCAGCTTTGGGAATGGAGAAATGCTGCCTCCTTGAGGCTACTTCCCACAACAGCAGCTTTAAACCCATTGTTAAAGGTCACAAAATAGTCGCCAAACTGCATTTCGGTAAATGACACCTGCTCTCTAAAAAAATTCTGGGGTGGAAAATCGACCAAAAAATTCAAAAGAGGGCCACCTTCCAAGAAGACAATTTCAAGAGTTGTATTGTACTCCCAATTGTTTCCTTTTTTTTTAACAGAAAAGAAAACGGTGGAGAAAAATGATGAGTTTTACGAATTTTCAAAGACATGCAAACCCAAATTACAAAAACCTATCAGCTCACAGCAGCCAGAAGGGCCATTAGCATAAATGCTGCAAACAATAAATGCTGAAGCGATTGTGGAGAAATGCGTACCCTCGATTCTAAGGGGGATGTGGTAAGAGCCACTAATGAAAGCTCAAAGAAGGTGCTTTGAAAAGGGAAACACGGTGCTACCAGTCAATCAATCACACCCACTGCTGGGCCTATCACCTCAGAAAATGAGAATCAAAAAGTCACAGGCTGGCAATCCTGCACTCCAACAATATTTACCATAGCCAACACTTGGAAGCAATGAAAATGTCCATCAACCGAGGAATGCACAAAGAAGAAGTGGTCCACGTACACAGTGGAAAATTCCTCCAATAAAAAATAAAAATTAAATTTAAAAATCCAACAAAAGTAAGGAGACATCAGCTTGTGTGGGTTTGTCCGGGCACACTCCACTCTAATTTATAACCGAGAAACACCACAGGCCGCAAGGGCTTTTCCCTAGTTACCAGGGTGGTGAACATAGAAAGGCTGCCGCCCTCTGGCAGTTACCTGCAAAAGCAGCTTTAAAGCATGTGCTAATGGTCATTTCATAGGAACAAGTACTGCAGAACTGTAAATGAAACCTGCCCTCAAAATGTCTTGAGGGAGGTAACGGGCAAAACATTTCAAAATGTGACACATACTTAAAGAGAACACTTTGAAGAACTAAGGGGTAATCACAGCTTGAAAAATAAAAAGGACATGCCTTAAAGCTCAATTTCAACGGATTATGTGGCACATTCGAATTCAACCACAGAGAGGTATCAGCTCACACTTGTCAGAATAACCATCAGCAAGAAAACTACAAACAATAAATGCTGAAGGTGTTGTGGAGAAATGCATACCCTCAACTTCAAGTGGGACGTAAGTTGGAAAGGGCCACGATTGAGAACAGAATGGAGGTGCCTTAAAAAGGTAAACATTGAGCTACCATATGATCCAGCAGGCCCACTCCTCGATGTATAATCTAAGAAGAGAGAATTGGAAAGACACAGGCAGGCAAATCTGCATTGCACAGTATTACAATGGCCAGGATATGGAAGTAACCAAAAAGTCCACCAACAGATGGGTGGACAAAGAAGAACTCCTCCATGTACAGATGGAATATTCGCTAGTGAAAAAATGAAACAATGCCATTTGCAGCACCATAGATGAGTCTAGACGTAATTACGCCACCTGTAGTAAGTGAGAAAGCAAAAGACCCATATCCTATCATATCACTTTTAGAAGTTACTTATAAACTGATACCAATGAAGATATTTCCACAGAAAAAGGCAATCACAGAATCATTAAAAAACTTCTTGTTCACCAAATAGAAAGGGATGAGGATTGGATACATTAACCCCATATTGGGGTTAACAGAGATATACAAACCATGTGAAATATATAACCACCAAAGACGTACGGAAGACCAGGAGAAGACTACTAAACATTGGGTCATAACCTACATGGGAAAAGGATGCGAGGAAGAATAGATACATGTATATGTGTGAAAGAATCACATCTTGCACACCGAGAACAAACAAGCCATTGTAATCATATTTGCTGGCATAAAAAATAAAAAGTAAATTACAAATATGAACAAGAAGTAATGAGACATAAACATAAAGGGCTTTTTCCCGGCACATTCCATTCTAATTTACAACCTAGAACACCACTTCCATTAAGGCTCTGTTTCCCTAGTAACCAAAATTGGTAAAGGGGAAATGCTGCCACCTTGTGGCCGTTTTCTGCAAGAGCAGCATTAAACTCACAGCTAATGGTCACTTAACATTCACAAGGACTCAGGGCTGTAAAGGACACCTGCCCTAAAAAATTGTGCTGAAGTAGGGAATGGACAACAAAATTCAAAACAGGCAAATGTTTCAACAAGAGAGTATGAAGAGGTTAGGTTTACTCATGCTCTTTTTAAAAAAAAAAGGAAAATGGATAAAAGCTCAACCTCAGGGAGTGTTAGACCCATGCAATCTAATCTACAAAAAGTTTCAACTTACACCAGTCGACTGACCATCAGCAAAAAGTCTACAAACAATAAATGCTGAAGGGGTTTTAGAGAACTGTGTACCCTCTACCTGCTGGTGAGACGTAAAGGGGTAACAGCCAATAATGAGAACAGGAAGGAGCTGTGTTTAAAAGTAAAAATGGAGGTACCATTCAATCCAGCAGGCGCACCATTGGACCTCTCACCTGAGAAGACAAGAATCGAGAAGACACAGGCCGCAAAGGCTGCAGTGCAGCCTTATTCACAATAGCCAGGACAGTGAAGCAATCAAAATGTCCAACAAGAGGTGAATGGATAAAGAAGAAGTGGTCCATGTACACAATGGAATATTAGCCATGGAAAACAATGAACCATTGCTCTTTGAGGCACCACAAATGAATCTGGAGATAATCACGAAACATGAGGTAAGTCGGAAAGCAAAAGACCTATATTTTATGATATCACTTCTAGGCGTTATCTAATAACGGACACAAATGAACATATTTCCGCAGAGAAAGACACTCACAGAGTTAGAAAAGAAAATATGCTCCTCTAAAAGGAAGGGTGGGGGGAATGGATAAATTAAGATTAGTGTTACTATATATAGACAAACACATATTATATACATATCTCAAAAAGACCGACCATATAGCAAGGGAGGTCTGCGGAACCCTCTGTAACATTTTACATGGGAAGAGGATCTGTACTTGAATAGACATATATAATGTACAAATGAACCAGATTGTGAACACCTAGGACAAACAATATTCTAAGCTTTACACCAATTAAGAAAATTTTTAAAACCAAGAAGAAATAATGAGACATAAACTTATGGGGGTTTCTCCATGCACTTTCCAATGTAATTTACAACCTAGGAACACGACTTCCAGAAAGGCTCTGCTGCCCTACTACCCAGCTTTGGGAATGGAGAAATGCTGCCTCCTTGAGGCTACTTCCCACAACAGCAGCTTTAAACCCATTGTTAAAGGTCACAAAATAGTCGCCAAACTGCATTTCGGTAAATGACACCTGCTCTCTAAAAAAATTCTGGGGTGGAAAATCGACCAAAAAATTCAAAAGAGGGCCACCTTCCAAGAAGACAATTTCAAGAGTTGTATTGTACTCCCAATTGTTTCCTTTTTTTTTAACAGAAAAGAAAACGGTGGAGAAAAATGATGAGTTTTACGAATTTTCAAAGACATGCAAACCCAAATTACAAAAACCTATCAGCTCACAGCAGCCAGAAGGGCCATTAGCATAAATGCTGCAAACAATAAATGCTGAAGCGATTGTGGAGAAATGCGTACCCTCGATTCTAAGGGGGATGTGGTAAGAGCCACTAATGAAAGCACAAAGAAGGTGCTTTGAAAAGGGAAACACGGTGCTACCAGTCAATCAATCACACCCACTGCTGGGTCTATCACCTCAGAAAATGAGAATCAAAAAGTCACAGGCTGGCAATCCTGCACTCCAACAATATTTACCATAGCCAACACTTGGAAGCAATGAAAATGTCCATCAACCGAGGAATGCACAAAGAAGAAGTGGTCCACGTACACAGTGGAAAATTCCTCCAATAAAAAATAAAAATTAAATTTAAAAATCCAACAAAAGTAAGGAGACATCAGCTTGTGTGGGTTTGTCCGGGCACACTCCACTCTAATTTATAACCGAGAAACACCACAGGCCGCAAGGGCTTTTCCCTAGTTACCAGGGTGGTGAACATAGAAAGGCTGCCACCCTCTGGCAGTTACCTGCAAAAGCAGCTTTAAAGCATGTGCTAATGGTCATTTCATAGGAACAAGTACTGCAGAACTGTAAATGAAACCTGCCCTCAAAATGTCTTGAGGGAGGTAACGGGCAAAACATTTCAAAATGTGACACATACTTAAAGAGAACACTTTGAAGAACTAAGGGGTAATCACAGCTTGAAAAATAAAAAGGACATGCCTTAAAGCTCAATTTCAACGGATTATGTGGCACATTCGAATTCAACCACAGAGAGGTATCAACTCACACTTGTCAGAATAACCATCAGCAAGAAAACTACAAACAATAAATGCTGAAGGTGTTGTGGAGAAATGCATACCCTCAACTTCAAGTGGGACGTAAGTTGGAAAGGGCCACGATTGAGAACAGAATGGAGGTGCCTTAAAAAGGTAAACATTGAGCTACCATATGATCCAGCAGGCCCACTCCTCGACCTATAATCTAAGAAGAGAGAATTGGAAAGACACAGGCAGGCAAATCTGCATTGCACAGTATTACAATAGCCAGGATATGGAAGTAACCAAAAAGTCCACCAACAGATGGGTGGACAAAGAAGAACTCCTCCATGTACAGATGGAATATTCGCTAGTGAAAAAATGAAACAATGCCATTTGCAGCACCATAGATGAGTCTAGACGTAATCACGCCACCTGTAGTAAGTGAGAAAGCAAAAGACCCATATCCTATCATATCACTTTTAGAAGTTACTTATAAACTGATACCAATGAAGATATTTCCACAGAAAAAGGCAATCACAGAATCATTAAAAAACTTCTTGTTCACCAAATAGAAAGGGATGAGGATTGGATACATTAACCCCTTATTGGGGTTAACAGGGATATACAAACCATGTGAAATATATAACCACCAAAGACGTACGGAAGACCAGGAGAAGACTACTAAACATTGGGTCATAACCTACATGGGAAAAGGATGCGAGGAAGAATAGATACATGTATATGTGTGAAAGAATCACATCTTGCACACCGAGAACAAACAAGCCATTGTAATCATATTTGCTGGCATAAAAAATAAAAAGTAAATTACAAATATGAACAAGAAGTAATGAGACATAAACATAAAGGGCTTTTTCCCGGCACATTCCATTCTAATTTACAACCTAGAACACCACTTCCATTAAGGCTCTGTTTCCCTAGTAACCAAAATTGGTAAAGGGGAAATGCTGCCACCTTGTGGCCGTTTTCTGCAAGAGCAGCATTAAACTCACAGCTAATGGTCACTTAACATTCACAAGGACTCAGGGCTGTAAAGGACACCTGCCCTAAAAAATTGTGCTGAAGTAGGGAATGGACAACAAAATTCAAAACAGGCAAATGTTTCAAGAAGAGAGTATGAAGAGTTTAGGTTTACTCATGCTCTTTTTAAAAAAAAAAGGAAAATGGATAAAAGCTCAACCTCAGGGAGTGTTAGACCCATGCAATCTAATCTACAAAAAGTTTCAACTTACACCAGTCGACTGACCATCAGCAAAAAGTCTACAAACAATAAATGCTGAAGGGGTTTTAGAGAACTGTGTACCCTCTACCTGCTGGTGAGACGTAAAGGGGTAACAGCCAATAATGAGAACAGGAAGGAGCTGTGTTTAAAAGTAAAAATGGAGGTACCATTCAATCCAGCAGGCGCACCATTGGACCTCTCACCTCAGAAGACAAGAATCGAGAAGACACAGGCCGCAAAGGCTGCAGTGCAGCCTTATTCACAATAGCCAGGACAGTGAAGCAATCAAAATGTCCAACAAGAGGTGAATGGATAAAGAAGAAGTGGTCCATGTACACAATGGAATATTAGCCATGGAAAACAATGAACCATTGCTCTTTGAGGCACCACAAATGAATCTGGAGATAATCACGAAACATGAGGTAAGTCGGAAAGCAAAAGACCTATATTTTATGATATCACTTCTAGGCGTTATCTAATAACGGACACAAATGAACATATTTCCGCAGAGAAAGACACTCACAGAGTTAGAAAAGAAAATATGCTCCTCTAAAAGGAAGGGTGGGGGGAATGGATAAATTAAGATTAGTGTTACTATATATAGACAAACACATATTATATACATATCTCAAAAAGACCGACCATATAGCAAGGGAGGTCTGCGGAACCCTCTGTAACATTTTACATGGGAAGAGGATCTGTACTTGAATAGACATATATAATGTACAAATGAACCAGATTGTGAACACCTAGGACAAACAATATTCTAAGCTTTACACCAATTAAGAAAATTTTTAAAACCAAGAAGAAATAATGAGACATAAACTTATGGGGGTTTCTCCATGCACTTTCCAATGTAATTTACAACCTAGGAACACGACTTACAGAAAGGCTCTGCTGCCCTACTACCCAGCTTTGGGAATGGAGAAATGCTGCCTCCTTGAGGCTACTTCCCACAACAGCAGCTTTAAACCCATTGTTAAAGGTCACAAAATAGTCGCCAAACTGCATTTCGGTAAATGACACCTGCTCTCTAAAAAAATTCTGGGGTGGAAAATCGACCAAAAAATTCAAAAGAGGGCCACCTTCCAAGAAGACAATTTCAAGAGTTGTATTGTACTCCCAATTGTTTCCTTTTTTTTTAACAGAAAAGAAAACGGTGGAGAAAAATGATGAGTTTTACGAATTTTCAAAGACATGCAAACCCAAATTACAAAAACCTATCAGCTCACAGCAGCCAGAAGGGCCATTAGCATAAATGCTGCAAACAATAAATGCTGAAGCGATTGTGGAGAAATGCGTACCCTCGATTCTAAGGGGGATGTGGTAAGAGCCACTAATGAAAGCACAAAGAAGGTGCTTTGAAAAGGGAAACACGGTGCTACCAGTCAATCAATCACACCCACTGCTGGGTCTATCACCTCAGAAAATGAGAATCAAAAAGTCACAGGCTGGCAATCCTGCACTCCAACAATATTTACCATAGCCAACACTTGGAAGCAATGAAAATGTCCATCAACCGAGGAATGCACAAAGAAGAAGTGGTCCACGTACACAGTGGAAAATTCCTCCAATAAAAAATAAAAATTAAATTTAAAAATCCAACAAAAGTAAGGAGACATCAGCTTGTGTGGGTTTGTCCGGGCACACTCCACTCTAATTTATAACCGAGAAACACCACAGGCCGCAAGGGCTTTTCCCTAGTTACCAGGGTGGTGAACATAGAAAGGCTGCCACCCTCTGGCAGTTACCTGCAAAAGCAGCTTTAAAGCATGTGCTAATGGTCATTTCATAGGAACAAGTACTGCAGAACTGTAAATGAAACCTGCCCTCAAAATGTCTTGAGGGAGGTAACGGGCAAAACATTTCAAAATGTGACACATACTTAAAGAGAACACTTTGAAGAACTAAGGGGTAATCACAGCTTGAAAAATAAAAAGGACATGCCTTAAAGCTCAATTTCAACGGATTATGTGGCACATTCGAATTCAACCACAGAGAGGTATCAACTCACACTTGTCAGAATAACCATCAGCAAGAAAACTACAAACAATAAATGCTGAAGGTGTTGTGGAGAAATGCATACCCTCAACTTCAAGTGGGACGTAAGTTGGAAAGGGCCACGATTGAGAACAGAATGGAGGTGCCTTAAAAAGGTAAACATTGAGCTACCATATGATCCAGCAGGCCCACTCCTCGACCTATAATCTAAGAAGAGAGAATTGGAAAGACACAGGCAGGCAAATCTGCATTGCACAGTATTACAATAGCCAGGATATGGAAGTAACCAAAAAGTCCACCAACAGATGGGTGGACAAAGAAGAACTCCTCCATGTACAGATGGAATATTCGCTAGTGAAAAAATGAAACAATGCCATTTGTAGCACCATAGATGAGTCTAGACGTAATCACGCCACCTGTAGTAAGTGAGAAAGCAAAAGACCCATATCCTATCATATCACTTTTAGAAGTTACTTATAAACTGATACCAATGAAGATATTTCCACAGAAAAAGGCAATCACAGAATCATTAAAAAACTTCTTGTTCACCAAATAGAAAGGGATGAGGATTGGATACATTAACCCCTTATTGGGGTTAACAGAGATATACAAACCATGTGAAATATATAACCACCAAAGACGTACGGAAGACCAGGAGAAGACTACTAAACATTGGGTCATAACCTACATGGGAAAAGGATGCGAGGAAGAATAGATACATGTATATGTGTGAAAGAATCACATCTTGCACACCGAGAACAAACAAGCCATTGTAATCATATTTGCTGGCATAAAAAATAAAAAGTAAATTACAAATATGAACAAGAAGTAATGAGACATAAACATAAAGGGCTTTTTCCCGGCACATTCCATTCTAATTTACAACCTAGAACACCACTTCCATTAAGGCTCTGTTTCCCTAGTAACCAAAATTGGTAAAGGGGAAATGCTGCCACCTTGTGGCCGTTTTCTGCAAGAGCAGCATTAAACTCACAGCTAATGGTCACTTAACATTCACAAGGACTCAGGGCTGTAAAGGACACCTGCCCTAAAAAATTGTGCTGAAGTAGGGAATGGACAACAAAATTCAAAACAGGCAAATGTTTCAAGAAGAGAGTATGAAGAGTTTAGGTTTACTCATGCTCTTTTTAAAAAAAAAAGGAAAATGGATAAAAGCTCAACCTCAGGGAGTGTTAGACCCATGCAATCTAATCTACAAAAAGTTTCAACTTACACCAGTCGACTGACCATCAGCAAAAAGTCTACAAACAATAAATGCTGAAGGGGTTTTAGAGAACTGTGTACCCTCTACCTGCTGGTGAGACGTAAAGGGGTAACAGCCAATAATGAGAACAGGAAGGAGCTGTGTTTAAAAGTAAAAATGGAGGTACCATTCAATCCAGCAGGCGCACCATTGGACCTCTCACCTGAGAAGACAAGAATCGAGAAGACACAGGCCGCAAAGGCTGCAGTGCAGCCTTATTCACAATAGCCAGGACAGTGAAGCAATCAAAATGTCCAACAAGAGGTGAATGGATAAAGAAGAAGTGGTCCATGTACACAATGGAATATTAGCCATGGAAAACAATGAACCATTGCTCTTTGAGGCACCACAAATGAATCTGGAGATAATCACGAAACATGAGGTAAGTCGGAAAGCAAAAGACCTATATTTTATGATATCACTTCTAGGCGTTATCTAATAACGGACACAAATGAACATATTTCCGCAGAGAAAGACACTCACAGAGTTAGAAAAGAAAATATGCTCCTCTAAAAGGAAGGGTGGGGGGAATGGATAAATTAAGATTAGTGTTACTATATATAGACAAACACATATTATATACATATCTCAAAAAGACCGACCATATAGCAAGGGAGGTCTGCGGAACCCTCTGTAACATTTTACATGGGAAGAGGATCTGTACTTGAATAGACATATATAATGTACAAATGAACCAGATTGTGAACACCTAGGACAAACAATATTCTAAGCTTTACACCAATTAAGAAAATTTTTAAAACCAAGAAGAAATAATGAGACATAAACTTATGGGGGTTTCTCCATGCACTTTCCAATGTAATTTACAACCTAGGAACACGACTTCCAGAAAGGCTCTGCTGCCCTACTACCCAGCTTTGGGAATGGAGAAATGCTGCCTCCTTGAGGCTACTTCCCACAACAGCAGCTTTAAACCCATTGTTAAAGGTCACAAAATAGTCGCCAAACTGCATTTCGGTAAATGACACCTGCTCTCTAAAAAAATTCTGGGGTGGAAAATCGACCAAAAAATTCAAAAGAGGGCCACCTTCCAAGAAGACAATTTCAAGAGTTGTATTGTACTCCCAATTGTTTCCTTTTTTTTTAACAGAAAAGAAAACGGTGGAGAAAAATGATGAGTTTTACGAATTTTCAAAGACATGCAAACCCAAATTACAAAAACCTATCAGCTCACAGCAGCCAGAAGGGCCATTAGCATAAATGCTGCAAACAATAAATGCTGAAGCGATTGTGGAGAAATGCGTACCCTCGATTCTAAGGGGGATGTGGTAAGAGCCACTAATGAAAGCACAAAGAAGGTGCTTTGAAAAGGGAAACACGGTGCTACCAGTCAATCAATCACACCCACTGCTGGGTCTATCACCTCAGAAAATGAGAATCAAAAAGTCACAGGCTGGCAATCCTGCACTCCAACAATATTTACCATAGCCAACACTTGGAAGCAATGAAAATGTCCATCAACCGAGGAATGCACAAAGAAGAAGTGGTCCACGTACACAGTGGAAAATTCCTCCAATAAAAAATAAAAATTAAATTTAAAAATCCAACAAAAGTAAGGAGACATCAGCTTGTGTGGGTTTGTCCGGGCACACTCCACTCTAATTTATAACCGAGAAACACCACAGGCCGCAAGGGCTTTTCCCTAGTTACCAGGGTGGTGAACATAGAAAGGCTGCCACCCTCTGGCAGTTACCTGCAAAAGCAGCTTTAAAGCATGTGCTAATGGTCATTTCATAGGAACAAGTACTGCAGAACTGTAAATGAAACCTGCCCTCAAAATGTCTTGAGGGAGGTAACGGGCAAAACATTTCAAAATGTGACACATACTTAAAGAGAACACTTTGAAGAACTAAGGGGTAATCACAGCTTGAAAAATAAAAAGGACATGCCTTAAAGCTCAATTTCAACGGATTATGTGGCACATTCGAATTCAACCACAGAGAGGTATCAACTCACACTTGTCAGAATAACCATCAGCAAGAAAACTACAAACAATAAATGCTGAAGGTGTTGTGGAGAAATGCATACCCTCAACTTCAAGTGGGACGTAAGTTGGAAAGGGCCACGATTGAGAACAGAATGGAGGTGCCTTAAAAAGGTAAACATTGAGCTACCATATGATCCAGCAGGCCCACTCCTCGACCTATAATCTAAGAAGAGAGAATTGGAAAGACACAGGCAGGCAAATCTGCATTGCACAGTATTACAATAGCCAGGATATGGAAGTAACCAAAAAGTCCACCAACAGATGGGTGGACAAAGAAGAACTCCTCCATGTACAGATGGAATATTCGCTAGTGAAAAAATGAAACAATGCCATTTGCAGCACCATAGATGAGTCTAGACGTAATCACGCCACCTGTAGTAAGTGAGAAAGCAAAAGACCCATATCCTATCATATCACTTTTAGAAGTTACTTATAAACTGATACCAATGAAGATATTTCCACAGAAAAAGGCAATCACAGAATCATTAAAAAACTTCTTGTTCACCAAATAGAAAGGGATGAGGATTGGATACATTAACCCCTTATTGGGGTTAACAGGGATATACAAACCATGTGAAATATATAACCACCAAAGACGTACGGAAGACCAGGAGAAGACTACTAAACATTGGGTCATAACCTACATGGGAAAAGGATGCGAGGAAGAATAGATACATGTATATGTGTGAAAGAATCACATCTTGCACACCGAGAACAAACAAGCCATTGTAATCATATTTGCTGGCATAAAAAATAAAAAGTAAATTACAAATATGAACAAGAAGTAATGAGACATAAACATAAAGGGCTTTTTCCCGGCACATTCCATTCTAATTTACAACCTAGAACACCACTTCCATTAAGGCTCTGTTTCCCTAGTAACCAAAATTGGTAAAGGGGAAATGCTGCCACCTTGTGGCCGTTTTCTGCAAGAGCAGCATTAAACTCACAGCTAATGGTCACTTAACATTCACAAGGACTCAGGGCTGTAAAGGACACCTGCCCTAAAAAATTGTGCTGAAGTAGGGAATGGACAACAAAATTCAAAACAGGCAAATGTTTCAACAAGAGAGTATGAAGAGGTTAGGTTTACTCATGCTCTTTTTAAAAAAAAAAGGAAAATGGATAAAAGCTCAACCTCAGGGAGTGTTAGACCCATGCAATCTAATCTACAAAAAGTTTCAACTTACACCAGTCGACTGACCATCAGCAAAAAGTCTACAAACAATAAATGCTGAAGGGGTTTTAGAGAACTGTGTACCCTCTACCTGCTGGTGAGACGTAAAGGGGTAACAGCCAATAATGAGAACAGGAAGGAGCTGTGTTTAAAAGTAAAAATGGAGGTACCATTCAATCCAGCAGGCGCACCATTGGACCTCTCACCTGAGAAGACAAGAATCGAGAAGACACAGGCCGCAAAGGCTGCAGTGCAGCCTTATTCACAATAGCCAGGACAGTGAAGCAATCAAAATGTCCAACAAGAGGTGAATGGATAAAGAAGAAGTGGTCCATGTACACAATGGAATATTAGCCATGGAAAACAATGAACCATTGCTCTTTGAGGCACCACAAATGAATCTGGAGATAATCACGAAACATGAGGTAAGTCGGAAAGCAAAAGACCTATATTTTATGATATCACTTCTAGGCGTTATCTAATAACGGACACAAATGAACATATTTCCGCAGAGAAAGACACTCACAGAGTTAGAAAAGAAAATATGCTCCTCTAAAAGGAAGGGTGGGGGGAATGGATAAATTAAGATTAGTGTTACTATATATAGACAAACACATATTATATACATATCTCAAAAAGACCGACCATATAGCAAGGGAGGTCTGCGGAACCCTCTGTAACATTTTACATGGGAAGAGGATCTGTACTTGAATAGACATATATAATGTACAAATGAACCAGATTGTGAACACCTAGGACAAACAATATTCTAAGCTTTACACCAATTAAGAAAATTTTTAAAACCAAGAAGAAATAATGAGACATAAACTTATGGGGGTTTCTCCATGCACTTTCCAATGTAATTTACAACCTAGGAACACGACTTCCAGAAAGGCTCTGCTGCCCTACTACCCAGCTTTGGGAATGGAGAAATGCTGCCTCCTTGAGGCTACTTCCCACAACAGCAGCTTTAAACCCATTGTTAAAGGTCACAAAATAGTCGCCAAACTGCATTTCGGTAAATGACACCTGCTCTCTAAAAAAATTCTGGGGTGGAAAATCGACCAAAAAATTCAAAAGAGGGCCACCTTCCAAGAAGACAATTTCAAGAGTTGTATTGTACTCCCAATTGTTTCCTTTTTTTTTAACAGAAAAGAAAACGGTGGAGAAAAATGATGAGTTTTACGAATTTTCAAAGACATGCAAACCCAAATTACAAAAACCTATCAGCTCACAGCAGCCAGAAGGGCCATTAGCATAAATGCTGCAAACAATAAATGCTGAAGCGATTGTGGAGAAATGCGTACCCTCGATTCTAAGGGGGATGTGGTAAGAGCCACTAATGAAAGCACAAAGAAGGTGCTTTGAAAAGGGAAACACGGTGCTACCAGTCAATCAATCACACCCACTGCTGGGTCTATCACCTCAGAAAATGAGAATCAAAAAGTCACAGGCTGGCAATCCTGCACTCCAACAATATTTACCATAGCCAACACTTGGAAGCAATGAAAATGTCCATCAACCGAGGAATGCACAAAGAAGAAGTGGTCCACGTACACAGTGGAAAATTCCTCCAATAAAAAATAAAAATTAAATTTAAAAATCCAACAAAAGTAAGGAGACATCAGCTTGTGTGGGTTTGTCCGGGCACACTCCACTCTAATTTATAACCGAGAAACACCACAGGCCGCAAGGGCTTTTCCCTAGTTACCAGGGTGGTGAACATAGAAAGGCTGCCACCCTCTGGCAGTTACCTGCAAAAGCAGCTTTAAAGCATGTGCTAATGGTCATTTCATAGGAACAAGTACTGCAGAACTGTAAATGAAACCTGCCCTCAAAATGTCTTGAGGGAGGTAACGGGCAAAACATTTCAAAATGTGACACATACTTAAAGAGAACACTTTGAAGAACTAAGGGGTAATCACAGCTTGAAAAATAAAAAGGACATGCCTTAAAGCTCAATTTCAACGGATTATGTGGCACATTCGAATTCAACCACAGAGAGGTATCAACTCACACTTGTCAGAATAACCATCAGCAAGAAAACTACAAACAATAAATGCTGAAGGTGTTGTGGAGAAATGCATACCCTCAACTTCAAGTGGGACGTAAGTTGGAAAGGGCCACGATTGAGAACAGAATGGAGGTGCCTTAAAAAGGTAAACATTGAGCTACCATATGATCCAGCAGGCCCACTCCTCGACCTATAATCTAAGAAGAGAGAATTGGAAAGACACAGGCAGGCAAATCTGCATTGCACAGTATTACAATAGCCAGGATATGGAAGTAACCAAAAAGTCCACCAACAGATGGGTGGACAAAGAAGAACTCCTCCATGTACAGATGGAATATTCGCTAGTGAAAAAATGAAACAATGCCATTTGCAGCACCATAGATGAGTCTAGACGTAATCACGCCACCTGTAGTAAGTGAGAAAGCAAAAGACCCATATCCTATCATATCACTTTTAGAAGTTACTTATAAACTGATACCAATGAAGATATTTCCACAGAAAAAGGCAATCACAGAATCATTAAAAAACTTCTTGTTCACCAAATAGAAAGGGATGAGGATTGGATACATTAACCCCTTATTGGGGTTAACAGGGATATACAAACCATGTGAAATATATAACCACCAAAGACGTACGGAAGACCAGGAGAAGACTACTAAACATTGGGTCATAACCTACATGGGAAAAGGATGCGAGGAAGAATAGATACATGTATATGTGTGAAAGAATCACATCTTGCACACCGAGAACAAACAAGCCATTGTAATCATATTTGCTGGCATAAAAAATAAAAAGTAAATTACAAATATGAACAAGAAGTAATGAGACATAAACATAAAGGGCTTTTTCCCGGCACATTCCATTCTAATTTACAACCTAGAACACCACTTCCATTAAGGCTCTGTTTCCCTAGTAACCAAAATTGGTAAAGGGGAAATGCTGCCACCTTGTGGCCGTTTTCTGCAAGAGCAGCATTAAACTCACAGCTAATGGTCACTTAACATTCACAAGGACTCAGGGCTGTAAAGGACACCTGCCCTAAAAAATTGTGCTGAAGTAGGGAATGGACAACAAAATTCAAAACAGGCAAATGTTTCAAGAAGAGAGTATGAAGAGTTTAGGTTTACTCATGCTCTTTTTAAAAAAAAAAGGAAAATGGATAAAAGCTCAACCTCAGGGAGTGTTAGACCCATGCAATCTAATCTACAAAAAGTTTCAACTTACACCAGTCGACTGACCATCAGCAAAAAGTCTACAAACAATAAATGCTGAAGGGGTTTTAGAGAACTGTGTACCCTCTACCTGCTGGTGAGACGTAAAGGGGTAACAGCCAATAATGAGAACAGGAAGGAGCTGTGTTTAAAAGTAAAAATGGAGGTACCATTCAATCCAGCAGGCGCACCATTGGACCTCTCACCTGAGAAGACAAGAATCGAGAAGACACAGGCCGCAAAGGCTGCAGTGCAGCCTTATTCACAATAGCCAGGACAGTGAAGCAATCAAAATGTCCAACAAGAGGTGAATGGATAAAGAAGAAGTGGTCCATGTACACAATGGAATATTAGCCATGGAAAACAATGAACCATTGCTCTTTGAGGCACCACAAATGAATCTGGAGATAATCACGAAACATGAGGTAAGTCGGAAAGCAAAAGACCTATATTTTATGATATCACTTCTAGGCGTTATCTAATAACGGACACAAATGAACATATTTCCGCAGAGAAAGACACTCACAGAGTTAGAAAAGAAAATATGCTCCTCTAAAAGGAAGGGTGGGGGGAATGGATAAATTAAGATTAGTGTTACTATATATAGACAAACACATATTATATACATATCTCAAAAAGACCGACCATATAGCAAGGGAGGTCTGCGGAACCCTCTGTAACATTTTACATGGGAAGAGGATCTGTACTTGAATAGACATATATAATGTACAAATGAAGCAGATTGTGAACACCTAGGACAAACAATATTCTAAGCTTTACACCAATTAAGAAAATTTTTAAAACCAAGAAGAAATAATGAGACATAAACTTATGGGGGTTTCTCCATGCACTTTCCAATGTAATTTACAACCTAGGAACACGACTTCCAGAAAGGCTCTGCTGCCCTACTACCCAGCTTTGGGAATGGAGAAATGCTGCCTCCTTGAGGCTACTTCCCACAACAGCAGCTTTAAACCCATTGTTAAAGGTCACAAAATAGTCGCCAAACTGCATTTCGGTAAATGACACCTGCTCTCTAAAAAAATTCTGGGGTGGAAAATCGACCAAAAAATTCAAAAGAGGGCCACCTTCCAAGAAGACAATTTCAAGAGTTGTATCGTACTCCCAATTGTTTCCTTTTTTTTTAACAGAAAAGAAAACGGTGGAGAAAACTGATGAGTTTTACGAATTTTCAAAGACATGCAAACCCAAATTACAAAAACCTATCAGCTCACAGCAGCCAGAAGGGCCATTAGCATAAATGCTGCAAACAATAAATGCTGAAGCGATTGTGGAGAAATGCGTACCCTCGATTCTAAGGGGGATGTGGTAAGAGCCACTAATGAAAGCTCAAAGAAGGTGCTTTGAAAAGGGAAACACGGTGCTACCAGTCAATCAATCACACCCACTGCTGGGCCTATCACCTCAGAAAATGAGAATCAAAAAGTCACAGGCTGGCAATCCTGCACTCCAACAATATTTACCATAGCCAACACTTGGAAGCAATGAAAATGTCCATCAACCGAGGAATGCACAAAGAAGAAGTGGTCCACGTACACAGTGGAAAATTCCTCCAATAAAAAATAAAAATTAAATTTAAAAATCCAACAAAAGTAAGGAGACATCAGCTTGTGTGGGTTTGTCCGGGCACACTCCACTCTAATTTATAACCGAGAAACACCACAGGCCGCAAGGGCTTTTCCCTAGTTACCAGGGTGGTGAACATAGAAAGGCTGCCGCCCTCTGGCAGTTACCTGCAAAAGCAGCTTTAAAGCATGTGCTAATGGTCATTTCATAGGAACAAGTACTGCAGAACTGTAAATGAAACCTGCCCTCAAAATGTCTTGAGGGAGGTAACGGGCAAAACATTTCAAAATGTGACACATACTTAAAGAGAACACTTTGAAGAACTAAGGGGTAATCACAGCTTGAAAAATAAAAAGGACATGCCTTAAAGCTCAATTTCAACGGATTATGTGGCACATTCGAATTCAACCACAGAGAGGTATCAACTCACACTTGTCAGAATAACCATCAGCAAGAAAACTACAAACAATAAATGCTGAAGGTGTTGTGGAGAAATGCATACCCTCAACTTCAAGTGGGACGTAAGTTGGAAAGGGCCACGATTGAGAACAGAATGGAGGTGCCTTAAAAAGGTAAACATTGAGCTACCATATGATCCAGCAGGCCCACTCCTCGACCTATAATCTAAGAAGAGAGAATTGGAAAGACACAGGCAGGCAAATCTGCATTGCACAGTATTACAATGGCCAGGATATGGAAGTAACCAAAAAGTCCACCAACAGATGGGTGGACAAAGAAGAACTCCTCCATGTACAGATGGAATATTCGCTAGTGAAAAAATGAAACAATGCCATTTGCAGCACCATAGATGAGTCTAGACGTAATCACGCCACCTGTAGTAAGTGAGAAAGCAAAAGACCCATATCCTATCATATCACTTTTAGAAGTTACTTATAAACTGATACCAATGAAGATATTTCCACAGAAAAAGGCAATCACAGAATCATTAAAAAACTTCTTGTTCACCAAATAGAAAGGGATGAGGATTGGATACATTAACCCCTTATTGGGGTTAACAGGGATATACAAACCATGTGAAATATATAACCACCAAAGACGTACGGAAGACCAGGAGAAGACTACTAAACATTGGGTCATAACCTACATGGGAAAAGGATGCGAGGAAGAATAGATACATGTATATGTGTGAAAGAATCACATCTTGCACACCGAGAACAAACAAGCCATTGTAATCATATTTGCTGGCATAAAAAATAAAAAGTAAATTACAAATATGAACAAGAAGTAATGAGACATAAACATAAAGGGCTTTTTCCCGGCACATTCCATTCTAATTTACAACCTAGAACACCACTTCCATTAAGGCTCTGTTTCCCTAGTAACCAAAATTGGTAAAGGGGAAATGCTGCCACCTTGTGGCCGTTTTCTGCAAGAGCAGCATTAAACTCACAGCTAATGGTCACTTAACATTCACAAGGACTCAGGGCTGTAAAGGACACCTGCCCTAAAAAATTGTGCTGAAGTAGGGAATGGACAACAAAATTCAAAACAGGCAAATGTTTCAACAAGAGAGTATGAAGAGGTTAGGTTTACTCATGCTCTTTTTAAAAAAAAAAGGAAAATGGATAAAAGCTCAACCTCAGGGAGTGTTAGACCCATGCAATCTAATCTACAAAAAGTTTCAACTTACACCAGTCGACTGACCATCAGCAAAAAGTCTACAAACAATAAATGCTGAAGGGGTTTTAGAGAACTGTGTACCCTCTACCTGCTGGTGAGACGTAAAGGGGTAACAGCCAATAATGAGAACAGGAAGGAGCTGTGTTTAAAAGTAAAAATGGAGGTACCATTCAATCCAGCAGGCGCACCATTGGACCTCTCACCTGAGAAGACAAGAATCGAGAAGACACAGGCCGCAAAGGCTGCAGTGCAGCCTTATTCACAATAGCCAGGACAGTGAAGCAATCAAAATGTCCAACAAGAGGTGAATGGATAAAGAAGAAGTGGTCCATGTACACAATGGAATATTAGCCATGGAAAACAATGAACCATTGCTCTTTGAGGCACCACAAATGAATCTGGAGATAATCACGAAACATGAGGTAAGTCGGAAAGCAAAAGACCTATATTTTATGATATCACTTCTAGGCGTTATCTAATAACGGACACAAATGAACATATTTCCGCAGAGAAAGACACTCACAGAGTTAGAAAAGAAAATATGCTCCTCTAAAAGGAAGGGTGGGGGGAATGGATAAATTAAGATTAGTGTTACTATATATAGACAAACACATATTATATACATATCTCAAAAAGACCGACCATATAGCAAGGGAGGTCTGCGGAACCCTCTGTAACATTTTACATGGGAAGAGGATCTGTACTTGAATAGACATATATAATGTACAAATGAACCAGATTGTGAACACCTAGGACAAACAATATTCTAAGCTTTACACCAATTAAGAAAATTTTTAAAACCAAGAAGAAATAATGAGACATAAACTTATGGGGGTTTCTCCATGCACTTTCCAATGTAATTTACAACCTAGGAACACGACTTCCAGAAAGGCTCTGCTGCCCTACTACCCAGCTTTGGGAATGGAGAAATGCTGCCTCCTTGAGGCTACTTCCCACAACAGCAGCTTTAAACCCATTGTTAAAGGTCACAAAATAGTCGCCAAACTGCATTTCGGTAAATGACACCTGCTCTCTAAAAAAATTCTGGGGTGGAAAATCGACCAAAAAATTCAAAAGAGGGCCACCTTCCAAGAAGACAATTTCAAGAGTTGTATTGTACTCCCAATTGTTTCCTTTTTTTTTAACAGAAAAGAAAACGGTGGAGAAAAATGATGAGTTTTACGAATTTTCAAAGACATGCAAACCCAAATTACAAAAACCTATCAGCTCACAGCAGCCAGAAGGGCCATTAGCATAAATGCTGCAAACAATAAATGCTGAAGCGATTGTGGAGAAATGCGTACCCTCGATTCTAAGGGGGATGTGGTAAGAGCCACTAATGAAAGCACAAAGAAGGTGCTTTGAAAAGGGAAACACGGTGCTACCAGTCAATCAATCACACCCACTGCTGGGTCTATCACCTCAGAAAATGAGAATCAAAAAGTCACAGGCTGGCAATCCTGCACTCCAACAATATTTACCATAGCCAACACTTGGAAGCAATGAAAATGTCCATCAACCGAGGAATGCACAAAGAAGAAGTGGTCCACGTACACAGTGGAAAATTCCTCCAATAAAAAATAAAAATTAAATTTAAAAATCCAACAAAAGTAAGGAGACATCAGCTTGTGTGGGTTTGTCCGGGCACACTCCACTCTAATTTATAACCGAGAAACACCACAGGCCGCAAGGGCTTTTCCCTAGTTACCAGGGTGGTGAACATAGAAAGGCTGCCACCCTCTGGCAGTTACCTGCAAAAGCAGCTTTAAAGCATGTGCTAATGGTCATTTCATAGGAACAAGTACTGCAGAACTGTAAATGAAACCTGCCCTCAAAATGTCTTGAGGGAGGTAACGGGCAAAACATTTCAAAATGTGACACATACTTAAAGAGAACACTTTGAAGAACTAAGGGGTAATCACAGCTTGAAAAATAAAAAGGACATGCCTTAAAGCTCAATTTCAACGGATTATGTGGCACATTCGAATTCAACCACAGAGAGGTATCAACTCACACTTGTCAGAATAACCATCAGCAAGAAAACTACAAACAATAAATGCTGAAGGTGTTGTGGAGAAATGCATACCCTCAACTTCAAGTGGGACGTAAGTTGGAAAGGGCCACGATTGAGAACAGAATGGAGGTGCCTTAAAAAGGTAAACATTGAGCTACCATATGATCCAGCAGGCCCACTCCTCGACCTATAATCTAAGAAGAGAGAATTGGAAAGACACAGGCAGGCAAATCTGCATTGCACAGTATTACAATAGCCAGGATATGGAAGTAACCAAAAAGTCCACCAACAGATGGGTGGACAAAGAAGAACTCCTCCATGTACAGATGGAATATTCGCTAGTGAAAAAATGAAACAATGCCATTTGCAGCACCATAGATGAGTCTAGACGTAATCACGCCACCTGTAGTAAGTGAGAAAGCAAAAGACCCATATCCTATCATATCACTTTTAGAAGTTACTTATAAACTGATACCAATGAAGATATTTCCACAGAAAAAGGCAATCACAGAATCATTAAAAAACTTCTTGTTCACCAAATAGAAAGGGATGAGGATTGGATACATTAACCCCTTATTGGGGTTAACAGGGATATACAAACCATGTGAAATATATAACCACCAAAGACGTACGGAAGACCAGGAGAAGACTACTAAACATTGGGTCATAACCTACATGGGAAAAGGATGCGAGGAAGAATAGATACATGTATATGTGTGAAAGAATCACATCTTGCACACCGAGAACAAACAAGCCATTGTAATCATATTTGCTGGCATAAAAAATAAAAAGTAAATTACAAATATGAACAAGAAGTAATGAGACATAAACATAAAGGGCTTTTTCCCGGCACATTCCATTCTAATTTACAACCTAGAACACCACTTCCATTAAGGCTCTGTTTCCCTAGTAACCAAAATTGGTAAAGGGGAAATGCTGCCACCTTGTGGCCGTTTTCTGCAAGAGCAGCATTAAACTCACAGCTAATGGTCACTTAACATTCACAAGGACTCAGGGCTGTAAAGGACACCTGCCCTAAAAAATTGTGCTGAAGTAGGGAATGGACAACAAAATTCAAAACAGGCAAATGTTTCAACAAGAGAGTATGAAGAGGTTAGGTTTACTCATGCTCTTTTTAAAAAAAAAAGGAAAATGGATAAAAGCTCAACCTCAGGGAGTGTTAGACCCATGCAATCTAATCTACAAAAAGTTTCAACTTACACCAGTCGACTGACCATCAGCAAAAAGTCTACAAACAATAAATGCTGAAGGGGTTTTAGAGAACTGTGTACCCTCTACCTGCTGGTGAGACGTAAAGGGGTAACAGCCAATAATGAGAACAGGAAGGAGCTGTGTTTAAAAGTAAAAATGGAGGTACCATTCAATCCAGCAGGCGCACCATTGGACCTCTCACCTGAGAAGACAAGAATCGAGAAGACACAGGCCGCAAAGGCTGCAGTGCAGCCTTATTCACAATAGCCAGGACAGTGAAGCAATCAAAATGTCCAACAAGAGGTGAATGGATAAAGAAGAAGTGGTCCATGTACACAATGGAATATTAGCCATGGAAAACAATGAACCATTGCTCTTTGAGGCACCACAAATGAATCTGGAGATAATCACGAAACATGAGGTAAGTCGGAAAGCAAAAGACCTATATTTTATGATATCACTTCTAGGCGTTATCTAATAACGGACACAAATGAACATATTTCCGCAGAGAAAGACACTCACAGAGTTAGAAAAGAAAATATGCTCCTCTAAAAGGAAGGGTGGGGGGAATGGATAAATTAAGATTAGTGTTACTATATATAGACAAACACATATTATATACATATCTCAAAAAGACCGACCATATAGCAAGGGAGGTCTGCGGAACCCTCTGTAACATTTTACATGGGAAGAGGATCTGTACTTGAATAGACATATATAATGTACAAATGAACCAGATTGTGAACACCTAGGACAAACAATATTCTAAGCTTTACACCAATTAAGAAAATTTTTAAAACCAAGAAGAAATAATGAGACATAAACTTATGGGGGTTTCTCCATGCACTTTCCAATGTAATTTACAACCTAGGAACACGACTTCCAGAAAGGCTCTGCTGCCCTACTACCCAGCTTTGGGAATGGAGAAATGCTGCCTCCTTGAGGCTACTTCCCACAACAGCAGCTTTAAACCCATTGTTAAAGGTCACAAAATAGTCGCCAAACTGCATTTCGGTAAATGACACCTGCTCTCTAAAAAAATTCTGGGGTGGAAAATCGACCAAAAAATTCAAAAGAGGGCCACCTTCCAAGAAGACAATTTCAAGAGTTGTATTGTACTCCCAATTGTTTCCTTTTTTTTTAACAGAAAAGAAAACGGTGGAGAAAAATGATGAGTTTTACGAATTTTCAAAGACATGCAAACCCAAATTACAAAAACCTATCAGCTCACAGCAGCCAGAAGGGCCATTAGCATAAATGCTGCAAACAATAAATGCTGAAGCGATTGTGGAGAAATGCGTACCCTCGATTCTAAGGGGGATGTGGTAAGAGCCACTAATGAAAGCACAAAGAAGGTGCTTTGAAAAGGGAAACACGGTGCTACCAGTCAATCAATCACACCCACTGCTGGGTCTATCACCTCAGAAAATGAGAATCAAAAAGTCACAGGCTGGCAATCCTGCACTCCAACAATATTTACCATAGCCAACACTTGGAAGCAATGAAAATGTCCATCAACCGAGGAATGCACAAAGAAGAAGTGGTCCACGTACACAGTGGAAAATTCCTCCAATAAAAAATAAAAATTAAATTTAAAAATCCAACAAAAGTAAGGAGACATCAGCTTGTGTGGGTTTGTCCGGGCACACTCCACTCTAATTTATAACCGAGAAACACCACAGGCCGCAAGGGCTTTTCCCTAGTTACCAGGGTGGTGAACATAGAAAGGCTGCCACCCTCTGGCAGTTACCTGCAAAAGCAGCTTTAAAGCATGTGCTAATGGTCATTTCATAGGAACAAGTACTGCAGAACTGTAAATGAAACCTGCCCTCAAAATGTCTTGAGGGAGGTAACGGGCAAAACATTTCAAAATGTGACACATACTTAAAGAGAACACTTTGAAGAACTAAGGGGTAATCACAGCTTGAAAAATAAAAAGGACATGCCTTAAAGCTCAATTTCAACGGATTATGTGGCACATTCGAATTCAACCACAGAGAGGTATCAACTCACACTTGTCAGAATAACCATCAGCAAGAAAACTACAAACAATAAATGCTGAAGGTGTTGTGGAGAAATGCATACCCTCAACTTCAAGTGGGACGTAAGTTGGAAAGGGCCACGATTGAGAACAGAATGGAGGTGCCTTAAAAAGGTAAACATTGAGCTACCATATGATCCAGCAGGCCCACTCCTCGACCTATAATCTAAGAAGAGAGAATTGGAAAGACACAGGCAGGCAAATCTGCATTGCACAGTATTACAATAGCCAGGATATGGAAGTAACCAAAAAGTCCACCAACAGATGGGTGGACAAAGAAGAACTCCTCCATGTACAGATGGAATATTCGCTAGTGAAAAAATGAAACAATGCCATTTGCAGCACCATAGATGAGTCTAGACGTAATCACGCCACCTGTAGTAAGTGAGAAAGCAAAAGACCCATATCCTATCATATCACTTTTAGAAGTTACTTATAAACTGATACCAATGAAGATATTTCCACAGAAAAAGGCAATCACAGAATCATTAAAAAACTTCTTGTTCACCAAATAGAAAGGGATGAGGATTGGATACATTAACCCCTTATTGGGGTTAACAGGGATATACAAACCATGTGAAATATATAACCACCAAAGACGTACGGAAGACCAGGAGAAGACTACTAAACATTGGGTCATAACCTACATGGGAAAAGGATGCGAGGAAGAATAGATACATGTATATGTGTGAAAGAATCACATCTTGCACACCGAGAACAAACAAGCCATTGTAATCATATTTGCTGGCATAAAAAATAAAAAGTAAATTACAAATATGAACAAGAAGTAATGAGACATAAACATAAAGGGCTTTTTCCCGGCACATTCCATTCTAATTTACAACCTAGAACACCACTTCCATTAAGGCTCTGTTTCCCTAGTAACCAAAATTGGTAAAGGGGAAATGCTGCCACCTTGTGGCCGTTTTCTGCAAGAGCAGCATTAAACTCACAGCTAATGGTCACTTAACATTCACAAGGACTCAGGGCTGTAAAGGACACCTGCCCTAAAAAATTGTGCTGAAGTAGGGAATGGACAACAAAATTCAAAACAGGCAAATGTTTCAAAAAGAGAGTATGAAGAGTTTAGGTTTACTCATGCTCTTTTTTAAAAAAAAAGGAAAATGGATAAAAGCTCAACCTCAGGGAGTGTTAGACCCATGCAATCTAATCTACAAAAAGTTTCAACTTACACCAGTCGACTGACCATCAGCAAAAAGTCTACAAACAATAAATGCTGAAGGGGTTTTAGAGAACTGTGTACCCTCTACCTGCTGGTGAGACGTAAAGGGGTAACAGCCAATAATGAGAACAGGAAGGAGCTGTGTTTAAAAGTAAAAATGGAGGTACCATTCAATCCAGCAGGCGCACCATTGGACCTCTCACCTGAGAAGACAAGAATCGAGAAGACACAGGCCGCAAAGGCTGCAGTGCAGCCTTATTCACAATAGCCAGGACAGTGAAGCAATCAAAATGTCCAACAAGAGGTGAATGGATAAAGAAGAAGTGGTCCATGTACACAATGGAATATTAGCCATGGAAAACAATGAACCATTGCTCTTTGAGGCACCACAAATGAATCTGGAGATAATCACGAAACATGAGGTAAGTCGGAAAGCAAAAGACCTATATTTTATGATATCACTTCTAGGCGTTATCTAATAACGGACACAAATGAACATATTTCCGCAGAGAAAGACACTCACAGAGTTAGAAAAGAAAATATGCTCCTCTAAAAGGAAGGGTGGGGGGAATGGATAAATTAAGATTAGTGTTACTATATATAGACAAACACATATTATATACATATCTCAAAAAGACCGACCATATAGCAAGGGAGGTCTGCGGAACCCTCTGTAACATTTTACATGGGAAGAGGATCTGTACTTGAATAGACATATATAATGTACAAATGAACCAGATTGTGAACACCTAGGACAAACAATATTCTAAGCTTTACACCAATTAAGAAAATTTTTAAAACCAAGAAGAAATAATGAGACATAAACTTATGGGGGTTTCTCCATGCACTTTCCAATGTAATTTACAACCTAGGAACACGACTTCCAGAAAGGCTCTGCTGCCCTACTACCCAGCTTTGGGAATGGAGAAATGCTGCCTCCTTGAGGCTACTTCCCACAACAGCAGCTTTAAACCCATTGTTAAAGGTCACAAAATAGTCGCCAAACTGCATTTCGGTAAATGACACCTGCTCTCTAAAAAAATTCTGGGGTGGAAAATCGACCAAAAAATTCAAAAGAGGGCCACCTTCCAAGAAGACAATTTCAAGAGTTGTATCGTACTCCCAATTGTTTCCTTTTTTTTTAACAGAAAAGAAAACGGTGGAGAAAACTGATGAGTTTTACGAATTTTCAAAGACATGCAAACCCAAATTACAAAAACCTATCAGCTCACAGCAGCCAGAAGGGCCATTAGCATAAATGCTGCAAACAATAAATGCTGAAGCGATTGTGGAGAAATGCGTACCCTCGATTCTAAGGGGGATGTGGTAAGAGCCACTAATGAAAGCTCAAAGAAGGTGCTTTGAAAAGGGAAACACGGTGCTACCAGTCAATCAATCACACCCACTGCTGGGCCTATCACCTCAGAAAATGAGAATCAAAAAGTCACAGGCTGGCAATCCTGCACTCCAACAATATTTACCATAGCCAACACTTGGAAGCAATGAAAATGTCCATCAACCGAGGAATGCACAAAGAAGAAGTGGTCCACGTACACAGTGGAAAATTCCTCCAATAAAAAATAAAAATTAAATTTAAAAATCCAACAAAAGTAAGGAGACATCAGCTTGTGTGGGTTTGTCCGGGCACACTCCACTCTAATTTATAACCGAGAAACACCACAGGCCGCAAGGGCTTTTCCCTAGTTACCAGGGTGGTGAACATAGAAAGGCTGCCGCCCTCTGGCAGTTACCTGCAAAAGCAGCTTTAAAGCATGTGCTAATGGTCATTTCATAGGAACAAGTACTGCAGAACTGTAAATGAAACCTGCCCTCAAAATGTCTTGAGGGAGGTAACGGGCAAAACATTTCAAAATGTGACACATACTTAAAGAGAACACTTTGAAGAACTAAGGGGTAATCACAGCTTGAAAAATAAAAAGGACATGCCTTAAAGCTCAATTTCAACGGATTATGTGGCACATTCGAATTCAACCACAGAGAGGTATCAACTCACACTTGTCAGAATAACCATCAGCAAGAAAACTACAAACAATAAATGCTGAAGGTGTTGTGGAGAAATGCATACCCTCAACTTCAAGTGGGACGTAAGTTGGAAAGGGCCACGATTGAGAACAGAATGGAGGTGCCTTAAAAAGGTAAACATTGAGCTACCATATGATCCAGCAGGCCCACTCCTCGACCTATAATCTAAGAAGAGAGAATTGGAAAGACACAGGCAGGCAAATCTGCATTGCACAGTATTACAATGGCCAGGATATGGAAGTAACCAAAAAGTCCACCAACAGATGGGTGGACAAAGAAGAACTCCTCCATGTACAGATGGAATATTCGCTAGTGAAAAAATGAAACAATGCCATTTGCAGCACCATAGATGAGTCTAGACGTAATCACGCCACCTGTAGTAAGTGAGAAAGCAAAAGACCCATATCCTATCATATCACTTTTAGAAGTTACTTATAAACTGATACCAATGAAGATATTTCCACAGAAAAAGGCAATCACAGAATCATTAAAAAACTTCTTGTTCACCAAATAGAAAGGGATGAGGATTGGATACATTAACCCCTTATTGGGGTTAACAGGGATATACAAACCATGTGAAATATATAACCACCAAAGACGTACGGAAGACCAGGAGAAGACTACTAAACATTGGGTCATAACCTACATGGGAAAAGGATGCGAGGAAGAATAGATACATGTATATGTGTGAAAGAATCACATCTTGCACACCGAGAACAAACAAGCCATTGTAATCATATTTGCTGGCATAAAAAATAAAAAGTAAATTACAAATATGAACAAGAAGTAATGAGACATAAACATAAAGGGCTTTTTCCCGGCACATTCCATTCTAATTTACAACCTAGAACACCACTTCCATTAAGGCTCTGTTTCCCTAGTAACCAAAATTGGTAAAGGGGAAATGCTGCCACCTTGTGGCCGTTTTCTGCAAGAGCAGCATTAAACTCACAGCTAATGGTCACTTAACATTCACAAGGACTCAGGGCTGTAAAGGACACCTGCCCTAAAAAATTGTGCTGAAGTAGGGAATGGACAACAAAATTCAAAACAGGCAAATGTTTCAACAAGAGAGTATGAAGAGGTTAGGTTTACTCATGCTCTTTTTAAAAAAAAAAGGAAAATGGATAAAAGCTCAACCTCAGGGAGTGTTAGACCCATGCAATCTAATCTACAAAAAGTTTCAACTTACACCAGTCGACTGACCATCAGCAAAAAGTCTACAAACAATAAATGCTGAAGGGGTTTTAGAGAACTGTGTACCCTCTACCTGCTGGTGAGACGTAAAGGGGTAACAGCCAATAATGAGAACAGGAAGGAGCTGTGTTTAAAAGTAAAAATGGAGGTACCATTCAATCCAGCAGGCGCACCATTGGACCTCTCACCTGAGAAGACAAGAATCGAGAAGACACAGGCCGCAAAGGCTGCAGTGCAGCCTTATTCACAATAGCCAGGACAGTGAAGCAATCAAAATGTCCAACAAGAGGTGAATGGATAAAGAAGAAGTGGTCCATGTACACAATGGAATATTAGCCATGGAAAACAATGAACCATTGCTCTTTGAGGCACCACAAATGAATCTGGAGATAATCACGAAACATGAGGTAAGTCGGAAAGCAAAAGACCTATATTTTATGATATCACTTCTAGGCGTTATCTAATAACGGACACAAATGAACATATTTCCGCAGAGAAAGACACTCACAGAGTTAGAAAAGAAAATATGCTCCTCTAAAAGGAAGGGTGGGGGGAATGGATAAATTAAGATTAGTGTTACTATATATAGACAAACACATATTATATACATATCTCAAAAAGACCGACCATATAGCAAGGGAGGTCTGCGGAACCCTCTGTAACATTTTACATGGGAAGAGGATCTGTACTTGAATAGACATATATAATGTACAAATGAACCAGATTGTGAACACCTAGGACAAACAATATTCTAAGCTTTACACCAATTAAGAAAATTTTTAAAACCAAGAAGAAATAATGAGACATAAACTTATGGGGGTTTCTCCATGCACTTTCCAATGTAATTTACAACCTAGGAACACGACTTCCAGAAAGGCTCTGCTGCCCTACTACCCAGCTTTGGGAATGGAGAAATGCTGCCTCCTTGAGGCTACTTCCCACAACAGCAGCTTTAAACCCATTGTTAAAGGTCACAAAATAGTCGCCAAACTGCATTTCGGTAAATGACACCTGCTCTCTAAAAAAATTCTGGGGTGGAAAATCGACCAAAAAATTCAAAAGAGGGCCACCTTCCAAGAAGACAATTTCAAGAGTTGTATTGTACTCCCAATTGTTTCCTTTTTTTTTAACAGAAAAGAAAACGGTGGAGAAAAATGATGAGTTTTACGAATTTTCAAAGACATGCAAACCCAAATTACAAAAACCTATCAGCTCACAGCAGCCAGAAGGGCCATTAGCATAAATGCTGCAAACAATAAATGCTGAAGCGATTGTGGAGAAATGCGTACCCTCGATTCTAAGGGGGATGTGGTAAGAGCCACTAATGAAAGCACAAAGAAGGTGCTTTGAAAAGGGAAACACGGTGCTACCAGTCAATCAATCACACCCACTGCTGGGTCTATCACCTCAGAAAATGAGAATCAAAAAGTCACAGGCTGGCAATCCTGCACTCCAACAATATTTACCATAGCCAACACTTGGAAGCAATGAAAATGTCCATCAACCGAGGAATGCACAAAGAAGAAGTGGTCCACGTACACAGTGGAAAATTCCTCCAATAAAAAATAAAAATTAAATTTAAAAATCCAACAAAAGTAAGGAGACATCAGCTTGTGTGGGTTTGTCCGGGCACACTCCACTCTAATTTATAACCGAGAAACACCACAGGCCGCAAGGGCTTTTCCCTATTTACCAGGGTGGTGAACATAGAAAGGCTGCCACCCTCTGGCAGTTACCTGCAAAAGCAGCTTTAAAGCATGTGCTAATGGTCATTTCATAGGAACAAGTACTGCAGAACTGTAAATGAAACCTGCCCTCAAAATGTCTTGAGGGAGGTAACGGGCAAAACATTTCAAAATGTGACACATACTTAAAGAGAACACTTTGAAGAACTAAGGGGTAATCACAGCTTGAAAAATAAAAAGGACATGCCTTAAAGCTCAATTTCAACGGATTATGTGGCACATTCGAATTCAACCACAGAGAGGTATCAACTCACACTTGTCAGAATAACCATCAGCAAGAAAACTACAAACAATAAATGCTGAAGGTGTTGTGGAGAAATGCATACCCTCAACTTCAAGTGGGACGTAAGTTGGAAAGGGCCACGATTGAGAACAGAATGGAGGTGCCTTAAAAAGGTAAACATTGAGCTACCATATGATCCAGCAGGCCCACTCCTCGACCTATAATCTAAGAAGAGAGAATTGGAAAGACACAGGCAGGCAAATCTGCATTGCACAGTATTACAATAGCCAGGATATGGAAGTAACCAAAAAGTCCACCAACAGATGGGTGGACAAAGAAGAACTCCTCCATGTACAGATGGAATATTCGCTAGTGAAAAAATGAAACAATGCCATTTGCAGCACCATAGATGAGTCTAGACGTAATCACGCCACCTGTAGTAAGTGAGAAAGCAAAAGACCCATATCCTATCATATCACTTTTAGAAGTTACTTATAAACTGATACCAATGAAGATATTTCCACAGAAAAAGGCAATCACAGAATCATTAAAAAACTTCTTGTTCACCAAATAGAAAGGGATGAGGATTGGATACATTAACCCCTTATTGGGGTTAACAGGGATATACAAACCATGTGAAATATATAACCACCAAAGACGTACGGAAGACCAGGAGAAGACTACTAAACATTGGGTCATAACCTACATGGGAAAAGGATGCGAGGAAGAATAGATACATGTATATGTGTGAAAGAATCACATCTTGCACACCGAGAACAAACAAGCCATTGTAATCATATTTGCTGGCATAAAAAATAAAAAGTAAATTACAAATATGAACAAGAAGTAATGAGACATAAACATAAAGGGCTTTTTCCCGGCACATTCCATTCTAATTTACAACCTAGAACACCACTTCCATTAAGGCTCTGTTTCCCTAGTAACCAAAATTGGTAAAGGGGAAATGCTGCCACCTTGTGGCCGTTTTCTGCAAGAGCAGCATTAAACTCACAGCTAATGGTCACTTAACATTCACAAGGACTCAGGGCTGTAAAGGACACCTGCCCTAAAAAATTGTGCTGAAGTAGGGAATGGACAACAAAATTCAAAACAGGCAAATGTTTCAACAAGAGAGTATGAAGAGGTTAGGTTTACTCATGCTCTTTTTAAAAAAAAAAGGAAAATGGATAAAAGCTCAACCTCAGGGAGTGTTAGACCCATGCAATCTAATCTACAAAAAGTTTCAACTTACACCAGTCGACTGACCATCAGCAAAAAGTCTACAAACAATAAATGCTGAAGGGGTTTTAGAGAACTGTGTACCCTCTACCTGCTGGTGAGACGTAAAGGGGTAACAGCCAATAATGAGAACAGGAAGGAGCTGTGTTTAAAAGTAAAAATGGAGGTACCATTCAATCCAGCAGGCGCACCATTGGACCTCTCACCTGAGAAGACAAGAATCGAGAAGACACAGGCCGCAAAGGCTGCAGTGCAGCCTTATTCACAATAGCCAGGACAGTGAAGCAATCAAAATGTCCAACAAGAGGTGAATGGATAAAGAAGAAGTGGTCCATGTACACAATGGAATATTAGCCATGGAAAACAATGAACCATTGCTCTTTGAGGCACCACAAATGAATCTGGAGATAATCACGAAACATGAGGTAAGTCGGAAAGCAAAAGACCTATATTTTATGATATCACTTCTAGGCGTTATCTAATAACGGACACAAATGAACATATTTCCGCAGAGAAAGACACTCACAGAGTTAGAAAAGAAAATATGCTCCTCTAAAAGGAAGGGTGGGGGGAATGGATAAATTAAGATTAGTGTTACTATATATAGACAAACACATATTATATACATATCTCAAAAAGACCGACCATATAGCAAGGGAGGTCTGCGGAACCCTCTGTAACATTTTACATGGGAAGAGGATCTGTACTTGAATAGACATATATAATGTACAAATGAAGCAGATTGTGAACACCTAGGACAAACAATATTCTAAGCTTTACACCAATTAAGAAAATTTTTAAAACCAAGAAGAAATAATGAGACATAAACTTATGGGGGTTTCTCCATGCACTTTCTAATGTAATTTACAACCTAGGAACACGACTTCCAGAAAGGCTCTGCTGCCCTACTACCCAGCTTTGGGAATGGAGAAATGCTGCCTCCTTGAGGCTACTTCCCACAACAGCAGCTTTAAACCCATTGTTAAAGGTCACAAAAGAGTCGCCAAACTGCATTTCGGTAAATGACACCTGCTCTCTAAAAAAATTCTGGGGTGGAAAATCGACCAAAAAATTCAAAAGAGGGCCACCTTCCAAGAAGACAATTTCAAGAGTTGTATCGTACTCCCAATTGTTTCCTTTTTTTTTAACAGAAAAGAAAACGGTGGAGAAAACTGATGAGTTTTACGAATTTTCAAAGACATGCAAACCCAAATTACAAAAACCTATCAGCTCACAGCAGCCAGAAGGGCCATTAGCATAAATGCTGCAAACAATAAATGCTGAAGCGATTGTGGAGAAATGCGTACCCTCGATTCTAAGGGGGATGTGGTAAGAGCCACTAATGAAAGCTCAAAGAAGGTGCTTTGAAAAGGGAAACACGGTGCTACCAGTCAATCAATCACACCCACTGCTGGGCCTATCACCTCAGAAAATGAGAATCAAAAAGTCACAGGCTGGCAATCCTGCACTCCAACAATATTTACCATAGCCAACACTTGGAAGCAATGAAAATGTCCATCAACCGAGGAATGCACAAAGAAGAAGTGGTCCACGTACACAGTGGAAAATTCCTCCAATAAAAAATAAAAATTAAATTTAAAAATCCAACAAAAGTAAGGAGACATCAGCTTGTGTGGGTTTGTCCGGGCACACTCCACTCTAATTTATAACCGAGAAACACCACAGGCCGCAAGGGCTTTTCCCTAGTTACCAGGGTGGTGAACATAGAAAGGCTGCCGCCCTCTGGCAGTTACCTGCAAAAGCAGCTTTAAAGCATGTGCTAATGGTCATTTCATAGGAACAAGTACTGCAGAACTGTAAATGAAACCTGCCCTCAAAATGTCTTGAGGGAGGTAACGGGCAAAACATTTCAAAATGTGACACATACTTAAAGAGAACACTTTGAAGAACTAAGGGGTAATCACAGCTTGAAAAATAAAAAGGACATGCCTTAAAGCTCAATTTCAACGGATTATGTGGCACATTCGAATTCAACCACAGAGAGGTATCAACTCACACTTGTCAGAATAACCATCAGCAAGAAAACTACAAACAATAAATGCTGAAGGTGTTGTGGAGAAATGCATACCCTCAACTTCAAGTGGGACGTAAGTTGGAAAGGGCCACGATTGAGAACAGAATGGAGGTGCCTTAAAAAGGTAAACATTGAGCTACCATATGATCCAGCAGGCCCACTCCTCGACCTATAATCTAAGAAGAGAGAATTGGAAAGACACAGGCAGGCAAATCTGCTTTGCACAGTATTACAATGGCCAGGATATGGAAGTAACCAAAAAGTCCACCAACAGATGGGTGGACAAAGAAGAACTCCTCCATGTACAGATGGAATATTCGCTAGTGAAAAAATGAAACAATGCCATTTGCAGCACCATAGATGAGTCTAGACGTAATCACGCCACCTGTAGTAAGTGAGAAAGCAAAAGACCCATATCCTATCATATCACTTTTAGAAGTTACTTATAAACTGATACCAATGAAGATATTTCCACAGAAAAAGGCAATCACAGAATCATTAAAAAACTTCTTGTTCACCAAATAGAAAGGGATGAGGATTGGATACATTAACCCCTTATTGGGGTTAACAGGGATATACAAACCATGTGAAATATATAACCACCAAAGACGTACGGAAGACCAGGAGAAGACTACTAAACATTGGGTCATAACCTACATGGGAAAAGGATGCGAGGAAGAATAGATACATGTATATGTGTGAAAGAATCACATCTTGCACACCGAGAACAAACAAGCCATTGTAATCATATTTGCTGGCATAAAAAATAAAAAGTAAATTACAAATATGAACAAGAAGTAATGAGACATAAACATAAAGGGCTTTTTCCCGGCACATTCCATTCTAATTTACAACCTAGAACACCACTTCCATTAAGGCTCTGTTTCCCTAGTAACCAAAATTGGTAAAGGGGAAATGCTGCCACCTTGTGGCCGTTTTCTGCAAGAGCAGCATTAAACTCACAGCTAATGGTCACTTAACATTCACAAGGACTCAGGGCTGTAAAGGACACCTGCCCTAAAAAATTGTGCTGAAGTAGGGAATGGACAACAAAATTCAAAACAGGCAAATGTTTCAACAAGAGAGTATGAAGAGGTTAGGTTTACTCATGCTCTTTTTAAAAAAAAAAGGAAAATGGATAAAAGCTCAACCTCAGGGAGTGTTAGACCCATGCAATCTAATCTACAAAAAGTTTCAACTTACACCAGTCGACTGACCATCAGCAAAAAGTCTACAAACAATAAATGCTGAAGGGGTTTTAGAGAACTGTGTACCCTCTACCTGCTGGTGAGACGTAAAGGGGTAACAGCCAATAATGAGAACAGGAAGGAGCTGTGTTTAAAAGTAAAAATGGAGGTACCATTCAATCCAGCAGGCGCACCATTGGACCTCTCACCTGAGAAGACAAGAATCGAGAAGACACAGGCCGCAAAGGCTGCAGTGCAGCCTTATTCACAATAGCCAGGACAGTGAAGCAATCAAAATGTCCAACAAGAGGTGAATGGATAAAGAAGAAGTGGTCCATGTACACAATGGAATATTAGCCATGGAAAACAATGAACCATTGCTCTTTGAGGCACCACAAATGAATCTGGAGATAATCACGAAACATGAGGTAAGTCGGAAAGCAAAAGACCTATATTTTATGATATCACTTCTAGGCGTTATCTAATAACGGACACAAATGAACATATTTCCGCAGAGAAAGACACTCACAGAGTTAGAAAAGAAAATATGCTCCTCTAAAAGGAAGGGTGGGGGGAATGGATAAATTAAGATTAGTGTTACTATATATAGACAAACACATATTATATACATATCTCAAAAAGACCGACCATATAGCAAGGGAGGTCTGCGGAACCCTCTGTAACATTTTACATGGGAAGAGGATCTGTACTTGAATAGACATATATAATGTACAAATGAACCAGATTGTGAACACCTAGGACAAACAATATTCTAAGCTTTACACCAATTAAGAAAATTTTTAAAACCAAGAAGAAATAATGAGACATAAACTTATGGGGGTTTCTCCATGCACTTTCCAATGTAATTTACAACCTAGGAACACGACTTCCAGAAAGGCTCTGCTGCCCTACTACCCAGCTTTGGGAATGGAGAAATGCTGCCTCCTTGAGGCTACTTCCCACAACAGCAGCTTTAAACCCATTGTTAAAGGTCACAAAATAGTCGCCAAACTGCATTTCGGTAAATGACACCTGCTCTCTAAAAAAATTCTGGGGTGGAAAATCGACCAAAAAATTCAAAAGAGGGCCACCTTCCAAGAAGACAATTTCAAGAGTTGTATTGTACTCCCAATTGTTTCCTTTTTTTTTAACAGAAAAGAAAACGGTGGAGAAAAATGATGAGTTTTACGAATTTTCAAAGACATGCAAACCCAAATTACAAAAACCTATCAGCTCACAGCAGCCAGAAGGGCCATTAGCATAAATGCTGCAAACAATAAATGCTGAAGCGATTGTGGAGAAATGCGTACCCTCGATTCTAAGGGGGATGTGGTAAGAGCCACTAATGAAAGCACAAAGAAGGTGCTTTGAAAAGGGAAACACGGTGCTACCAGTCAATCAATCACACCCACTGCTGGGTCTATCACCTCAGAAAATGAGAATCAAAAAGTCACAGGCTGGCAATCCTGCACTCCAACAATATTTACCATAGCCAACACTTGGAAGCAATGAAAATGTCCATCAACCGAGGAATGCACAAAGAAGAAGTGGTCCACGTACACAGTGGAAAATTCCTCCAATAAAAAATAAAAATTAAATTTAAAAATCCAACAAAAGTAAGGAGACATCAGCTTGTGTGGGTTTGTCCGGGCACACTCCACTCTAATTTATAACCGAGAAACACCACAGGCCGCAAGGGCTTTTCCCTAGTTACCAGGGTGGTGAACATAGAAAGGCTGCCACCCTCTGGCAGTTACCTGCAAAAGCAGCTTTAAAGCATGTGCTAATGGTCATTTCATAGGAACAAGTACTGCAGAACTGTAAATGAAACCTGCCCTCAAAATGTCTTGAGGGAGGTAACGGGCAAAACATTTCAAAATGTGACACATACTTAAAGAGAACACTTTGAAGAACTAAGGGGTAATCACAGCTTGAAAAATAAAAAGGACATGCCTTAAAGCTCAATTTCAACGGATTATGTGGCACATTCGAATTCAACCACAGAGAGGTATCAACTCACACTTGTCAGAATAACCATCAGCAAGAAAACTACAAACAATAAATGCTGAAGGTGTTGTGGAGAAATGCATACCCTCAACTTCAAGTGGGACGTAAGTTGGAAAGGGCCACGATTGAGAACAGAATGGAGGTGCCTTAAAAAGGTAAACATTGAGCTACCATATGATCCAGCAGGCCCACTCCTCGACCTATAATCTAAGAAGAGAGAATTGGAAAGACACAGGCAGGCAAATCTGCATTGCACAGTATTACAATAGCCAGGATATGGAAGTAACCAAAAAGTCCACCAACAGATGGGTGGACAAAGAAGAACTCCTCCATGTACAGATGGAATATTCGCTAGTGAAAAAATGAAACAATGCCATTTGCAGCACCATAGATGAGTCTAGACGTAATCACGCCACCTGTAGTAAGTGAGAAAGCAAAAGACCCATATCCTATCATATCACTTTTAGAAGTTACTTATAAACTGATACCAATGAAGATATTTCCACAGAAAAAGGCAATCACAGAATCATTAAAAAACTTCTTGTTCACCAAATAGAAAGGGATGAGGATTGGATACATTAACCCCTTATTGGGGTTAACAGAGATATACAAACCATGTGAAATATATAACCACCAAAGACGTACGGAAGACCAGGAGAAGACTACTAAACATTGGGTCATAACCTACATGGGAAAAGGATGCGAGGAAGAATAGATACATGTATATGTGTGAAAGAATCACATCTTGCACACCGAGAACAAACAAGCCATTGTAATCATATTTGCTGGCATAAAAAATAAAAAGTAAATTACAAATATGAACAAGAAGTAATGAGACATAAACATAAAGGGCTTTTTCCCGGCACATTCCATTCTAATTTACAACCTAGAACACCACTTCCATTAAGGCTCTGTTTCCCTAGTAACCAAAATTGGTAAAGGGGAAATGCTGCCACCTTGTGGCCGTTTTCTGCAAGAGCAGCATTAAACTCACAGCTAATGGTCACTTAACATTCACAAGGACTCAGGGCTGTAAAGGACACCTGCCCTAAAAAATTGTGCTGAAGTAGGGAATGGACAACAAAATTCAAAACAGGCAAATGTTTCAAGAAGAGAGTATGAAGAGTTTAGGTTTACTCATGCTCTTTTTAAAAAAAAAAGGAAAATGGATAAAAGCTCAACCTCAGGGAGTGTTAGACCCATGCAATCTAATCTACAAAAAGTTTCAACTTACACCAGTCGACTGACCATCAGCAAAAAGTCTACAAACAATAAATGCTGAAGGGGTTTTAGAGAACTGTGTACCCTCTACCTGCTGGTGAGACGTAAAGGGGTAACAGCCAATAATGAGAACAGGAAGGAGCTGTGTTTAAAAGTAAAAATGGAGGTACCATTCAATCCAGCAGGCGCACCATTGGACCTCTCACCTGAGAAGACAAGAATCGAGAAGACACAGGCCGCAAAGGCTGCAGTGCAGCCTTATTCACAATAGCCAGGACAGTGAAGCAATCAAAATGTCCAACAAGAGGTGAATGGATAAAGAAGAAGTGGTCCATGTACACAATGGAATATTAGCCATGGAAAACAATGAACCATTGCTCTTTGAGGCACCACAAATGAATCTGGAGATAATCACGAAACATGAGGTAAGTCGGAAAGCAAAAGACCTATATTTTATGATATCACTTCTAGGCGTTATCTAATAACGGACACAAATGAACATATTTCCGCAGAGAAAGACACTCACAGAGTTAGAAAAGAAAATATGCTCCTCTAAAAGGAAGGGTGGGGGGAATGGATAAATTAAGATTAGTGTTACTATATATAGACAAACACATATTATATACATATCTCAAAAAGACCGACCATATAGCAAGGGAGGTCTGCGGAACCCTCTGTAACATTTTACATGGGAAGAGGATCTGTACTTGAATAGACATATATAATGTACAAATGAACCAGATTGTGAACACCTAGGACAAACAATATTCTAAGCTTTACACCAATTAAGAAAATTTTTTAAAACCAAGAAGAAATAATGAGACATAAACTTATGGGGGTTTCTCCATGCACTTTCCAATGTAATTTACAACCTAGGAACACGACTTCCAGAAAGGCTCTGCTGCCCTACTACCCAGCTTTGGGAATGGAGAAATGCTGCCTCCTTGAGGCTACTTCCCACAACAGCAGCTTTAAACCCATTGTTAAAGGTCACAAAATAGTCGCCAAACTGCATTTCGGTAAATGACACCTGCTCTCTAAAAAAATTCTGGGGTGGAAAATCGACCAAAAAATTCAAAAGAGGGCCACCTTCCAAGAAGACAATTTCAAGAGTTGTATTGTACTCCCAATTGTTTCCTTTTTTTTTTAACAGAAAAGAAAACGGTGGAGAAAAATGATGAGTTTTACGAATTTTCAAAGACATGCAAACCCAAATTACAAAAACCTATCAGCTCACAGCAGCCAGAAGGGCCATTAGCATAAATGCTGCAAACAATAAATGCTGAAGCGATTGTGGAGAAATGCGTACCCTCGATTCTAAGGGGGATGTGGTAAGAGCCACTAATGAAAGCACAAAGAAGGTGCTTTGAAAAGGGAAACACGGTGCTACCAGTCAATCAATCACACCCACTGCTGGGTCTATCACCTCAGAAAATGAGAATCAAAAAGTCACAGGCTGGCAATCCTGCACTCCAACAATATTTACCATAGCCAACACTTGGAAGCAATGAAAATGTCCATCAACCGAGGAATGCACAAAGAAGAAGTGGTCCACGTACACAGTGGAAAATTCCTCCAATAAAAAATAAAAATTAAATTTAAAAATCCAACAAAAGTAAGGAGACATCAGCTTGTGTGGGTTTGTCCGGGCACACTCCACTCTAATTTATAACCGAGAAACACCACAGGCCGCAAGGGCTTTTCCCTAGTTACCAGGGTGGTGAACATAGAAAGGCTGCCGCCCTCTGGCAGTTACCTGCAAAAGCAGCTTTAAAGCATGTGCTAATGGTCATTTCATAGGAACAAGTACTGCAGAACTGTAAATGAAACCTGCCCTCAAAATGTCTTGAGGGAGGTAACGGGCAAAACATTTCAAAATGTGACACATACTTAAAGAGAACACTTTGAAGAACTAAGGGGTAATCACAGCTTGAAAAATAAAAAGGACATGCCTTAAAGCTCAATTTCAACGGATTATGTGGCACATTCGAATTCAACCACAGAGAGGTATCAGCTCACACTTGTCAGAATAACCATCAGCAAGAAAACTACAAACAATAAATGCTGAAGGTGTTGTGGAGAAATGCATACCCTCAACTTCAAGTGGGACGTAAGTTGGAAAGGGCCACGATTGAGAACAGAATGGAGGTGCCTTAAAAAGGTAAACATTGAGCTACCATATGATCCAGCAGGCCCACTCCTCGACCTATAATCTAAGAAGAGAGAATTGGAAAGACACAGGCAGGCAAATCTGCATTGCACAGTATTACAATAGCCAGGATATGGAAGTAACCAAAAAGTCCACCAACAGATGGGTGGACAAAGAAGAACTCCTCCATGTATAGATGGAATATTCGCTAGTGAAAAAATGAAACAATGCCATTTGCAGCACCATAGATGAGTCTAGACGTAATCACGCCACCTGTAGTAAGTGAGAAAGCAAAAGACCCATATCCTATCATATCACTTTTAGAAGTTACTTATAAACTGATACCAATGAAGATATTTCCACAGAAAAAGGCAATCACAGAATCATTAAAAAACTTCTTGTTCACCAAATAGAAAGGGATGAGGATTGGATACATTAACCCCTTATTGGGGTTAACAGAGATATACAAACCATGTGAAATATATAACCACCAAAGACGTACGGAAGACCAGGAGAAGACTACTAAACATTGGGTCATAACCTACATGGGAAAAGGATGCGAGGAAGAATAGATACATGTATATGTGTGAAAGAATCACATCTTGCACACCGAGAACAAACAAGCCATTGTAATCATATTTGCTGGCATAAAAAATAAAAAGTAAATTACAAATATGAACAAGAAGTAATGAGACATAAACATAAAGGGCTTTTTCCCGGCACATTCCATTCTAATTTACAACCTAGAACACCACTTCCATTAAGGCTCTGTTTCCCTAGTAACCAAAATTGGTAAAGGGGAAATGCTGCCACCTTGTGGCCGTTTTCTGCAAGAGCAGCATTAAACTCACAGCTAATGGTCACTTAACATTCACAAGGACTCAGGGCTGTAAAGGACACCTGCCCTAAAAAATTGTGCTGAAGTAGGGAATGGACAACAAAATTCAAAACAGGCAAATGTTTCAAGAAGAGAGTATGAAGAGTTTAGGTTTACTCATGCTCTTTTTAAAAAAAAAAGGAAAATGGATAAAAGCTCAACCTCAGGGAGTGTTAGACCCATGCAATCTAATCTACAAAAAGTTTCAACTTACACCAGTCGACTGACCATCAGCAAAAAGTCTACAAACAATAAATGCTGAAGGGGTTTTAGAGAACTGTGTACCCTCTACCTGCTGGTGAGACGTAAAGGGGTAACAGCCAATAATGAGAACAGGAAGGAGCTGTGTTTAAAAGTAAAAATGGAGGTACCATTCAATCCAGCAGGCGCACCATTGGACCTCTCACCTCAGAAGACAAGAATCGAGAAGACACAGGCCGCAAAGGCTGCATTGCAGCCTTATTCACAATAGCCAGGACAGTGAAGCAATCAAAATGTCCAACAAGAGGTGAATGGATAAAGAAGAAGTGGTCCATGTACACAATGGAATATTAGCCATGGAAAACAATGAACCATTGCTCTTTGAGGCACCACAAATGAATCTGGAGATAATCACGAAACATGAGGTAAGTCGGAAAGCAAAAGACCTATATTCTATGATATCACTTCTAGGCGTTATCTAATAACTGACACAAATGAACATATTTCCGCAGAGAAAGACACTCACAGAGTTAGAAAAGAAAATATGCTCATGTAAAAGGAACGGTGGGGGGAATGGATAAATTAAGATTAGTGTTACTATATATAGACAAACACATATTATATACATATCTCAAAAAGACCGACCATATAGCAAGGGAGGTCTGCGGAACCCTCTGTAACATTTTACATGGGAAGAGGATCTGTACTTGAATAGACATATATAATGTACAAATGAACCAGATTGTGTACACCTAGGACAAACAATATTCTAAGCTTTACACCAATTAAGAAAATTTTTAAAACCAAGAAGAAATAATGAGACATAAACTTATGGGGGTTTCTCCATGCACATTCCAATGTAATTTACAACCTAGGAACACGACTTCCAGAAAGGCTCTGCTGCCCTACTACCCAGCTTTGAGAATGGAGAAATGCTGCCTCCTTGAGGCTACTTCCCACAACAGCAGCTTGAAACCCATTGCTAAAGGTCACAAAATAGTCGCCAAACTGCATTTCGGTAAATGACACCTGCTCTCTAAAAAAATTCTGGGGTGGAAAATCGACCAAAAAATTCAAAAGGGGGCCACCTTCCAAGAAGACAATTTCCAGAGTTGTATTGTACTCCCAATCGTTTCCTTTTTTTTAACAGAAAAGAAAACGGTGGAGAAAAATGATGAGTTTTACGAATTTTCAAAGACATGCAAACCCAAATTACAAAAACCTATCAGCTCACAGCAGCCAGAAGGGCCATTAGCATAAATGCTGCAAACAATAAATGCTGAAGCGATTGTGGAGAAATGCGTACCCTCGATTCTAAGGGGGATGTGGTAAGAGCCACTAATGAAAGCACAAAGAAGGTGCTTTGAAAAGGGAAACACGGTGCTACCAGTCAATCAATCACACCCACTGCTGGGCCTATCACCTGAGAAAATGAGAATCAAAAAGTCACAGGCTGGCAATCCTGCACTCCAACAATATTTACCATAGCCAACACTTGGAAGCAATGAAAATGTCCATCAACCGAGGAATGCACAAAGAAGAAGTGGTCCACGTACACAGTGGAAAATTCCTCCAATAAAAAATAAAAATTAAATTTAAAAATCCAACAAAAGTAAGGAGACATCAGCTTGTGTGGGTTTGTCCGGGCACACTCCACTCTAATTTATAACCGAGAAACACCACAGGCCGCAAGGGCTTTTCCCTAGTTACCAGGGTGGTGAACATAGAAAGGCTGCCGCCCTCTGGCAGTTACCTGCAAAAGCAGCTTTAAAGCCTGTGCTAATGGTCATTTCATAGGAACAAGTACTGCAGAACTGTAAATGAAACCTGCCCTCAAAATGTCTTGAGGGAGGTAACGGGCAAAACATTTCAAAATGTGACACATACTTAAAGAGAACACTTTGAAGAACTAAGGGGTAATCACAGCTTGAAAAATAAAAAGGACATGCCTTAAAGCTCAATTTCAACGGATTATGTGGCACATTCGAATTCAACCACAGAGAGGTATCAGCTCACACTTGTCAGAATAACCATCAGCAAGAAAACTACAAACAATAAATGCTGAAGGTGTTGTGGAGAAATGCATACCCTCAACTTCAAGTGGGACGTAAGTTGCAAAGGGCCACGAATGAGAACAGAATGGAGGTGCCTTAAAAAGGTAAACATTGAGCTACCATATGATCCAGCAGGCCCACTCCTCGACCTATAATCTAAGAAGAGAGAATTGGAAAGACACAGGCAGGCAAATCTGCATTGCACAGTATTACAATAGCCAGGATATGGAAGTAACCAAAAAGTCCACCAACAGATGGGTGGACAAAGAAGAACTCCTCCATGTACAGATGGACTATTCGCTAGTGAAAAAATGAAACAATGCCATTTGCAGCACCATAGATGAGTCTAGACGTAAGCACCCCACCTGTAGTAAGTGAGAAAGCAAAAGACCCATATCCTATCATATGACTTTTAGGAGTTACTTATAAATTGATACCAATGAAGATATTTCCACAGAGAAAGGCAATCACAGAATCATTAAAAAACTTCTTGTTCACCAAATAGAAAGGGATGAGGATTGGATACATTAACCCCATATTGGGGTTAACAGAGATATACAAACCATGTGAAATATATAACCACCAAAGACGTACGGAAGAACAAGAGAAGACTACTCAACATTGGGTCATAACCTACATGGGAAAAGGATGCGAGGAAGAATAGATACATGTATATGTGTGAAAGAACCACATCTTGCACACCTAGAACAAACAAACCATTGTAATCATATTTCCTGGCATAAAAAATAAAAAGTAAATTACAAATATGAACAAGAAGTAATGAGACATAAACTTAAAGGGCTTTTTCCCGGCACATTCCATTCTAATTTACAACCTAGAACACCACTTCCATTAAGGCTCTGTTTCCGTAGTAACCAAATTTGGTAAAGGTGAAATGTTGCCAACTTGTGGCCGTTTCCTGCAAGAGCAGCATTAAACTCACAGCTAATGGTCACTTAACATTCACAAGGACTCAGGGCTGTAAAGGACACCTGCCCTAAAAAATTGTGCTGAAGTAGGGAATGGACAACAAAATTCAAAACAGGCAAATGTTTCAAGAAGAGAGTATGAAGAGTTTAGGTTTACTCACGCTCTTTTAAAAAAAAAAGGAAAATGGATAAAAGCTCAACCTCAGGGAGTGTCAGACCCATGCAATCTAATCTACAAAAAGTTTCAACTTACACCAGTCGACTGACCATCAGCAAAAAGTCTACAAACAATAAATGCTGAAGGGGTTTTAGAGAACTGTGTACCCTCTACCTGCTGGTGAGACGTAAAGGGGTAACAGCCAATAATGAGAACAGGAAGGAGCTGTGTTTAAAAGTAAAAATGGAGGTACCATTCAATCCAGCAGGCGCACCATTGGACCTCTCACCTCAGAAGACAAGAATCGAGAAGACACAGGCCGCAAAACCTGCAGTGCAGCCTTATTCACAATAGCCAGGACAGTGAAGGAATCAAAATGTCCAACAAGAGGTGAATGGATAAAAAAGAAGTGGTCCATGTACACAATGGAATATTAGCCATGGAAAACAATGAACCATTGCTCTTTGAGGCACCACAAATGAATCTGGAGATAATCACGAAACATGAGGTAAGTCGGAAAGCAAAAGTCCTATATTTTATGATATCACTTCTAGGCGTTATCTAATAACGGACACAAATGAACATATTTCCGCAGAGAAAGACACTCACAGAGTTAGAAAAGAAAATATGCTCCTCTAAAAGGAAGGGTGGGGGGAATGGATAAATTAAGATTAGTGTTACTATATATAGAGAAACACATATTATATACATATCTCAAAAAGACCGACCTTATAGCAAGGGAGGTCTGCAGAACCCTCTGTAACATTTTACATGGGAAGAGGATCTGTACTTGAATAGACATATATAATGTACAAATGAACCAGATTGTGTACACCTAGGACACAAATATTCTAAGCTTTACACCAATTAAGAAAATTTTTAAAACCAAGAAGAAATAATGAGACATAAACTTATGGGGGTTTCTCCATGCACATTCCAATGTAATTTACAACCTAGGAACACGACTTCCAGAAAGGCTCTGCTGCCCTACTACCCAGCTTTGAGAATGGAGAAATGCTGCCTCCTTGAGGCTACTTCCCACAACAGCAGCTTGAAACCCATTGCTAAAGGTCACAAAATAGTCGCCAAACTGCATTTCGGTAAATGACACCTGCTCTCTAAAAAAATTCTGGGGTGGAAAATCGACCAAAAAATTCAAAAGGGGGCCACCTTCCAAGAAGACAATTTCCAGAGTTGTATTGTACTCCCAATCGTTTCCTTTTTTTTAACAGAAAAGAAAACGGTGGAGAAAAATGATGAGTTTTACGAATTTTCAAAGACATGCAAACCCAAATTACAAAAACCTATCAGCTCACAGCAGCCAGAAGGGCCATTAGCATAAATGCTGCAAACAATAAATGCTGAAGCGATTGTGGAGAAATGCGTACCCTCGATTCTAAGGGGGATGTGGTAAGAGCCACTAATGAAAGCACAAAGAAGGTGCTTTGAAAAGGGAAACACGGTGCTACCAGTCAATCAATCACACCCACTGCTGGGCCTATCACCTGAGAAAATGAGAATCAAAAAGTCACAGGCTGGCAATCCTGCACTCCAACAATATTTACCATAGCCAACACTTGGAAGCAATGAAAATGTCCATCAACCGAGGAATGCACAAAGAAGAAGTGGTCCACGTACACAGTGGAAAATTCCTCCAATAAAAAATAAAAATTAAATTTAAAAATCCAACAAAAGTAAGGAGACATCAGCTTGTGTGGGTTTGTCCGGGCACACTCCACTCTAATTTATAACCGAGAAACACCACAGGCCGCAAGGGCTTTTCCCTAGTTACCAGGGTGGTGAACATAGAAAGGCTGCCGCCCTCTGGCAGTTACCTGCAAAAGCAGCTTTAAAGCCTGTGCTAATGGTCATTTCATAGGAACAAGTACTGCAGAACTGTAAATGAAACCTGCCCTCAAAATGTCTTGAGGGAGGTAACGGGCAAAACATTTCAAAATGTGACACATACTTAAAGAGAACACTTTGAAGAACTAAGGGGTAATCACAGCTTGAAAAATAAAAAGGACATGCCTTAAAGCTCAATTTCAACGGATTATGTGGCACATTCGAATTCAACCACAGAGAGGTATCAGCTCACACTTGTCAGAATAACCATCAGCAAGAAAACTACAAACAATAAATGCTGAAGGTGTTGTGGAGAAATGCATACCCTCAACTTCAAGTGGGACGTAAGTTGCAAAGGGCCACGAATGAGAACAGAATGGAGGTGCCTTAAAAAGGTAAACATTGAGCTACCATATGATCCAGCAGGCCCACTCCTCGACCTATAATCTAAGAAGAGAGAATTGGAAAGACACAGGCAGGCAAATCTGCATTGCACAGTATTACAATAGCCAGGATATGGAAGTAACCAAAAAGTCCACCAACAGATGGGTGGACAAAGAAGAACTCCTCCATGTACAGATGGACTATTCGCTAGTGAAAAAATGAAACAATGCCATTTGCAGCACCATAGATGAGTCTAGACGTAAGCACCCCACCTGTAGTAAGTGAGAAAGCAAAAGACCCATATCCTATCATATCACTTTTAGAAGTTACTTATAAACTGATACCAATGAAGATATTTCCACAGAAAAAGGCAATCACAGAATCATTAAAAAACTTCTTGTTCACCAAATAGAAAGGGATGAGGATTGGATACATTAACCCCTTATTGGGGTTAACAGAGATATACAAACCATGTGAAATATATAACCACCAAAGACGTACGGAAGACCAGGAGAAGACTACTAAACATTGGGTCATAACCTACATGGGAAAAGGATGCGAGGAAGAATAGATACATGTATATGTGTGAAAGAATCACATCTTGCACACCGAGAACAAACAAGCCATTGTAATCATATTTGCTGGCATAAAAAATAAAAAGTAAATTACAAATATGAACAAGAAGTAATGAGACATAAACATAAAGGGCTTTTTCCCGGCACATTCCATTCTAATTTACAACCTAGAACACCACTTCCATTAAGGCTCTGTTTCCCTAGTAACCAAAATTGGTAAAGGGGAAATGCTGCCACCTTGTGGCCGTTTTCTGCAAGAGCAGCATTAAACTCACAGCTAATGGTCACTTAACATTCACAAGGACTCAGGGCTGTAAAGGACACCTGCCCTAAAAAATTGTGCTGAAGTAGGGAATGGACAACAAAATTCAAAACAGGCAAATGTTTCAAGAAGAGAGTATGAAGAGTTTAGGTTTACTCATGCTCTTTTTAAAAAAAAAAGGAAAATGGATAAAAGCTCAACCTCAGGGAGTGTTAGACCCATGCAATCTAATCTACAAAAAGTTTCAACTTACACCAGTCGACTGACCATCAGCAAAAAGTCTACAAACAATAAATGCTGAAGGGGTTTTAGAGAACTGTGTACCCTCTACCTGCTGGTGAGACGTAAAGGGGTAACAGCCAATAATGAGAACAGGAAGGAGCTGTGTTTAAAAGTAAAAATGGAGGTACCATTCAATCCAGCAGGCGCACCATTGGACCTCTCACCTCAGAAGACAAGAATCGAGAAGACACAGGCCGCAAAGGCTGCATTGCAGCCTTATTCACAATAGCCAGGACAGTGAAGCAATCAAAATGTCCAACAAGAGGTGAATGGATAAAGAAGAAGTGGTCCATGTACACAATGGAATATTAGCCATGGAAAACAATGAACCATTGCTCTTTGAGGCACCACAAATGAATCTGGAGATAATCACGAAACATGAGGTAAGTCGGAAAGCAAAAGACCTATATTCTATGATATCACTTCTAGGCGTTATCTAATAACTGACACAAATGAACATATTTCCGCAGAGAAAGACACTCACAGAGTTAGAAAAGAAAATATGCTCATGTAAAAGGAACGGTGGGGGGAATGGATAAATTAAGATTAGTGTTACTATATATAGACAAACACATATTATATACATATCTCAAAAAGACCGACCATATAGCAAGGGAGGTCTGCGGAACCCTCTGTAACATTTTACATGGGAAGAGGATCTGTACTTGAATAGACATATATAATGTACAAATGAACCAGATTGTGTACACCTAGGACAAACAATATTCTAAGCTTTACACCAATTAAGAAAATTTTTAAAACCAAGAAGAAATAATGAGACATAAACTTATGGGGGTTTCTCCATGCACATTCCAATGTAATTTACAACCTAGGAACACGACTTCCAGAAAGGCTCTGCTGCCCTACTACCCAGCTTTGAGAATGGAGAAATGCTGCCTCCTTGAGGCTACTTCCCACAACAGCAGCTTGAAACCCATTGCTAAAGGTCACAAAATAGTCGCCAAACTGCATTTCGGTAAATGACACCTGCTCTCTAAAAAAATTCTGGGGTGGAAAATCGACCAAAAAATTCAAAAGGGGGCCACCTTCCAAGAAGACAATTTCCAGAGTTGTATTGTACTCCCAATCGTTTCCTTTTTTTTAACAGAAAAGAAAACGGTGGAGAAAAATGATGAGTTTTACGAATTTTCAAAGACATGCAAACCCAAATTACAAAAACCTATCAGCTCACAGCAGCCAGAAGGGCCATTAGCATAAATGCTGCAAACAATAAATGCTGAAGCGATTGTGGAGAAATGCGTACCCTCGATTCTAAGGGGGATGTGGTAAGAGCCACTAATGAAAGCACAAAGAAGGTGCTTTGAAAAGGGAAACACGGTGCTACCAGTCAATCAATCACACCCACTGCTGGGCCTATCACCTGAGAAAATGAGAATCAAAAAGTCACAGGCTGGCAATCCTGCACTCCAACAATATTTACCATAGCCAACACTTGGAAGCAATGAAAATGTCCATCAACCGAGGAATGCACAAAGAAGAAGTGGTCCACGTACACAGTGGAAAATTCCTCCAATAAAAAATAAAAATTAAATTTAAAAATCCAACAAAAGTAAGGAGACATCAGCTTGTGTGGGTTTGTCCGGGCACACTCCACTCTAATTTATAACCGAGAAACACCACAGGCCGCAAGGGCTTTTCCCTAGTTACCAGGGTGGTGAACATAGAAAGGCTGCCGCCCTCTGGCAGTTACCTGCAAAAGCAGCTTTAAAGCCTGTGCTAATGGTCATTTCATAGGAACAAGTACTGCAGAACTGTAAATGAAACCTGCCCTCAAAATGTCTTGAGGGAGGTAACGGGCAAAACATTTCAAAATGTGACACATACTTAAAGAGAACACTTTGAAGAACTAAGGGGTAATCACAGCTTGAAAAATAAAAAGGACATGCCTTAAAGCTCAATTTCAACGGATTATGTGGCACATTCGAATTCAACCACAGAGAGGTATCAGCTCACACTTGTCAGAATAACCATCAGCAAGAAAACTACAAACAATAAATGCTGAAGGTGTTGTGGAGAAATGCATACCCTCAACTTCAAGTGGGACGTAAGTTGCAAAGGGCCACGAATGAGAACAGAATGGAGGTGCCTTAAAAAGGTAAACATTGAGCTACCATATGATCCAGCAGGCCCACTCCTCGACCTATAATCTAAGAAGAGAGAATTGGAAAGACACAGGCAGGCAAATCTGCATTGCACAGTATTACAATAGCCAGGATATGGAAGTAACCAAAAAGTCCACCAACAGATGGGTGGACAAAGAAGAACTCCTCCATGTACAGATGGACTATTCGCTAGTGAAAAAATGAAACAATGCCATTTGCAGCACCATAGATGAGTCTAGACGTAAGCACCCCACCTGTAGTAAGTGAGAAAGCAAAAGACCCATATCCTATCATATCACTTTTAGGAGTTACTTATAAATTGATACCAATGAAGATATTTCCACAGAGAAAGGCAATCACAGAATCATTAAAAAACTTCTTGTTCACCAAATAGAAAGGGATGAGGATTGGATACATTAACCCCATATTGGGGTTAACAGAGATATACAAACCATGTGAAATATATAACCACCAAAGACGTACGGAAGAACAAGAGAAGACTACTCAACATTGGGTCATAACCTACATGGGAAAAGGATGCGAGGAAGAATAGATACATGTATATGTGTGAAAGAACCACATCTTGCACACCTAGAACAAACAAACCATTGTAATCATATTTGCTGGCATAAAAAATAAAAAGTAAATTACAAATATGAACAAGAAGTAATGAGACATAAACATAAAGGGCTTTCTCCCGGCACATTCCATTCTAATTTACAACCTAGAACACCACTTCCATTAAGGCTCTGTTTCCCTAGTAACCAAATTTGGTAAAGGGGAAATGCTGCCACCTTGTGGCCGTTTCCTGCAAGAGCAGCATTAAACTCACAGCTAATGGTTACTTAACATTCACAAGGACTCAGGGCTGTAAAGGACACCTGCCCTAAAAAATTGTGCTGAAGTAGGGAATGGACAACAAAATTCAAAACAGGCAAATGTTTCAAGAAGAGAGTATGAAGAGTTTAGGTTTACTCACGCTCTTTTTTAAAAAAAGAAAAGGAAAATGGATAAAAGCTCAACCTCAGGGAGTGTTAGACCCATGCAATCTAATCTACAAAAAGTTTCAACTTACACCAGTCGACTGACCATCAGCAAAAAGTCTAAAAACAATAAATGATGAAGGGGTTTTAGAGAACTGTGTACCCTCTACCTGCTGGTGAGACGTAAAGGGGTAACAGCCAATAATGAGAACAGGAAGGAGCTGTGTTTAAATGTAAAAATGGAGGTACCATTCAATCCAGCAGGTGCACCACTGGACCTCTCACCTGAGAAGACAAGAATCGAGAAGACACAGGCCGCAAAACCTGCAGTGCAGCCTTATTCACAATAGCCAGGACAGTGAAGCAATCAAAATGTCCAACAAGAGGTGAATGGATAAAGAAGAAGTGATCCATGTACACAATGGAATATTAGCCATGGAAAACAATGAACCATTGCTCTTTGAGGCACCACAAATGAATCTGGAGATAATCACGAAACATGAGGTAAGTCGGAAAGCAAAAGACCTATATTCTATGATATCACTTCTAGGCGTTATCTAATAACTGACACAAATGAACATATTTCCGCAGAGAAAGACACTCACAGAGTTAGAAAAGAAAATATGCTCATGTAAAAGGAACGGTGGGGGGAATGGATAAATTAAGATTAGTGTTACTATATATAGACAAACACATATTATATACATATCTCAAAAAGACCGACCATATAGCAAGGGAGGTCTGCGGAACCCTCTGTAACATTTTACATGGGAAGAGGATCTGTACTTGAATAGACATATATAATGTACAAATGAACCAGACTGTGAACACCTAGGACAAACAATATTCTAAGCTTTACACCAATTAAGAAAATTTTTAAAACCAAGAAGAAATAATGAGACATAAACTTATGGGGGTTTCTCCATGCACTTTCCAATGTAATTTACAACCTAGGAACACGACTTCCAGAAAGGCTCTGCTGCCCTACTACCCAGCTTTGGGAATGGAGAAATGCTGCCTCCTTGAGGCTACTTCCCACAACAGCAGCTTTAAACCCATTGTTAAAGGTCACAAAATAGTCGCCAAACTGCATTTCGGTAAATGACACCTGCTCTCTAAAAAAAGTCTGGGGTGGAAAATCGACCAAAAAATTCAAAAGAGGGCCACCTTCCAAGAAGACAATTTCAAGAGTTGTATTGTACTCCCAATTGTTTCCTTTTTTTTTAACAGAAAAGAAAACGGTGGAGAAAAATGATGAGTTTTACGAATTTTCAAAGACATGCAAACCCAAATTACAAAAACCTATCAGCTCACAGCAGCCAGAAGGGCCATTAGCATAAATGCTGCAAACAATAAATGCTGAAGCGATTGTGGAGAAATGCGTACCCTCGATTCTAAGGGGGATGTGGTAAGAGCCACTAATGAAAGCACAAAGAAGGTGCTTTGAAAAGGGAAACACGGTGCTACCAGTCAATCAATCACACCCACTGCTGGGCCTATCACCTGAGAAAATGAGAATCAAAAAGTCACAGGCTGGCAATCCTGCACTCCAACAATATTTACCATAGCCAACACTTGGAAGCAATGAAAATGTCCATCAACCGAGGAATGCACAAAGAAGAAGTGGTCCACGTACACAGTGGAAAATTCCTCCAATAAAAAATAAAAATTAAATTTAAAAATCCAACAAAAGTAAGGAGACATCAGCTTGTGTGGGTTTGTCCGGGCACACTCCACTCTAATTTATAACCGAGAAACACCACAGGCCGCAAGGGCTTTTCCCTAGTTACCAGGGTGGTGAACATAGAAAGGCTGCCGCCCTCTGGCAGTTACCTGCAAAAGCAGCTTTAAAGCCTGTGCTAATGGTCATTTCATAGGAACAAGTACTGCAGAACTGTAAATGAAACCTGCCCTCAAAATGTCTTGAGGGAGGTAACGGGCAAAACATTTCAAAATGTGACACATACTTAAAGAGAACACTTTGAAGAACTAAGGGGTAATCACAGCTTGAAAAATAAAAAGGACATGCCTTAAAGCTCAATTTCAACGGATTATGTGGCACATTCGAATTCAACCACAGAGAGGTATCAGCTCACACTTGTCAGAATAACCATCAGCAAGAAAACTACAAACAATAAATGCTGAAGGTGTTGTGGAGAAATGCATACCCTCAACTTCAAGTGGGACGTAAGTTGGAAAGGGCCACGATTGAGAACAGAATGGAGGTGCCTTAAAAAGGTAAACATTGAGCTACCATATGATCCAGCAGGCCCACTCCTCGATGTATAATCTAAGAAGAGAGAATTGGAAAGACACAGGCAGGCAAATCTGCATTGCACAGTATTACAATAGCCAGGATATGGAAGTAACCAAAAAGTCCACCAACAGATGGGTGGACAAAGAAGAACTCCTCCATGTACAGATGGAATATTCGCTAGTGAAAAAATGAAACAATGCCATTTGCAGCACCATAGATGAGTCTAGACGTAATCACGCCACCTGTAGTAAGTGAGAAAGCAAAAGACCCATATCCTATCATATCACTTTTAGAAGTTACTTATAAACTGATACCAATGAAGATATTTCCACAGAGAAAGGCAATCACAGAATCATTAAAAAACTTCTTGTTCACCAAATAGAAAGGGATGGGGATTGGATACATTAACCCCTTATTGGGGTTAACAGAGATATACAAACCATGTGAAATATATAACCACCAAAGACGTACGGAAGACCAGGAGAAGACTACTAAACATTGGGTCATAACCTACATGGGAAAAGGATGCGAGGAAGAATAGATACATGTATATGTGTGAAAGAATCACATCTTGCACACCGAGAACAAACAAGCCATTGTAATCATATTTGCTGGCATAAAAAATAAAAAGTAAATTACAAATATGAACAAGAAGTAATGAGACATAAACATAAAGGGCTTTTTCCCGGCACATTCCATTCTAATTTACAACCTAGAACACCACTTCCATTAAGGCTCTGTTTCCCTAGTAACCAAAATTGGTAAAGGGGAAATGCTGCCACCTTGTGGCCGTTTTCTGCAAGAGCAGCATTAAACTCACAGCTAATGGTCACTTAACATTCACAAGGACTCAGGGCTGTAAAGGACACCTGCCCTAAAAAATTGTGCTGAAGTAGGGAATGGACAACAAAATTCAAAACAGGCAAATGTTTCAAGAAGAGAGTATGAAGAGTTTAGGTTTACTCATGCTCTTTTTAAAAAAAAAAGGAAAATGGATAAAAGCTCAACCTCAGGGAGTGTTAGACCCATGCAATCTAATCTACAAAAAGTATCAACTTACACCAGTCGACTGACCATCAGCAAAAAGTCTACAAACAATAAATGCTGAAGGGGTTTTAGAGAACTGTGTACCCTCTACCTGCTGGTGAGACGTAAAGGGGTAACAGCCAATAATGAGAACAGGAAGGAGCTGTGTTTAAAAGTAAAAATGGAGGTACCATTCAATCCAGCAGGCGCACCATTGGACCTCTCACCTGAGAAGACAAGAATCGAGAAGACACAGGCCGCAAAGGCTGCAGTGCAGCCTTATTCACAATAGCCAGGACAGTGAAGCAATCAAAATGTCCAACAAGAGGTGAATTGATAAAGAAGAAGTGGTCCATGTACACAATGGAATATTAGCCATGGAAAACAATGAACCATTGCTCTTTGAGGCACCACAAATGAATCTGGAGATAATCACGAAACATGAGGTAAGTCGGAAAGCAAAAGACCTATATTTTATGATATCACTTCTAGGCGTTATCTAATAACGGACACAAATGAACATATTTCCGCAGAGAAAGACACTCACAGAGTTAGAAAAGAAAATATGCTCCTCTAAAAGGAAGGGTGGGGGGAATGGATAAATTAAGATTAGTGTTACTATATATAGACAAACACATATTATATACATATCTCAAAAAGACCGACCATATAGCAAGGGAGGTCTGCGGAACCCTCTGTAACATTTTACATGGGAAGAGGATCTGTACTTGAATAGACATATATAATGTACAAATGAACCAGATTGTGAACACCTAGGACAAACAATATTCTAAGCTTTACACCAATTAAGAAAATTTTTAAAACCAAGAAGAAATAATGAGACATAAACTTATGGGGGTTTCTCCATGCACTTTCCAATGTAATTTACAACCTAGGAACACGACTTCCAGAAAGGCTCTGCTGCCCTACTACCCAGCTTTGGGAATGGAGAAATGCTGCCTCCTTGAGGCTACTTCCCACAACAGCAGCTTTAAACCCATTGTTAAAGGTCACAAAATAGTCGCCAAACTGCATTTCGGTAAATGACACCTGCTCTCTAAAAAAATTCTGGGGTGGAAAATCGACCAAAAAATTCAAAAGAGGGCCACCTTCCAAGAAGACAATTTCAAGAGTTGTATTGTACTCCCAATTGTTTCCTTTTTTTTTTAACAGAAAAGAAAACGGTGGAGAAAAATGATGAGTTTTACGAATTTTCAAAGACATGCAAACCCAAATTACAAAAACCTATCAGCTCACAGCAGCCAGAAGGGCCATTAGCATAAATGCTGCAAACAATAAATGCTGAAGCGATTGTGGAGAAATGCGTACCCTCGATTCTAAGGGGGATGTGGTAAGAGCCACTAATGAAAGCACAAAGAAGGTGCTTTGAAAAGGGAAACACGGTGCTACCAGTCAATCAATCACACCCACTGCTGGGCCTATCACCTGAGAAAATGAGAATCAAAAAGTCACAGGCTGGCAATCCTGCACTCCAACAATATTTACCATAGCCAACACTTGGAAGCAATGAAAATGTCCATCAACCGAGGAATGCACAAAGAAGAAGTGGTCCACGTACACAGTGGAAAATTCCTCCAATAAAAAATAAAAATTAAATTTAAAAATCCAACAAAAGTAAGGAGACATCAGCTTGTGTGGGTTTGTCCGGGCACACTCCACTCTAATTTATAACCGAGAAACACCACAGGCCGCAAGGGCTTTTCCCTAGTTACCAGGGTGGTGAACATAGAAAGGCTGCCGCCCTCTGGCAGTTACCTGCAAAAGCAGCTTTAAAGCCTGTGCTAATGGTCATTTCATAGGAACAAGTACTGCAGAACTGTAAATGAAACCTGCCCTCAAAATGTCTTGAGGGAGGTAACGGGCAAAACATTTCAAAATGTGACACATACTTAAAGAGAACACTTTGAAGAACTAAGGGGTAATCACAGCTTGAAAAATAAAAAGGACATGCCTTAAAGCTCAATTTCAACGGATTATGTGGCACATTCGAATTCAACCACAGAGAGGTATCAGCTCACACTTGTCAGAATAACCATCAGCAAGAAAACTACAAACAATAAATGCTGAAGGTGTTGTGGAGAAATGCATACCCTCAACTTCAAGTGGGACGTAAGTTGCAAAGGGCCACGAATGAGAACAGAATGGAGGTGCCTTAAAAAGGTAAACATTGAGCTACCATATGATCCAGCAGGCCCACTCCTCGACCTATAATCTAAGAAGAGAGAATTGGAAAGACACAGGCAGGCAAATCTGCATTGCACAGTATTACAATAGCCAGGATATGGAAGTAACCAAAAAGTCCACCAACAGATGGGTGGACAAAGAAGAACTCCTCCATGTACAGATGGACTATTCGCTAGTGAAAAAATGAAACAATGCCATTTGCAGCACCATAGATGAGTCTAGACGTAAGCACCCCACCTGTAGTAAGTGAGAAAGCAAAAGACCCATATCCTATCATATCACTTTTAGGAGTTACTTATAAATTGATACCAATGAAGATATTTCCACAGAGAAAGGCAATCACAGAATCATTAAAAAACTTCTTGTTCACCAAATAGAAAGGGATGAGGATTGGATACATTAACCCCATATTGGGGTTAACAGAGATATACAAACCATGTGAAATATATAACCACCAAAGACGTACGGAAGAACAAGAGAAGACTACTCAACATTGGGTCATAACCTACATGGGAAAAGGATGCGAGGAAGAATAGATACATGTATATGTGTGAAAGAACCACATCTTGCACACCTAGAACAAACAAACCATTGTAATCATATTTGCTGGCATAAAAAATAAAAAGTAAATTACAAATATGAACAAGAAGTAATGAGACATAAACATAAAGGGCTTTCTCCCGGCACATTCCATTCTAATTTACAACCTAGAACACCACTTCCATTAAGGCTCTGTTTCCCTAGTAACCAAATTTGGTAAAGGGGAAATGCTGCCACCTTGTGGCCGTTTCCTGCAAGAGCAGCATTAAACTCACAGCTAATGGTTACTTAACATTCACAAGGACTCAGGGCTGTAAAGGACACCTGCCCTAAAAAATTGTGCTGAAGTAGGGAATGGACAACAAAATTCAAAACAGGCAAATGTTTCAAGAAGAGAGTATGAAGAGTTTAGGTTTACTCACGCTCTTTTTTAAAAAAAGAAAAGGAAAATGGATAAAAGCTCAACCTCAGGGAGTGTTAGACCCATGCAATCTAATCTACAAAAAGTTTCAACTTACACCAGTCGACTGACCATCAGCAAAAAGTCTAAAAACAATAAATGATGAAGGGGTTTTAGAGAACTGTGTACCCTCTACCTGCTGGTGAGACGTAAAGGGGTAACAGCCAATAATGAGAACAGGAAGGAGCTGTGTTTAAAAGTAAAAATGGAGGTACCATTCAATCCAGCAGGCGCACCACTGGACCTCTCACCTGAGAAGACAAGAATCGAGAAGACACAGGCCGCAAAACCTGCAGTGCAGCCTTATTCACAATAGCCAGGACAGTGAAGCAATCAAAATGTCCAACAAGAGGTGAATGGATAAAGAAGAAGTGATCCATGTACACAATGGAATATTAGCCATGGAAAACAATGAACCATTGCTCTTTGAGGCACCACAAATGAATCTGGAGATAATCACGAAACATGAGGTAAGTCGGAAAGCAAAAGACCTATATTCTATGATATCACTTCTAGGCGTTATCTAATAACTGACACAAATGAACATATTTCCGCAGAGAAAGACACTCACAGAGTTAGAAAAGAAAATATGCTCATGTAAAAGGAACGGTGGGGGGAATGGATAAATTAAGATTAGTGTTACTATATATAGACAAACACATATTATATACATATCTCAAAAAGACCGACCATATAGCAAGGGAGGTCTGCGGAACCCTCTGTAACATTTTACATGGGAAGAGGATCTGTACTTGAATAGACATATATAATGTACAAATGAACCAGACTGTGAACACCTAGGACAAACAATATTCTAAGCTTTACACCAATTAAGAAAATTTTTAAAACCAAGAAGAAATAATGAGACATAAACTTATGGGGGTTTCTCCATGCACTTTCCAATGTAATTTACAACCTAGGAACACGACTTCCAGAAAGGCTCTGCTGCCCTACTACCCAGCTTTGGGAATGGAGAAATGCTGCCTCCTTGAGGCTACTTCCCACAACAGCAGCTTTAAACCCATTGTTAAAGGTCACAAAATAGTCGCCAAACTGCATTTCGGTAAATGACACCTGCTCTCTAAAAAAATTCTGGGGTGGAAAATCGACCAAAAAATTCAAAAGAGGGCCACCTTCCAAGAAGACAATTTCAAGAGTTGTATTGTACTCCCAATTGTTTCCTTTTTTTTTAACAGAAAAGAAAACGGTGGAGAAAAATGATGAGTTTTACGAATTTTCAAAGACATGCAAACCCAAATTACAAAAACCTATCAGCTCACAGCAGCCAGAAGGGCCATTAGCATAAATGCTGCAAACAATAAATGCTGAAGCGATTGTGGAGAAATGCGTACCCTCGATTCTAAGGGGGATGTGGTAAGAGCCACTAATGAAAGCTCAAAGAAGGTGCTTTGAAAAGGGAAACACGGTGCTACCAGTCAATCAATCACACCCACTGCTGGGCCTATCACCTCAGAAAATGAGAATCAAAAAGTCACAGGCTGGCAATCCTGCACTCCAACAATATTTACCATAGCCAACACTTGGAAGCAATGAAAATGTCCATCAACCGAGGAATGCACAAAGAAGAAGTGGTCCACGTACACAGTGGAAAATTCCTCCAATAAAAAATAAAAATTAAATTTAAAAATCCAACAAAAGTAAGGAGACATCAGCTTGTGTGGGTTTGTCCGGGCACACTCCACTCTAATTTATAACCGAGAAACACCACAGGCCGCAAGGGCTTTTCCCTAGTTACCAGGGTGGTGAACATAGAAAGGCTGCCGCCCTCTGGCAGTTACCTGCAAAAGCAGCTTTAAAGCATGTGCTAATGGTCATTTCATAGGAACAAGTACTGCAGAACTGTAAATGAAACCTGCCCTCAAAATGTCTTGAGGGAGGTAACGGGCAAAACATTTCAAAATGTGACACATACTTAAAGAGAACACTTTGAAGAACTAAGGGGTAATCACAGCTTGAAAAATAAAAAGGACATGCCTTAAAGCTCAATTTCAACGGATTATGTGGCACATTCGAATTCAACCACAGAGAGGTATCAGCTCACACTTGTCAGAATAACCATCAGCAAGAAAACTACAAACAATAAATGCTGAAGGTGTTGTGGAGAAATGCATACCCTCAACTTCAAGTGGGACGTAAGTTGGAAAGGGCCACGATTGAGAACAGAATGGAGGTGCCTTAAAAAGGTAAACATTGAGCTACCATATGATCCAGCAGGCCCACTCCTCGATGTATAATCTAAGAAGAGAGAATTGGAAAGACACAGGCAGGCAAATCTGCATTGCACAGTATTACAATGGCCAGGATATGGAAGTAACCAAAAAGTCCACCAACAGATGGGTGGACAAAGAAGAACTCCTCCATGTACAGATGGAATATTCGCTAGTGAAAAAATGAAACAATGCCATTTGCAGCACCATAGATGAGTCTAGACGTAATTACGCCACCTGTAGTAAGTGAGAAAGCAAAAGACCCATATCCTATCATATCACTTTTAGAAGTTACTTATAAACTGATACCAATGAAGATATTTCCACAGAAAAAGGCAATCACAGAATCATTAAAAAACTTCTTGTTCACCAAATAGAAAGGGATGAGGATTGGATACATTAACCCCATATTGGGGTTAACAGAGATATACAAACCATGTGAAATATATAACCACCAAAGACGTACGGAAGACCAGGAGAAGACTACTAAACATTGGGTCATAACCTACATGGGAAAAGGATGCGAGGAAGAATAGATACATGTATATGTGTGAAAGAATCACATCTTGCACACCGAGAACAAACAAGCCATTGTAATCATATTTGCTGGCATAAAAAATAAAAAGTAAATTACAAATATGAACAAGAAGTAATGAGACATAAACATAAAGGGCTTTTTCCCGGCACATTCCATTCTAATTTACAACCTAGAACACCACTTCCATTAAGGCTCTGTTTCCCTAGTAACCAAAATTGGTAAAGGGGAAATGCTGCCACCTTGTGGCCGTTTTCTGCAAGAGCAGCATTAAACTCACAGCTAATGGTCACTTAACATTCACAAGGACTCAGGGCTGTAAAGGACACCTGCCCTAAAAAATTGTGCTGAAGTAGGGAATGGACAACAAAATTCAAAACAGGCAAATGTTTCAACAAGAGAGTATGAAGAGGTTAGGTTTACTCATGCTCTTTTTAAAAAAAAAAGGAAAATGGATAAAAGCTCAACCTCAGGGAGTGTTAGACCCATGCAATCTAATCTACAAAAAGTTTCAACTTACACCAGTCGACTGACCATCAGCAAAAAGTCTACAAACAATAAATGCTGAAGGGGTTTTAGAGAACTGTGTACCCTCTACCTGCTGGTGAGACGTAAAGGGGTAACAGCCAATAATGAGAACAGGAAGGAGCTGTGTTTAAAAGTAAAAATGGAGGTACCATTCAATCCAGCAGGCGCACCATTGGACCTCTCACCTGAGAAGACAAGAATCGAGAAGACACAGGCCGCAAAGGCTGCAGTGCAGCCTTATTCACAATAGCCAGGACAGTGAAGCAATCAAAATGTCCAACAAGAGGTGAATGGATAAAGAAGAAGTGGTCCATGTACACAATGGAATATTAGCCATGGAAAACAATGAACCATTGCTCTTTGAGGCACCACAAATGAATCTGGAGATAATCACGAAACATGAGGTAAGTCGGAAAGCAAAAGACCTATATTTTATGATATCACTTCTAGGCGTTATCTAATAACGGACACAAATGAACATATTTCCGCAGAGAAAGACACTCACAGAGTTAGAAAAGAAAATATGCTCCTCTAAAAGGAAGGGTGGGGGGAATGGATAAATTAAGATTAGTGTTACTATATATAGACAAACACATATTATATACATATCTCAAAAAGACCGACCATATAGCAAGGGAGGTCTGCGGAACCCTCTGTAACATTTTACATGGGAAGAGGATCTGTACTTGAATAGACATATATAATGTACAAATGAACCAGATTGTGAACACCTAGGACAAACAATATTCTAAGCTTTACACCAATTAAGAAAATTTTTAAAACCAAGAAGAAATAATGAGACATAAACTTATGGGGGTTTCTCCATGCACTTTCCAATGTAATTTACAACCTAGGAACACGACTTCCAGAAAGGCTCTGCTGCCCTACTACCCAGCTTTGGGAATGGAGAAATGCTGCCTCCTTGAGGCTACTTCCCACAACAGCAGCTTTAAACCCATTGTTAAAGGTCACAAAATAGTCGCCAAACTGCATTTCGGTAAATGACACCTGCTCTCTAAAAAAATTCTGGGGTGGAAAATCGACCAAAAAATTCAAAAGAGGGCCACCTTCCAAGAAGACAATTTCAAGAGTTGTATTGTACTCCCAATTGTTTCCTTTTTTTTTAACAGAAAAGAAAACGGTGGAGAAAAATGATGAGTTTTACGAATTTTCAAAGACATGCAAACCCAAATTACAAAAACCTATCAGCTCACAGCAGCCAGAAGGGCCATTAGCATAAATGCTGCAAACAATAAATGCTGAAGCGATTGTGGAGAAATGCGTACCCTCGATTCTAAGGGGGATGTGGTAAGAGCCACTAATGAAAGCACAAAGAAGGTGCTTTGAAAAGGGAAACACGGTGCTACCAGTCAATCAATCACACCCACTGCTGGGTCTATCACCTCAGAAAATGAGAATCAAAAAGTCACAGGCTGGCAATCCTGCACTCCAACAATATTTACCATAGCCAACACTTGGAAGCAATGAAAATGTCCATCAACCGAGGAATGCACAAAGAAGAAGTGGTCCACGTACACAGTGGAAAATTCCTCCAATAAAAAATAAAAATTAAATTTAAAAATCCAACAAAAGTAAGGAGACATCAGCTTGTGTGGGTTTGTCCGGGCACACTCCACTCTAATTTATAACCGAGAAACACCACAGGCCGCAAGGGCTTTTCCCTAGTTACCAGGGTGGTGAACATAGAAAGGCTGCCACCCTCTGGCAGTTACCTGCAAAAGCAGCTTTAAAGCATGTGCTAATGGTCATTTCATAGGAACAAGTACTGCAGAACTGTAAATGAAACCTGCCCTCAAAATGTCTTGAGGGAGGTAACGGGCAAAACATTTCAAAATGTGACACATACTTAAAGAGAACACTTTGAAGAACTAAGGGGTAATCACAGCTTGAAAAATAAAAAGGACATGCCTTAAAGCTCAATTTCAACGGATTATGTGGCACATTCGAATTCAACCACAGAGAGGTATCAACTCACACTTGTCAGAATAACCATCAGCAAGAAAACTACAAACAATAAATGCTGAAGGTGTTGTGGAGAAATGCATACCCTCAACTTCAAGTGGGACGTAAGTTGGAAAGGGCCACGATTGAGAACAGAATGGAGGTGCCTTAAAAAGGTAAACATTGAGCTACCATATGATCCAGCAGGCCCACTCCTCGACCTATAATCTAAGAAGAGAGAATTGGAAAGACACAGGCAGGCAAATCTGCATTGCACAGTATTACAATAGCCAGGATATGGAAGTAACCAAAAAGTCCACCAACAGATGGGTGGACAAAGAAGAACTCCTCCATGTACAGATGGAATATTCGCTAGTGAAAAAATGAAACAATGCCATTTGCAGCACCATAGATGAGTCTAGACGTAATCACGCCACCTGTAGTAAGTGAGAAAGCAAAAGACCCATATCCTATCATATCACTTTTAGAAGTTACTTATAAACTGATACCAATGAAGATATTTCCACAGAAAAAGGCAATCACAGAATCATTAAAAAACTTCTTGTTCACCAAATAGAAAGGGATGAGGATTGGATACATTAACCCCTTATTGGGGTTAACAGGGATATACAAACCATGTGAAATATATAACCACCAAAGACGTACGGAAGACCAGGAGAAGACTACTAAACATTGGGTCATAACCTACATGGGAAAAGGATGCGAGGAAGAATAGATACATGTATATGTGTGAAAGAATCACATCTTGCACACCGAGAACAAACAAGCCATTGTAATCATATTTGCTGGCATAAAAAATAAAAAGTAAATTACAAATATGAACAAGAAGTAATGAGACATAAACATAAAGGGCTTTTTCCCGGCACATTCCATTCTAATTTACAACCTAGAACACCACTTCCATTAAGGCTCTGTTTCCCTAGTAACCAAAATTGGTAAAGGGGAAATGCTGCCACCTTGTGGCCGTTTTCTGCAAGAGCAGCATTAAACTCACAGCTAATGGTCACTTAACATTCACAAGGACTCAGGGCTGTAAAGGACACCTGCCCTAAAAAATTGTGCTGAAGTAGGGAATGGACAACAAAATTCAAAACAGGCAAATGTTTCAAGAAGAGAGTATGAAGAGTTTAGGTTTACTCATGCTCTTTTTAAAAAAAAAAGGAAAATGGATAAAAGCTCAACCTCAGGGAGTGTTAGACCCATGCAATCTAATCTACAAAAAGTTTCAACTTACACCAGTCGACTGACCATCAGCAAAAAGTCTACAAACAATAAATGCTGAAGGGGTTTTAGAGAACTGTGTACCCTCTACCTGCTGGTGAGACGTAAAGGGGTAACAGCCAATAATGAGAACAGGAAGGAGCTGTGTTTAAAAGTAAAAATGGAGGTACCATTCAATCCAGCAGGCGCACCATTGGACCTCTCACCTCAGAAGACAAGAATCGAGAAGACACAGGCCGCAAAGGCTGCAGTGCAGCCTTATTCACAATAGCCAGGACAGTGAAGCAATCAAAATGTCCAACAAGAGGTGAATGGATAAAGAAGAAGTGGTCCATGTACACAATGGAATATTAGCCATGGAAAACAATGAACCATTGCTCTTTGAGGCACCACAAATGAATCTGGAGATAATCACGAAACATGAGGTAAGTCAGAAAGCAAAAGACCTATATTTTATGATATCACTTCTAGGCGTTATCTAATAACGGACACAAATGAACATATTTCCGCAGAGAAAGACACTCACAGAGTTAGAAAAGAAAATATGCTCCTCTAAAAGGAAGGGTGGGGGGAATGGATAAATTAAGATTAGTGTTACTATATATAGACAAACACATATTATATACATATCTCAAAAAGACCGACCATATAGCAAGGGAGGTCTGCGGAACCCTCTGTAACATTTTACATGGGAAGAGGATCTGTACTTGAATAGACATATATAATGTACAAATGAACCAGATTGTGAACACCTAGGACAAACAATATTCTAAGCTTTACACCAATTAAGAAAATTTTTAAAACCAAGAAGAAATAATGAGACATAAACTTATGGGGGTTTCTCCATGCACTTTCCAATGTAATTTACAACCTAGGAACACGACTTCCAGAAAGGCTCTGCTGCCCTACTACCCAGCTTTGGGAATGGAGAAATGCTGCCTCCTTGAGGCTACTTCCCACAACAGCAGCTTTAAACCCATTGTTAAAGGTCACAAAATAGTCGCCAAACTGCATTTCGGTAAATGACACCTGCTCTCTAAAAAAATTCTGGGGTGGAAAATCGACCAAAAAATTCAAAAGAGGGCCACCTTCCAAGAAGACAATTTCAAGAGTTGTATTGTACTCCCAATTGTTTCCTTTTTTTTTAACAGAAAAGAAAACGGTGGAGAAAAATGATGAGTTTTACGAATTTTCAAAGACATGCAAACCCAAATTACAAAAACCTATCAGCTCACAGCAGCCAGAAGGGCCATTAGCATAAATGCTGCAAACAATAAATGCTGAAGCGATTGTGGAGAAATGCGTACCCTCGATTCTAAGGGGGATGTGGTAAGAGCCACTAATGAAAGCACAAAGAAGGTGCTTTGAAAAGGGAAACACGGTGCTACCAGTCAATCAATCACACCCACTGCTGGGTCTATCACCTCAGAAAATGAGAATCAAAAAGTCACAGGCTGGCAATCCTGCACTCCAACAATATTTACCATAGCCAACACTTGGAAGCAATGAAAATGTCCATCAACCGAGGAATGCACAAAGAAGAAGTGGTCCACGTACACAGTGGAAAATTCCTCCAATAAAAAATAAAAATTAAATTTAAAAATCCAACAAAAGTAAGGAGACATCAGCTTGTGTGGGTTTGTCCGGGCACACTCCACTCTAATTTATAACCGAGAAACACCACAGGCCGCAAGGGCTTTTCCCTAGTTACCAGGGTGGTGAACATAGAAAGGCTGCCACCCTCTGGCAGTTACCTGCAAAAGCAGCTTTAAAGCATGTGCTAATGGTCATTTCATAGGAACAAGTACTGCAGAACTGTAAATGAAACCTGCCCTCAAAATGTCTTGAGGGAGGTAACGGGCAAAACATTTCAAAATGTGACACATACTTAAAGAGAACACTTTGAAGAACTAAGGGGTAATCACAGCTTGAAAAATAAAAAGGACATGCCTTAAAGCTCAATTTCAACGGATTATGTGGCACATTCGAATTCAACCACAGAGAGGTATCAACTCACACTTGTCAGAATAACCATCAGCAAGAAAACTACAAACAATAAATGCTGAAGGTGTTGTGGAGAAATGCATACCCTCAACTTCAAGTGGGACGTAAGTTGGAAAGGGCCACGATTGAGAACAGAATGGAGGTGCCTTAAAAAGGTAAACATTGAGCTACCATATGATCCAGCAGGCCCACTCCTCGACCTATAATCTAAGAAGAGAGAATTGGAAAGACACAGGCAGGCAAATCTGCATTGCACAGTATTACAATAGCCAGGATATGGAAGTAACCAAAAAGTCCACCAACAGATGGGTGGACAAAGAAGAACTCCTCCATGTACAGATGGAATATTCGCTAGTGAAAAAATGAAACAATGCCATTTGCAGCACCATAGATGAGTCTAGACGTAATCACGCCACCTGTAGTAAGTGAGAAAGCAAAAGACCCATATCCTATCATATCACTTTTAGAAGTTACTTATAAACTGATACCAATGAAGATATTTCCACAGAAAAAGGCAATCACAGAATCATTAAAAAACTTCTTGTTCACCAAATAGAAAGGGATGAGGATTGGATACATTAACCCCTTATTGGGGTTAACAGAGATATACAAACCATGTGAAATATATAACCACCAAAGACGTACGGAAGACCAGGAGAAGACTACTAAACATTGGGTCATAACCTACATGGGAAAAGGATGCGAGGAAGAATAGATACATGTATATGTGTGAAAGAATCACATCTTGCACACCGAGAACAAACAAGCCATTGTAATCATATTTGCTGGCATAAAAAATAAAAAGTAAATTACAAATATGAACAAGAAGTAATGAGACATAAACATAAAGGGCTTTTTCCCGGCACATTCCATTCTAATTTACAACCTAGAACACCACTTCCATTAAGGCTCTGTTTCCCTAGTAACCAAAATTGGTAAAGGGGAAATGCTGCCACCTTGTGGCCGTTTTCTGCAAGAGCAGCATTAAACTCACAGCTAATGGTCACTTAACATTCACAAGGACTCAGGGCTGTAAAGGACACCTGCCCTAAAAAATTGTGCTGAAGTAGGGAATGGACAACAAAATTCAAAACAGGCAAATGTTTCAAGAAGAGAGTATGAAGAGTTTAGGTTTACTCATGCTCTTTTTAAAAAAAAAAGGAAAATGGATAAAAGCTCAACCTCAGGGAGTGTTAGACCCATGCAATCTAATCTACAAAAAGTTTCAACTTACACCAGTCGACTGACCATCAGCAAAAAGTCTACAAACAATAAATGCTGAAGGGGTTTTAGAGAACTGTGTACCCTCTACCTGCTGGTGAGACGTAAAGGGGTAACAGCCAATAATGAGAACAGGAAGGAGCTGTGTTTAAAAGTAAAAATGGAGGTACCATTCAATCCAGCAGGCGCACCATTGGACCTCTCACCTGAGAAGACAAGAATCGAGAAGACACAGGCCGCAAAGGCTGCAGTGCAGCCTTATTCACAATAGCCAGGACAGTGAAGCAATCAAAATGTCCAACAAGAGGTGAATGGATAAAGAAGAAGTGGTCCATGTACACAATGGAATATTAGCCATGGAAAACAATGAACCATTGCTCTTTGAGGCACCACAAATGAATCTGGAGATAATCACGAAACATGAGGTAAGTCGGAAAGCAAAAGACCTATATTTTATGATATCACTTCTAGGCGTTATCTAATAACGGACACAAATGAACATATTTCCGCAGAGAAAGACACTCACAGAGTTAGAAAAGAAAATATGCTCCTCTAAAAGGAAGGGTGGGGGGAATGGATAAATTAAGATTAGTGTTACTATATATAGACAAACACATATTATATACATATCTCAAAAAGACCGACCATATAGCAAGGGAGGTCTGCGGAACCCTCTGTAACATTTTACATGGGAAGAGGATCTGTACTTGAATAGACATATATAATGTACAAATGAACCAGATTGTGAACACCTAGGACAAACAATATTCTAAGCTTTACACCAATTAAGAAAATTTTTTAAAACCAAGAAGAAATAATGAGACATAAACTTATGGGGGTTTCTCCATGCACTTTCCAATGTAATTTACAACCTAGGAACACGACTTCCAGAAAGGCTCTGCTGCCCTACTACCCAGCTTTGGGAATGGAGAAATGCTGCCTCCTTGAGCTACTTCCCACAACAGCAGCTTTAAACCCATTGTTAAAGGTCACAAAATAGTCGCCAAACTGCATTTCGGTAAATGACACCTGCTCTCTAAAAAAATTCTGGGGTGGAAAATCGACCAAAAAATTCAAAAGAGGGCCACCTTCCAAGAAGACAATTTCAAGAGTTGTATTGTACTCCCAATTGTTTCCTTTTTTTTTAACAGAAAAGAAAACGGTGGAGAAAAATGATGAGTTTTACGAATTTTCAAAGACATGCAAACCCAAATTACAAAAACCTATCAGCTCACAGCAGCCAGAAGGGCCATTAGCATAAATGCTGCAAACAATAAATGCTGAAGCGATTGTGGAGAAATCCGTACCCTCGATTCTAAGGGGGATGTGGTAAGAGCCACTAATGAAAGCACAAAGAAGGTGCTTTGAAAAGGGAAACACGGTGCTACCAGTCAATCAATCACACCCACTGCTGGGTCTATCACCTCAGAAAATGAGAATCAAAAAGTCACAGGCTGGCAATCCTGCACTCCAACAATATTTACCATAGCCAACACTTGGAAGCAATGAAAATGTCCATCAACCGAGGAATGCACAAAGAAGAAGTGGTCCACGTACACAGTGGAAAATTCCTCCAATAAAAAATAAAAATTAAATTTAAAAATCCAACAAAAGTAAGGAGACATCAGCTTGTGTGGGTTTGTCCGGGCACACTCCACTCTAATTTATAACCGAGAAACACCACAGGCCGCAAGGGCTTTTCCCTAGTTACCAGGGTGGTGAACATAGAAAGGCTGCCACCCTCTGGCAGTTACCTGCAAAAGCAGCTTTAAAGCATGTGCTAATGGTCATTTCATAGGAACAAGTACTGCAGAACTGTAAATGAAACCTGCCCTCAAAATGTCTTGAGGGAGGTAACGGGCAAAACATTTCAAAATGTGACACATACTTAAAGAGAACACTTTGAAGAACTAAGGGGTAATCACAGCTTGAAAAATAAAAAGGACATGCCTTAAAGCTCAATTTCAACGGATTATGTGGCACATTCGAATTCAACCACAGAGAGGTATCAACTCACACTTGTCAGAATAACCATCAGCAAGAAAACTACAAACAATAAATGCTGAAGGTGTTGTGGAGAAATGCATACCCTCAACTTCAAGTGGGACGTAAGTTGGAAAGGGCCACGATTGAGAACAGAATGGAGGTGCCTTAAAAAGGTAAACATTGAGCTACCATATGATCCAGCAGGCCCACTCCTCGACCTATAATCTAAGAAGAGAGAATTGGAAAGACACAGGCAGGCAAATCTGCATTGCACAGTATTACAATAGCCAGGATATGGAAGTAACCAAAAAGTCCACCAACAGATGGGTGGACAAAGAAGAACTCCTCCATGTACAGATGGAATATTCGCTAGTGAAAAAATGAAACAATGCCATTTGTAGCACCATAGATGAGTCTAGACGTAATCACGCCACCTGTAGTAAGTGAGAAAGCAAAAGACCCATATCCTATCATATCACTTTTAGAAGTTACTTATAAACTGATACCAATGAAGATATTTCCACAGAAAAAGGCAATCACAGAATCATTAAAAAACTTCTTGTTCACCAAATAGAAAGGGATGAGGATTGGATACATTAACCCCTTATTGGGGTTAACAGAGATATACAAACCATGTGAAATATATAACCACCAAAGACGTACGGAAGACCAGGAGAAGACTACTAAACATTGGGTCATAACCTACATGGGAAAAGGATGCGAGGAAGAATAGATACATGTATATGTGTGAAAGAATCACATCTTGCACACCGAGAACAAACAAGCCATTGTAATCATATTTGCTGGCATAAAAAATAAAAAGTAAATTACAAATATGAACAAGAAGTAATGAGACATAAACATAAAGGGCTTTTTCCCGGCACATTCCATTCTAATTTACAACCTAGAACACCACTTCCATTAAGGCTCTGTTTCCCTAGTAACCAAAATTGGTAAAGGGGAAATGCTGCCACCTTGTGGCCGTTTTCTGCAAGAGCAGCATTAAACTCACAGCTAATGGTCACTTAACATTCACAAGGACTCAGGGCTGTAAAGGACACCTGCCCTAAAAAATTGTGCTGAAGTAGGGAATGGACAACAAAATTCAAAACAGGCAAATGTTTCAAGAAGAGAGTATGAAGAGTTTAGGTTTACTCATGCTCTTTTTAAAAAAAAAAGGAAAATGGATAAAAGCTCAACCTCAGGGAGTGTTAGACCCATGCAATCTAATCTACAAAAAGTTTCAACTTACACCAGTCGACTGACCATCAGCAAAAAGTCTACAAACAATAAATGCTGAAGGGGTTTTAGAGAACTGTGTACCCTCTACCTGCTGGTGAGACGTAAAGGGGTAACAGCCAATAATGAGAACAGGAAGGAGCTGTGTTTAAAAGTAAAAATGGAGGTACCATTCAATCCAGCAGGCGCACCATTGGACCTCTCACCTGAGAAGACAAGAATCGAGAAGACACAGGCCGCAAAGGCTGCAGTGCAGCCTTATTCACAATAGCCAGGACAGTGAAGCAATCAAAATGTCCAACAAGAGGTGAATGGATAAAGAAGAAGTGGTCCATGTACACAATGGAATATTAGCCATGGAAAACAATGAACCATTGCTCTTTGAGGCACCACAAATGAATCTGGAGATAATCACGAAACATGAGGTAAGTCGGAAAGCAAAAGACCTATATTTTATGATATCACTTCTAGGCGTTATCTAATAACGGACACAAATGAACATATTTCCGCAGAGAAAGACACTCACAGAGTTAGAAAAGAAAATATGCTCCTCTAAAAGGAAGGGTGGGGGGAATGGATAAATTAAGATTAGTGTTACTATATATAGACAAACACATATTATATACATATCTCAAAAAGACCGACCATATAGCAAGGGAGGTCTGCGGAACCCTCTGTAACATTTTACATGGGAAGAGGATCTGTACTTGAATAGACATATATAATGTACAAATGAACCAGATTGTGAACACCTAGGACAAACAATATTCTAAGCTTTACACCAATTAAGAAAATTTTTAAAACCAAGAAGAAATAATGAGACATAAACTTATGGGGGTTTCTCCATGCACTTTCCAATGTAATTTACAACCTAGGAACACGACTTCCAGAAAGGCTCTGCTGCCCTACTACCCAGCTTTGGGAATGGAGAAATGCTGCCTCCTTGAGGCTACTTCCCACAACAGCAGCTTTAAACCCATTGTTAAAGGTCACAAAATAGTCGCCAAACTGCATTTCGGTAAATGACACCTGCTCTCTAAAAAAATTCTGGGGTGGAAAATCGACCAAAAAATTCAAAAGAGGGCCACCTTCCAAGAAGACAATTTCAAGAGTTGTATTGTACTCCCAATTGTTTCCTTTTTTTTTAACAGAAAAGAAAACGGTGGAGAAAAATGATGAGTTTTACGAATTTTCAAAGACATGCAAACCCAAATTACAAAAACCTATCAGCTCACAGCAGCCAGAAGGGCCATTAGCATAAATGCTGCAAACAATAAATGCTGAAGCGATTGTGGAGAAATGCGTACCCTCGATTCTAAGGGGGATGTGGTAAGAGCCACTAATGAAAGCACAAAGAAGGTGCTTTGAAAAGGGAAACACGGTGCTACCAGTCAATCAATCACACCCACTGCTGGGTCTATCACCTCAGAAAATGAGAATCAAAAAGTCACAGGCTGGCAATCCTGCACTCCAACAATATTTACCATAGCCAACACTTGGAAGCAATGAAAATGTCCATCAACCGAGGAATGCACAAAGAAGAAGTGGTCCACGTACACAGTGGAAAATTCCTCCAATAAAAAATAAAAATTAAATTTAAAAATCCAACAAAAGTAAGGAGACATCAGCTTGTGTGGGTTTGTCCGGGCACACTCCACTCTAATTTATAACCGAGAAACACCACAGGCCGCAAGGGCTTTTCCCTAGTTACCAGGGTGGTGAACATAGAAAGGCTGCCACCCTCTGGCAGTTACCTGCAAAAGCAGCTTTAAAGCATGTGCTAATGGTCATTTCATAGGAACAAGTACTGCAGAACTGTAAATGAAACCTGCCCTCAAAATGTCTTGAGGGAGGTAACGGGCAAAACATTTCAAAATGTGACACATACTTAAAGAGAACACTTTGAAGAACTAAGGGGTAATCACAGCTTGAAAAATAAAAAGGACATGCCTTAAAGCTCAATTTCAACGGATTATGTGGCACATTCGAATTCAACCACAGAGAGGTATCAACTCACACTTGTCAGAATAACCATCAGCAAGAAAACTACAAACAATAAATGCTGAAGGTGTTGTGGAGAAATGCATACCCTCAACTTCAAGTGGGACGTAAGTTGGAAAGGGCCACGATTGAGAACAGAATGGAGGTGCCTTAAAAAGGTAAACATTGAGCTACCATATGATCCAGCAGGCCCACTCCTCGACCTATAATCTAAGAAGAGAGAATTGGAAAGACACAGGCAGGCAAATCTGCATTGCACAGTATTACAATAGCCAGGATATGGAAGTAACCAAAAAGTCCACCAACAGATGGGTGGACAAAGAAGAACTCCTCCATGTACAGATGGAATATTCGCTAGTGAAAAAATGAAACAATGCCATTTGTAGCACCATAGATGAGTCTAGACGTAATCACGCCACCTGTAGTAAGTGAGAAAGCAAAAGACCCATATCCTATCATATCACTTTTAGAAGTTACTTATAAACTGATACCAATGAAGATATTTCCACAGAAAAAGGCAATCACAGAATCATTAAAAAACTTCTTGTTCACCAAATAGAAAGGGATGAGGATTGGATACATTAACCCCTTATTGGGGTTAACAGGGATATACAAACCATGTGAAATATATAACCACCAAAGACGTACGGAAGACCAGGAGAAGACTACTAAACATTGGGTCATAACCTACATGGGAAAAGGATGCGAGGAAGAATAGATACATGTATATGTGTGAAAGAATCACATCTTGCACACCGAGAACAAACAAGCCATTGTAATCATATTTGCTGGCATAAAAAATAAAAAGTAAATTACAAATATGAACAAGAAGTAATGAGACATAAACATAAAGGGCTTTTTCCCGGCACATTCCATTCTAATTTACAACCTAGAACACCACTTCCATTAAGGCTCTGTTTCCCTAGTAACCAAAATTGGTAAAGGGGAAATGCTGCCACCTTGTGGCCGTTTTCTGCAAGAGCAGCATTAAACTCACAGCTAATGGTCACTTAACATTCACAAGGACTCAGGGCTGTAAAGGACACCTGCCCTAAAAAATTGTGCTGAAGTAGGGAATGGACAACAAAATTCAAAACAGGCAAATGTTTCAAGAAGAGAGTATGAAGAGTTTAGGTTTACTCATGCTCTTTTTAAAAAAAAAAGGAAAATGGATAAAAGCTCAACCTCAGGGAGTGTTAGACCCATGCAATCTAATCTACAAAAAGTTTCAACTTACACCAGTCGACTGACCATCAGCAAAAAGTCTACAAACAATAAATGCTGAAGGGGTTTTAGAGAACTGTGTACCCTCTACCTGCTGGTGAGACGTAAAGGGGTAACAGCCAATAATGAGAACAGGAAGGAGCTGTGTTTAAAAGTAAAAATGGAGGTACCATTCAATCCAGCAGGCGCACCATTGGACCTCTCACCTGAGAAGACAAGAATCGAGAAGACACAGGCCGCAAAGGCTGCAGTGCAGCCTTATTCACAATAGCCAGGACAGTGAAGCAATCAAAATGTCCAACAAGAGGTGAATGGATAAAGAAGAAGTGGTCCATGTACACAATGGAATATTAGCCATGGAAAACAATGAACCATTGCTCTTTGAGGCACCACAAATGAATCTGGAGATAATCACGAAACATGAGGTAAGTCGGAAAGCAAAAGACCTATATTTTATGATATCACTTCTAGGCGTTATCTAATAACGGACACAAATGAACATATTTCCGCAGAGAAAGACACTCACAGAGTTAGAAAAGAAAATATGCTCCTCTAAAAGGAAGGGTGGGGGGAATGGATAAATTAAGATTAGTGTTACTATATATAGACAAACACATATTATATACATATCTCAAAAAGACCGACCATATAGCAAGGGAGGTCTGCGGAACCCTCTGTAACATTTTACATGGGAAGAGGATCTGTACTTGAATAGACATATATAATGTACAAATGAACCAGATTGTGAACACCTAGGACAAACAATATTCTAAGCTTTACACCAATTAAGAAAATTTTTAAAACCAAGAAGAAATAATGAGACATAAACTTATGGGGGTTTCTCCATGCACTTTCCAATGTAATTTACAACCTAGGAACACGACTTCCAGAAAGGCTCTGCTGCCCTACTACCCAGCTTTGGGAATGGAGAAATGCTGCCTCCTTGAGGCTACTTCCCACAACAGCAGCTTTAAACCCATTGTTAAAGGTCACAAAATAGTCGCCAAACTGCATTTCGGTAAATGACACCTGCTCTCTAAAAAAATTCTGGGGTGGAAAATCGACCAAAAAATTCAAAAGAGGGCCACCTTCCAAGAAGACAATTTCAAGAGTTGTATTGTACTCCCAATTGTTTCCTTTTTTTTTAACAGAAAAGAAAACGGTGGAGAAAAATGATGAGTTTTACGAATTTTCAAAGACATGCAAACCCAAATTACAAAAACCTATCAGCTCACAGCAGCCAGAAGGGCCATTAGCATAAATGCTGCAAACAATAAATGCTGAAGCGATTGTGGAGAAATGCGTACCCTCGATTCTAAGGGGGATGTGGTAAGAGCCACTAATGAAAGCACAAAGAAGGTGCTTTGAAAAGGGAAACACGGTGCTACCAGTCAATCAATCACACCCACTGCTGGGTCTATCACCTCAGAAAATGAGAATCAAAAAGTCACAGGCTGGCAATCCTGCACTCCAACAATATTTACCATAGCCAACACTTGGAAGCAATGAAAATGTCCATCAACCGAGGAATGCACAAAGAAGAAGTGGTCCACGTACACAGTGGAAAATTCCTCCAATAAAAAATAAAAATTAAATTTAAAAATCCAACAAAAGTAAGGAGACATCAGCTTGTGTGGGTTTGTCCGGGCACACTCCACTCTAATTTATAACCGAGAAACACCACAGGCCGCAAGGGCTTTTCCCTAGTTACCAGGGTGGTGAACATAGAAAGGCTGCCACCCTCTGGCAGTTACCTGCAAAAGCAGCTTTAAAGCATGTGCTAATGGTCATTTCATAGGAACAAGTACTGCAGAACTGTAAATGAAACCTGCCCTCAAAATGTCTTGAGGGAGGTAACGGGCAAAACATTTCAAAATGTGACACATACTTAAAGAGAACACTTTGAAGAACTAAGGGGTAATCACAGCTTGAAAAATAAAAAGGACATGCCTTAAAGCTCAATTTCAACGGATTATGTGGCACATTCGAATTCAACCACAGAGAGGTATCAACTCACACTTGTCAGAATAACCATCAGCAAGAAAACTACAAACAATAAATGCTGAAGGTGTTGTGGAGAAATGCATACCCTCAACTTCAAGTGGGACGTAAGTTGGAAAGGGCCACGATTGAGAACAGAATGGAGGTGCCTTAAAAAGGTAAACATTGAGCTACCATATGATCCAGCAGGCCCACTCCTCGACCTATAATCTAAGAAGAGAGAATTGGAAAGACACAGGCAGGCAAATCTGCATTGCACAGTATTACAATAGCCAGGATATGGAAGTAACCAAAAAGTCCACCAACAGATGGGTGGACAAAGAAGAACTCCTCCATGTACAGATGGAATATTCGCTAGTGAAAAAATGAAACAATGCCATTTGCAGCACCATAGATGAGTCTAGACGTAATCACGCCACCTGTAGTAAGTGAGAAAGCAAAAGACCCATATCCTATCATATCACTTTTAGAAGTTACTTATAAACTGATACCAATGAAGATATTTCCACAGAAAAAGGCAATCACAGAATCATTAAAAAACTTCTTGTTCACCAAATAGAAAGGGATGAGGATTGGATACATTAACCCCTTATTGGGGTTAACAGGGATATACAAACCATGTGAAATATATAACCACCAAAGACGTACGGAAGACCAGGAGAAGACTACTAAACATTGGGTCATAACCTACATGGGAAAAGGATGCGAGGAAGAATAGATACATGTATATGTGTGAAAGAATCACATCTTGCACACCGAGAACAAACAAGCCATTGTAATCATATTTGCTGGCATAAAAAATAAAAAGTAAATTACAAATATGAACAAGAAGTAATGAGACATAAACATAAAGGGCTTTTTCCCGGCACATTCCATTCTAATTTACAACCTAGAACACCACTTCCATTAAGGCTCTGTTTCCCTAGTAACCAAAATTGGTAAAGGGGAAATGCTGCCACCTTGTGGCCGTTTTCTGCAAGAGCAGCATTAAACTCACAGCTAATGGTCACTTAACATTCACAAGGACTCAGGGCTGTAAAGGACACCTGCCCTAAAAAATTGTGCTGAAGTAGGGAATGGACAACAAAATTCAAAACAGGCAAATGTTTCAACAAGAGAGTATGAAGAGGTTAGGTTTACTCATGCTCTTTTTAAAAAAAAAAGGAAAATGGATAAAAGCTCAACCTCAGGGAGTGTTAGACCCATGCAATCTAATCTACAAAAAGTTTCAACTTACACCAGTCGACTGACCATCAGCAAAAAGTCTACAAACAATAAATGCTGAAGGGGTTTTAGAGAACTGTGTACCCTCTACCTGCTGGTGAGACGTAAAGGGGTAACAGCCAATAATGAGAACAGGAAGGAGCTGTGTTTAAAAGTAAAAATGGAGGTACCATTCAATCCAGCAGGCGCACCATTGGACCTCTCACCTGAGAAGACAAGAATCGAGAAGACACAGGCCGCAAAGGCTGCAGTGCAGCCTTATTCACAATAGCCAGGACAGTGAAGCAATCAAAATGTCCAACAAGAGGTGAATGGATAAAGAAGAAGTGGTCCATGTACACAATGGAATATTAGCCATGGAAAACAATGAACCATTGCTCTTTGAGGCACCACAAATGAATCTGGAGATAATCACGAAACATGAGGTAAGTCGGAAAGCAAAAGACCTATATTTTATGATATCACTTCTAGGCGTTATCTAATAACGGACACAAATGAACATATTTCCGCAGAGAAAGACACTCACAGAGTTAGAAAAGAAAATATGCTCCTCTAAAAGGAAGGGTGGGGGGAATGGATAAATTAAGATTAGTGTTACTATATATAGACAAACACATATTATATACATATCTCAAAAAGACCGACCATATAGCAAGGGAGGTCTGCGGAACCCTCTGTAACATTTTACATGGGAAGAGGATCTGTACTTGAATAGACATATATAATGTACAAATGAACCAGATTGTGAACACCTAGGACAAACAATATTCTAAGCTTTACACCAATTAAGAAAATTTTTAAAACCAAGAAGAAATAATGAGACATAAACTTATGGGGGTTTCTCCATGCACTTTCCAATGTAATTTACAACCTAGGAACACGACTTCCAGAAAGGCTCTGCTGCCCTACTACCCAGCTTTGGGAATGGAGAAATGCTGCCTCCTTGAGGCTACTTCCCACAACAGCAGCTTTAAACCCATTGTTAAAGGTCACAAAATAGTCGCCAAACTGCATTTCGGTAAATGACACCTGCTCTCTAAAAAAATTCTGGGGTGGAAAATCGACCAAAAAATTCAAAAGAGGGCCACCTTCCAAGAAGACAATTTCAAGAGTTGTATTGTACTCCCAATTGTTTCCTTTTTTTTTAACAGAAAAGAAAACGGTGGAGAAAAATGATGAGTTTTACGAATTTTCAAAGACATGCAAACCCAAATTACAAAAACCTATCAGCTCACAGCAGCCAGAAGGGCCATTAGCATAAATGCTGCAAACAATAAATGCTGAAGCGATTGTGGAGAAATGCGTACCCTCGATTCTAAGGGGGATGTGGTAAGAGCCACTAATGAAAGCACAAAGAAGGTGCTTTGAAAAGGGAAACACGGTGCTACCAGTCAATCAATCACACCCACTGCTGGGTCTATCACCTCAGAAAATGAGAATCAAAAAGTCACAGGCTGGCAATCCTGCACTCCAACAATATTTACCATAGCCAACACTTGGAAGCAATGAAAATGTCCATCAACCGAGGAATGCACAAAGAAGAAGTGGTCCACGTACACAGTGGAAAATTCCTCCAATAAAAAATAAAAATTAAATTTAAAAATCCAACAAAAGTAAGGAGACATCAGCTTGTGTGGGTTTGTCCGGGCACACTCCACTCTAATTTATAACCGAGAAACACCACAGGCCGCAAGGGCTTTTCCCTAGTTACCAGGGTGGTGAACATAGAAAGGCTGCCGCCCTCTGGCAGTTACCTGCAAAAGCAGCTTTAAAGCATGTGCTAATGGTCATTTCATAGGAACAAGTACTGCAGAACTGTAAATGAAACCTGCCCTCAAAATGTCTTGAGGGAGGTAACGGGCAAAACATTTCAAAATGTGACACATACTTAAAGAGAACACTTTGAAGAACTAAGGGGTAATCACAGCTTGAAAAATAAAAAGGACATGCCTTAAAGCTCAATTTCAACGGATTATGTGGCACATTCGAATTCAACCACAGAGAGGTATCAACTCACACTTGTCAGAATAACCATCAGCAAGAAAACTACAAACAATAAATGCTGAAGGTGTTGTGGAGAAATGCATACCCTCAACTTCAAGTGGGACGTAAGTTGGAAAGGGCCACGATTGAGAACAGAATGGAGGTGCCTTAAAAAGGTAAACATTGAGCTACCATATGATCCAGCAGGCCCACTCCTCGACCTATAATCTAAGAAGAGAGAATTGGAAAGACACAGGCAGGCAAATCTGCATTGCACAGTATTACAATGGCCAGGATATGGAAGTAACCAAAAAGTCCACCAACAGATGGGTGGACAAAGAAGAACTCCTCCATGTACAGATGGAATATTCGCTAGTGAAAAAATGAAACAATGCCATTTGCAGCACCATAGATGAGTCTAGACGTAATCACGCCACCTGTAGTAAGTGAGAAAGCAAAAGACCCATATCCTATCATATCACTTTTAGAAGTTACTTATAAACTGATACCAATGAAGATATTTCCACAGAAAAAGGCAATCACAGAATCATTAAAAAACTTCTTGTTCACCAAATAGAAAGGGATGAGGATTGGATACATTAACCCCTTATTGGGGTTAACAGGGATATACAAACCATGTGAAATATATAACCACCAAAGACGTACGGAAGACCAGGAGAAGACTACTAAACATTGGGTCATAACCTACATGGGAAAAGGATGCGAGGAAGAATAGATACATGTATATGTGTGAAAGAATCACATCTTGCACACCGAGAACAAACAAGCCATTGTAATCATATTTGCTGGCATAAAAAATAAAAAGTAAATTACAAATATGAACAAGAAGTAATGAGACATAAACATAAAGGGCTTTTTCCCGGCACATTCCATTCTAATTTACAACCTAGAACACCACTTCCATTAAGGCTCTGTTTCCCTAGTAACCAAAATTGGTAAAGGGGAAATGCTGCCACCTTGTGGCCGTTTTCTGCAAGAGCAGCATTAAACTCACAGCTAATGGTCACTTAACATTCACAAGGACTCAGGGCTGTAAAGGACACCTGCCCTAAAAAATTGTGCTGAAGTAGGGAATGGACAACAAAATTCAAAACAGGCAAATGTTTCAAAAAGAGAGTATGAAGAGTTTAGGTTTACTCATGCTCTTTTTTAAAAAAAAAGGAAAATGGATAAAAGCTCAACCTCAGGGAGTGTTAGACCCATGCAATCTAATCTACAAAAAGTTTCAACTTACACCAGTCGACTGACCATCAGCAAAAAGTCTACAAACAATAAATGCTGAAGGGGTTTTAGAGAACTGTGTACCCTCTACCTGCTGGTGAGACGTAAAGGGGTAACAGCCAATAATGAGAACAGGAAGGAGCTGTGTTTAAAAGTAAAAATGGAGGTACCATTCAATCCAGCAGGCGCACCATTGGACCTCTCACCTGAGAAGACAAGAATCGAGAAGACACAGGCCGCAAAGGCTGCAGTGCAGCCTTATTCACAATAGCCAGGACAGTGAAGCAATCAAAATGTCCAACAAGAGGTGAATGGATAAAGAAGAAGTGGTCCATGTACACAATGGAATATTAGCCATGGAAAACAATGAACCATTGCTCTTTGAGGCACCACAAATGAATCTGGAGATAATCACGAAACATGAGGTAAGTCGGAAAGCAAAAGACCTATATTTTATGATATCACTTCTAGGCGTTATCTAATAACGGACACAAATGAACATATTTCCGCAGAGAAAGACACTCACAGAGTTAGAAAAGAAAATATGCTCCTCTAAAAGGAAGGGTGGGGGGAATGGATAAATTAAGATTAGTGTTACTATATATAGACAAACACATATTATATACATATCTCAAAAAGACCGACCATATAGCAAGGGAGGTCTGCGGAACCCTCTGTAACATTTTACATGGGAAGAGGATCTGTACTTGAATAGACATATATAATGTACAAATGAAGCAGATTGTGAACACCTAGGACAAACAATATTCTAAGCTTTACACCAATTAAGAAAATTTTTAAAACCAAGAAGAAATAATGAGACATAAACTTATGGGGGTTTCTCCATGCACTTTCCAATGTAATTTACAACCTAGGAACACGACTTCCAGAAAGGCTCTGCTGCCCTACTACCCAGCTTTGGGAATGGAGAAATGCTGCCTCCTTGAGGCTACTTCCCACAACAGCAGCTTTAAACCCATTGTTAAAGGTCACAAAATAGTCGCCAAACTGCATTTCGGTAAATGACACCTGCTCTCTAAAAAAATTCTGGGGTGGAAAATCGACCAAAAAATTCAAAAGAGGGCCACCTTCCAAGAAGACAATTTCAAGAGTTGTATCGTACTCCCAATTGTTTCCTTTTTTTTTAACAGAAAAGAAAACGGTGGAGAAAAATGATGAGTTTTACGAATTTTCAAAGACATGCAAACCCAAATTACAAAAACCTATCAGCTCACAGCAGCCAGAAGGGCCATTAGCATAAATGCTGCAAACAATAAATGCTGAAGCGATTGTGGAGAAATGCGTACCCTCGATTCTAAGGGGGATGTGGTAAGAGCCACTAATGAAAGCTCAAAGAAGGTGCTTTGAAAAGGGAAACACGGTGCTACCAGTCAATCAATCACACCCACTGCTGGGCCTATCACCTCAGAAAATGAGAATCAAAAAGTCACAGGCTGGCAATCCTGCACTCCAACAATATTTACCATAGCCAACACTTGGAAGCAATGAAAATGTCCATCAACCGAGGAATGCACAAAGAAGAAGTGGTCCACGTACACAGTGGAAAATTCCTCCAATAAAAAATAAAAATTAAATTTAAAAATCCAACAAAAGTAAGGAGACATCAGCTTGTGTGGGTTTGTCCGGGCACACTCCACTCTAATTTATAACCGAGAAACACCACAGGCCGCAAGGGCTTTTCCCTAGTTACCAGGGTGGTGAACATAGAAAGGCTGCCGCCCTCTGGCAGTTACCTGCAAAAGCAGCTTTAAAGCATGTGCTAATGGTCATTTCATAGGAACAAGTACTGCAGAACTGTAAATGAAACCTGCCCTCAAAATGTCTTGAGGGAGGTAACGGGCAAAACATTTCAAAATGTGACACATACTTAAAGAGAACACTTTGAAGAACTAAGGGGTAATCACAGCTTGAAAAATAAAAAGGACATGCCTTAAAGCTCAATTTCAACGGATTATGTGGCACATTCGAATTCAACCACAGAGAGGTATCAACTCACACTTGTCAGAATAACCATCAGCAAGAAAACTACAAACAATAAATGCTGAAGGTGTTGTGGAGAAATGCATACCCTCAACTTCAAGTGGGACGTAAGTTGGAAAGGGCCACGATTGAGAACAGAATGGAGGTGCCTTAAAAAGGTAAACATTGAGCTACCATATGATCCAGCAGGCCCACTCCTCGACCTATAATCTAAGAAGAGAGAATTGGAAAGACACAGGCAGGCAAATCTGCATTGCACAGTATTACAATGGCCAGGATATGGAAGTAACCAAAAAGTCCACCAACAGATGGGTGGACAAAGAAGAACTCCTCCATGTACAGATGGAATATTCGCTAGTGAAAAAATGAAACAATGCCATTTGCAGCACCATAGATGAGTCTAGACGTAATCACGCCACCTGTAGTAAGTGAGAAAGCAAAAGACCCATATCCTATCATATCACTTTTAGAAGTTACTTATAAACTGATACCAATGAAGATATTTCCACAGAAAAAGGCAATCACAGAATCATTAAAAAACTTCTTGTTCACCAAATAGAAAGGGATGAGGATTGGATACATTAACCCCTTATTGGGGTTAACAGGGATATACAAACCATGTGAAATATATAACCACCAAAGACGTACGGAAGACCAGGAGAAGACTACTAAACATTGGGTCATAACCTACATGGGAAAAGGATGCGAGGAAGAATAGATACATGTATATGTGTGAAAGAATCACATCTTGCACACCGAGAACAAACAAGCCATTGTAATCATATTTGCTGGCATAAAAAATAAAAAGTAAATTACAAATATGAACAAGAAGTAATGAGACATAAACATAAAGGGCTTTTTCCCGGCACATTCCATTCTAATTTACAACCTAGAACACCACTTCCATTAAGGCTCTGTTTCCCTAGTAACCAAAATTGGTAAAGGGGAAATGCTGCCACCTTGTGGCCGTTTTCTGCAAGAGCAGCATTAAACTCACAGCTAATGGTCACTTAACATTCACAAGGACTCAGGGCTGTAAAGGACACCTGCCCTAAAAAATTGTGCTGAAGTAGGGAATGGACAACAAAATTCAAAACAGGCAAATGTTTCAACAAGAGAGTATGAAGAGGTTAGGTTTACTCATGCTCTTTTTAAAAAAAAAAGGAAAATGGATAAAAGCTCAACCTCAGGGAGTGTTAGACCCATGCAATCTAATCTACAAAAAGTTTCAACTTACACCAGTCGACTGACCATCAGCAAAAAGTCTACAAACAATAAATGCTGAAGGGGTTTTAGAGAACTGTGTACCCTCTACCTGCTGGTGAGACGTAAAGGGGTAACAGCCAATAATGAGAACAGGAAGGAGCTGTGTTTAAAAGTAAAAATGGAGGTACCATTCAATCCAGCAGGCGCACCATTGGACCTCTCACCTGAGAAGACAAGAATCGAGAAGACACAGGCCGCAAAGGCTGCAGTGCAGCCTTATTCACAATAGCCAGGACAGTGAAGCAATCAAAATGTCCAACAAGAGGTGAATGGATAAAGAAGAAGTGGTCCATGTACACAATGGAATATTAGCCATGGAAAACAATGAACCATTGCTCTTTGAGGCACCACAAATGAATCTGGAGATAATCACGAAACATGAGGTAAGTCGGAAAGCAAAAGACCTATATTTTATGATATCACTTCTAGGCGTTATCTAATAACGGACACAAATGAACATATTTCCGCAGAGAAAGACACTCACAGAGTTAGAAAAGAAAATATGCTCCTCTAAAAGGAAGGGTGGGGGGAATGGATAAATTAAGATTAGTGTTACTATATATAGACAAACACATATTATATACATATCTCAAAAAGACCGACCATATAGCAAGGGAGGTCTGCGGAACCCTCTGTAACATTTTACATGGGAAGAGGATCTGTACTTGAATAGACATATATAATGTACAAATGAAGCAGATTGTGAACACCTAGGACAAACAATATTCTAAGCTTTACACCAATTAAGAAAATTTTTAAAACCAAGAAGAAATAATGAGACATAAACTTATGGGGGTTTCTCCATGCACTTTCCAATGTAATTTACAACCTAGGAACACGACTTCCAGAAAGGCTCTGCTGCCCTACTACCCAGCTTTGGGAATGGAGAAATGCTGCCTCCTTGAGGCTACTTCCCACAACAGCAGCTTTAAACCCATTGTTAAAGGTCACAAAAGAGTCGCCAAACTGCATTTCGGTAAATGACACCTGCTCTCTAAAAAAATTCTGGGGTGGAAAATCGACCAAAAAATTCAAAAGAGGGCCACCTTCCAAGAAGACAATTTCAAGAGTTGTATCGTACTCCCAATTGTTTCCTTTTTTTTTAACAGAAAAGAAAACGGTGGAGAAAACTGATGAGTTTTACGAATTTTCAAAGACATGCAAACCCAAATTACAAAAACCTATCAGCTCACAGCAGCCAGAAGGGCCATTAGCATAAATGCTGCAAACAATAAATGCTGAAGCGATTGTGGAGAAATGCGTACCCTCGATTCTAAGGGGGATGTGGTAAGAGCCACTAATGAAAGCTCAAAGAAGGTGCTTTGAAAAGGGAAACACGGTGCTACCAGTCAATCAATCACACCCACTGCTGGGCCTATCACCTCAGAAAATGAGAATCAAAAAGTCACAGGCTGGCAATCCTGCACTCCAACAATATTTACCATAGCCAACACTTGGAAGCAATGAAAATGTCCATCAACCGAGGAATGCACAAAGAAGAAGTGGTCCACGTACACAGTGGAAAATTCCTCCAATAAAAAATAAAAATTAAATTTAAAAATCCAACAAAAGTAAGGAGACATCAGCTTGTGTGGGTTTGTCCGGGCACACTCCACTCTAATTTATAACCGAGAAACACCACAGGCCGCAAGGGCTTTTCCCTAGTTACCAGGGTGGTGAACATAGAAAGGCTGCCGCCCTCTGGCAGTTACCTGCAAAAGCAGCTTTAAAGCATGTGCTAATGGTCATTTCATAGGAACAAGTACTGCAGAACTGTAAATGAAACCTGCCCTCAAAATGTCTTGAGGGAGGTAACGGGCAAAACATTTCAAAATGTGACACATACTTAAAGAGAACACTTTGAAGAACTAAGGGGTAATCACAGCTTGAAAAATAAAAAGGACATGCCTTAAAGCTCAATTTCAACGGATTATGTGGCACATTCGAATTCAACCACAGAGAGGTATCAACTCACACTTGTCAGAATAACCATCAGCAAGAAAACTACAAACAATAAATGCTGAAGGTGTTGTGGAGAAATGCATACCCTCAACTTCAAGTGGGACGTAAGTTGGAAAGGGCCACGATTGAGAACAGAATGGAGGTGCCTTAAAAAGGTAAACATTGAGCTACCATATGATCCAGCAGGCCCACTCCTCGACCTATAATCTAAGAAGAGAGAATTGGAAAGACACAGGCAGGCAAATCTGCTTTGCACAGTATTACAATGGCCAGGATATGGAAGTAACCAAAAAGTCCACCAACAGATGGGTGGACAAAGAAGAACTCCTCCATGTACAGATGGAATATTCGCTAGTGAAAAAATGAAACAATGCCATTTGCAGCACCATAGATGAGTCTAGACGTAATCACGCCACCTGTAGTAAGTGAGAAAGCAAAAGACCCATATCCTATCATATCACTTTTAGAAGTTACTTATAAACTGATACCAATGAAGATATTTCCACAGAAAAAGGCAATCACAGAATCATTAAAAAACTTCTTGTTCACCAAATAGAAAGGGATGAGGATTGGATACATTAACCCCTTATTGGGGTTAACAGGGATATACAAACCATGTGAAATATATAACCACCAAAGACGTACGGAAGACCAGGAGAAGACTACTAAACATTGGGTCATAACCTACATGGGAAAAGGATGCGAGGAAGAATAGATACATGTATATGTGTGAAAGAATCACATCTTGCACACCGAGAACAAACAAGCCATTGTAATCATATTTGCTGGCATAAAAAATAAAAAGTAAATTACAAATATGAACAAGAAGTAATGAGACATAAACATAAAGGGCTTTTTCCCGGCACATTCCATTCTAATTTACAACCTAGAACACCACTTCCATTAAGGCTCTGTTTCCCTAGTAACCAAAATTGGTAAAGGGGAAATGCTGCCACCTTGTGGCCGTTTTCTGCAAGAGCAGCATTAAACTCACAGCTAATGGTCACTTAACATTCACAAGGACTCAGGGCTGTAAAGGACACCTGCCCTAAAAAATTGTGCTGAAGTAGGGAATGGACAACAAAATTCAAAACAGGCAAATGTTTCAACAAGAGAGTATGAAGAGGTTAGGTTTACTCATGCTCTTTTTAAAAAAAAAAGGAAAATGGATAAAAGCTCAACCTCAGGGAGTGTTAGACCCATGCAATCTAATCTACAAAAAGTTTCAACTTACACCAGTCGACTGACCATCAGCAAAAAGTCTACAAACAATAAATGCTGAAGGGGTTTTAGAGAACTGTGTACCCTCTACCTGCTGGTGAGACGTAAAGGGGTAACAGCCAATAATGAGAACAGGAAGGAGCTGTGTTTAAAAGTAAAAATGGAGGTACCATTCAATCCAGCAGGCGCACCATTGGACCTCTCACCTGAGAAGACAAGAATCGAGAAGACACAGGCCGCAAAGGCTGCAGTGCAGCCTTATTCACAATAGCCAGGACAGTGAAGCAATCAAAATGTCCAACAAGAGGTGAATGGATAAAGAAGAAGTGGTCCATGTACACAATGGAATATTAGCCATGGAAAACAATGAACCATTGCTCTTTGAGGCACCACAAATGAATCTGGAGATAATCACGAAACATGAGGTAAGTCGGAAAGCAAAAGACCTATATTTTATGATATCACTTCTAGGCGTTATCTAATAACGGACACAAATGAACATATTTCCGCAGAGAAAGACACTCACAGAGTTAGAAAAGAAAATATGCTCCTCTAAAAGGAAGGGTGGGGGGAATGGATAAATTAAGATTAGTGTTACTATATATAGACAAACACATATTATATACATATCTCAAAAAGACCGACCATATAGCAAGGGAGGTCTGCGGAACCCTCTGTAACATTTTACATGGGAAGAGGATCTGTACTTGAATAGACATATATAATGTACAAATGAACCAGATTGTGAACACCTAGGACAAACAATATTCTAAGCTTTACACCAATTAAGAAAATTTTTAAAACCAAGAAGAAATAATGAGACATAAACTTATGGGGGTTTCTCCATGCACTTTCTAATGTAATTTACAACCTAGGAACACGACTTCCAGAAAGGCTCTGCTGCCCTACTACCCAGCTTTGGGAATGGAGAAATGCTGCCTCCTTGAGGCTACTTCCCACAACAGCAGCTTTAAACCCATTGTTAAAGGTCACAAAAGAGTCGCCAAACTGCATTTCGGTAAATGACACCTGCTCTCTAAAAAAATTCTGGGGTGGAAAATCGACCAAAAAATTCAAAAGAGGGCCACCTTCCAAGAAGACAATTTCAAGAGTTGTATCGTACTCCCAATTGTTTCCTTTTTTTTTAACAGAAAAGAAAACGGTGGAGAAAAATGATGAGTTTTACGAATTTTCAAAGACATGCAAACCCAAATTACAAAAACCTATCAGCTCACAGCAGCCAGAAGGGCCATTAGCATAAATGCTGCAAACAATAAATGCTGAAGCGATTGTGGAGAAATGCGTACCCTCGATTCTAAGGGGGATGTGGTAAGAGCCACTAATGAAAGCTCAAAGAAGGTGCTTTGAAAAGGGAAACACGGTGCTACCAGTCAATCAATCACACCCACTGCTGGGCCTATCACCTCAGAAAATGAGAATCAAAAAGTCACAGGCTGGCAATCCTGCACTCCAACAATATTTACCATAGCCAACACTTGGAAGCAATGAAAATGTCCATCAACCGAGGAATGCACAAAGAAGAAGTGGTCCACGTACACAGTGGAAAATTCCTCCAATAAAAAATAAAAATTAAATTTAAAAATCCAACAAAAGTAAGGAGACATCAGCTTGTGTGGGTTTGTCCGGGCACACTCCACTCTAATTTATAACCGAGAAACACCACAGGCCGCAAGGGCTTTTCCCTAGTTACCAGGGTGGTGAACATAGAAAGGCTGCCGCCCTCTGGCAGTTACCTGCAAAAGCAGCTTTAAAGCATGTGCTAATGGTCATTTCATAGGAACAAGTACTGCAGAACTGTAAATGAAACCTGCCCTCAAAATGTCTTGAGGGAGGTAACGGGCAAAACATTTCAAAATGTGACACATACTTAAAGAGAACACTTTGAAGAACTAAGGGGTAATCACAGCTTGAAAAATAAAAAGGACATGCCTTAAAGCTCAATTTCAACGGATTATGTGGCACATTCGAATTCAACCACAGAGAGGTATCAACTCACACTTGTCAGAATAACCATCAGCAAGAAAACTACAAACAATAAATGCTGAAGGTGTTGTGGAGAAATGCATACCCTCAACTTCAAGTGGGACGTAAGTTGGAAAGGGCCACGATTGAGAACAGAATGGAGGTGCCTTAAAAAGGTAAACATTGAGCTACCATATGATCCAGCAGGCCCACTCCTCGACCTATAATCTAAGAAGAGAGAATTGGAAAGACACAGGCAGGCAAATCTGCTTTGCACAGTATTACAATGGCCAGGATATGGAAGTAACCAAAAAGTCCACCAACAGATGGGTGGACAAAGAAGAACTCCTCCATGTACAGATGGAATATTCGCTAGTGAAAAAATGAAACAATGCCATTTGCAGCACCATAGATGAGTCTAGACGTAATCACGCCACCTGTAGTAAGTGAGAAAGCAAAAGACCCATATCCTATCATATCACTTTTAGAAGTTACTTATAAACTGATACCAATGAAGATATTTCCACAGAAAAAGGCAATCACAGAATCATTAAAAAACTTCTTGTTCACCAAATAGAAAGGGATGAGGATTGGATACATTAACCCCTTATTGGGGTTAACAGGGATATACAAACCATGTGAAATATATAACCACCAAAGACGTACGGAAGACCAGGAGAAGACTACTAAACATTGGGTCATAACCTACATGGGAAAAGGATGCGAGGAAGAATAGATACATGTATATGTGTGAAAGAATCACATCTTGCACACCGAGAACAAACAAGCCATTGTAATCATATTTGCTGGCATAAAAAATAAAAAGTAAATTACAAATATGAACAAGAAGTAATGAGACATAAACATAAAGGGCTTTTTCCCGGCACATTCCATTCTAATTTACAACCTAGAACACCACTTCCATTAAGGCTCTGTTTCCCTAGTAACCAAAATTGGTAAAGGGGAAATGCTGCCACCTTGTGGCCGTTTTCTGCAAGAGCAGCATTAAACTCACAGCTAATGGTCACTTAACATTCACAAGGACTCAGGGCTGTAAAGGACACCTGCCCTAAAAAATTGTGCTGAAGTAGGGAATGGACAACAAAATTCAAAACAGGCAAATGTTTCAACAAGAGAGTATGAAGAGGTTAGGTTTACTCATGCTCTTTTTAAAAAAAAAAGGAAAATGGATAAAAGCTCAACCTCAGGGAGTGTTAGACCCATGCAATCTAATCTACAAAAAGTTTCAACTTACACCAGTCGACTGACCATCAGCAAAAAGTCTACAAACAATAAATGCTGAAGGGGTTTTAGAGAACTGTGTACCCTCTACCTGCTGGTGAGACGTAAAGGGGTAACAGCCAATAATGAGAACAGGAAGGAGCTGTGTTTAAAAGTAAAAATGGAGGTACCATTCAATCCAGCAGGCGCACCATTGGACCTCTCACCTGAGAAGACAAGAATCGAGAAGACACAGGCCGCAAAGGCTGCAGTGCAGCCTTATTCACAATAGCCAGGACAGTGAAGCAATCAAAATGTCCAACAAGAGGTGAATGGATAAAGAAGAAGTGGTCCATGTACACAATGGAATATTAGCCATGGAAAACAATGAACCATTGCTCTTTGAGGCACCACAAATGAATCTGGAGATAATCACGAAACATGAGGTAAGTCGGAAAGCAAAAGACCTATATTTTATGATATCACTTCTAGGCGTTATCTAATAACGGACACAAATGAACATATTTCCGCAGAGAAAGACACTCACAGAGTTAGAAAAGAAAATATGCTCCTCTAAAAGGAAGGGTGGGGGGAATGGATAAATTAAGATTAGTGTTACTATATATAGACAAACACATATTATATACATATCTCAAAAAGACCGACCATATAGCAAGGGAGGTCTGCGGAACCCTCTGTAACATTTTACATGGGAAGAGGATCTGTACTTGAATAGACATATATAATGTACAAATGAACCAGATTGTGAACACCTAGGACAAACAATATTCTAAGCTTTACACCAATTAAGAAAATTTTTTAAAACCAAGAAGAAATAATGAGACATAAACTTATGGGGGTTTCTCCATGCACTTTCCAATGTAATTTACAACCTAGGAACACGACTTCCAGAAAGGCTCTGCTGCCCTACTACCCAGCTTTGGGAATGGAGAAATGCTGCCTCCTTGAGGCTACTTCCCACAACAGCAGCTTTAAACCCATTGTTAAAGGTCACAAAATAGTCGCCAAACTGCATTTCGGTAAATGACACCTGCTCTCTAAAAAAATTCTGGGGTGGAAAATCGACCAAAAAATTCCAAAGAGGGCCACCTTCCAAGAAGACAATTTCAAGAGTTGTATTGTACTCCCAATTGTTTCCTTTTTTTTTTAACAGAAAAGAAAACGGTGGAGAAAAATGATGAGTTTTACGAATTTTCAAAGACATGCAAACCCAAATTACAAAAACCTATCAGCTCACAGCAGCCAGAAGGGCCATTAGCATAAATGCTGCAAACAATAAATGCTGAAGCGATTGTGGAGAAATGCGTACCCTCGATTCTAAGGGGGATGTGGTAAGAGCCACTAATGAAAGCACAAAGAAGGTGCTTTGAAAAGGGAAACACGGTGCTACCAGTCAATCAATCACACCCACTGCTGGGTCTATCACCTCAGAAAATGAGAATCAAAAAGTCACAGGCTGGCAATCCTGCACTCCAACAATATTTACCATAGCCAACACTTGGAAGCAATGAAAATGTCCATCAACCGAGGAATGCACAAAGAAGAAGTGGTCCACGTACACAGTGGAAAATTCCTCCAATAAAAAATAAAAATTAAATTTAAAAATCCAACAAAAGTAAGGAGACATCAGCTTGTGTGGGTTTGTCCGGGCACACTCCACTCTAATTTATAACCGAGAAACACCACAGGCCGCAAGGGCTTTTCCCTAGTTACCAGGGTGGTGAACATAGAAAGGCTGCCGCCCTCTGGCAGTTACCTGCAAAAGCAGCTTTAAAGCATGTGCTAATGGTCATTTCATAGGAACAAGTACTGCAGAACTGTAAATGAAACCTGCCCTCAAAATGTCTTGAGGGAGGTAACGGGCAAAACATTTCAAAATGTGACACATACTTAAAGAGAACACTTTGAAGAACTAAGGGGTAATCACAGCTTGAAAAATAAAAAGGACATGCCTTAAAGCTCAATTTCAACGGATTATGTGGCACATTCGAATTCAACCACAGAGAGGTATCAGCTCACACTTGTCAGAATAACCATCAGCAAGAAAACTACAAACAATAAATGCTGAAGGTGTTGTGGAGAAATGCATACCCTCAACTTCAAGTGGGACGTAAGTTGGAAAGGGCCACGATTGAGAACAGAATGGAGGTGCCTTAAAAAGGTAAACATTGAGCTACCATATGATCCAGCAGGCCCACTCCTCGACCTATAATCTAAGAAGAGAGAATTGGAAAGACACAGGCAGGCAAATCTGCATTGCACAGTATTACAATAGCCAGGATATGGAAGTAACCAAAAAGTCCACCAACAGATGGGTGGACAAAGAAGAACTCCTCCATGTACAGATGGAATATTCGCTAGTGAAAAAATGAAACAATGCCATTTGCAGCACCATAGATGAGTCTAGACGTAATCACGCCACCTGTAGTAAGTGAGAAAGCAAAAGACCCATATCCTATCATATCACTTTTAGAAGTTACTTATAAACTGATACCAATGAAGATATTTCCACAGAAAAAGGCAATCACAGAATCATTAAAAAACTTCTTGTTCACCAAATAGAAAGGGATGAGGATTGGATACATTAACCCCTTATTGGGGTTAACAGAGATATACAAACCATGTGAAATATATAACCACCAAAGACGTACGGAAGACCAGGAGAAGACTACTAAACATTGGGTCATAACCTACATGGGAAAAGGATGCGAGGAAGAATAGATACATGTATATGTGTGAAAGAATCACATCTTGCACACCGAGAACAAACAAGCCATTGTAATCATATTTGCTGGCATAAAAAATAAAAAGTAAATTACAAATATGAACAAGAAGTAATGAGACATAAACATAAAGGGCTTTTTCCCGGCACATTCCATTCTAATTTACAACCTAGAACACCACTTCCATTAAGGCTCTGTTTCCCTAGTAACCAAAATTGGTAAAGGGGAAATGCTGCCACCTTGTGGCCGTTTTCTGCAAGAGCAGCATTAAACTCACAGCTAATGGTCACTTAACATTCACAAGGACTCAGGGCTGTAAAGGACACCTGCCCTAAAAAATTGTGCTGAAGTAGGGAATGGACAACAAAATTCAAAACAGGCAAATGTTTCAAGAAGAGAGTATGAAGAGTTTAGGTTTACTCATGCTCTTTTTAAAAAAAAAAGGAAAATGGATAAAAGCTCAACCTCAGGGAGTGTTAGACCCATGCAATCTAATCTACAAAAAGTTTCAACTTACACCAGTCGACTGACCATCAGCAAAAAGTCTACAAACAATAAATGCTGAAGGGGTTTTAGAGAACTGTGTACCCTCTACCTGCTGGTGAGACGTAAAGGGGTAACAGCCAATAATGAGAACAGGAAGGAGCTGTGTTTAAAAGTAAAAATGGAGGTACCATTCAATCCAGCAGGCGCACCATTGGACCTCTCACCTGAGAAGACAAGAATCGAGAAGACACAGGCCGCAAAGGCTGCAGTGCAGCCTTATTCACAATAGCCAGGACAGTGAAGCAATCAAAATGTCCAACAAGAGGTGAATGGATAAAGAAGAAGTGGTCCATGTACACAATGGAATATTAGCCATGGAAAACAATGAACCATTGCTCTTTGAGGCACCACAAATGAATCTGGAGATAATCACGAAACATGAGGTAAGTCGGAAAGCAAAAGACCTATATTTTATGATATCACTTCTAGGCGTTATCTAATAACGGACACAAATGAACATATTTCCGCAGAGAAAGACACTCACAGAGTTAGAAAAGAAAATATGCTCCTCTAAAAGGAAGGGTGGGGGGAATGGATAAATTAAGATTAGTGTTACTATATATAGACAAACACATATTATATACATATCTCAAAAAGACCGACCATATAGCAAGGGAGGTCTGCGGAACCCTCTGTAACATTTTACATGGGAAGAGGATCTGTACTTGAATAGACATATATAATGTACAAATGAACCAGATTGTGAACACCTAGGACAAACAATATTCTAAGCTTTACACCAATTAAGAAAATTTTTTAAAACCAAGAAGAAATAATGAGACATAAACTTATGGGGGTTTCTCCATGCACTTTCCAATGTAATTTACAACCTAGGAACACGACTTCCAGAAAGGCTCTGCTGCCCTACTACCCAGCTTTGGGAATGGAGAAATGCTGCCTCCTTGAGGCTACTTCCCACAACAGCAGCTTTAAACCCATTGTTAAAGGTCACAAAATAGTCGCCAAACTGCATTTCGGTAAATGACACCTGCTCTCTAAAAAAATTCTGGGGTGGAAAATCGACCAAAAAATTCAAAAGAGGGCCACCTTCCAAGAAGACAATTTCCAGAGTTGTATTGTACTCCCAATTGTTTCCTTTTTTTTTTAACAGAAAAGAAAACGGTGGAGAAAAATGATGAGTTTTACGAATTTTCAAAGACATGCAAACCCAAATTACAAAAACCTATCAGCTCACAGCAGCCAGAAGGGCCATTAGCATAAATGCTGCAAACAATAAATGCTGAAGCGATTGTGGAGAAATGCGTACCCTCGATTCTAAGGGGGATGTGGTAAGAGCCACTAATGAAAGCACAAAGAAGGTGCTTTGAAAAGGGAAACACGGTGCTACCAGTCAATCAATCACACCCACTGCTGGGTCTATCACCTCAGAAAATGAGAATCAAAAAGTCACAGGCTGGCAATCCTGCACTCCAACAATATTTACCATAGCCAACACTTGGAAGCAATGAAAATGTCCATCAACCGAGGAATGCACAAAGAAGAAGTGGTCCACGTACACAGTGGAAAATTCCTCCAATAAAAAATAAAAATTAAATTTAAAAATCCAACAAAAGTAAGGAGACATCAGCTTGTGTGGGTTTGTCCGGGCACACTCCACTCTAATTTATAACCGAGAAACACCACAGGCCGCAAGGGCTTTTCCCTAGTTACCAGGGTGGTGAACATAGAAAGGCTGCCGCCCTCTGGCAGTTACCTGCAAAAGCAGCTTTAAAGCCTGTGCTAATGGTCATTTCATAGGAACAAGTACTGCAGAACTGTAAATGAAACCTGCCCTCAAAATGTCTTGAGGGAGGTAACGGGCAAAACATTTCAAAATGTGACACATACTTAAAGAGAACACTTTGAAGAACTAAGGGGTAATCACAGCTTGAAAAATAAAAAGGACATGCCTTAAAGCTCAATTTCAACGGATTATGTGGCACATTCGAATTCAACCACAGAGAGGTATCAGCTCACACTTGTCAGAATAACCATCAGCAAGAAAACTACAAACAATAAATGCTGAAGGTGTTGTGGAGAAATGCATACCCTCAACTTCAAGTGGGACGTAAGTTGGAAAGGGCCACGATTGAGAACAGAATGGAGGTGCCTTAAAAAGGTAAACATTGAGCTACCATATGATCCAGCAGGCCCACTCCTCGACCTATAATCTAAGAAGAGAGAATTGGAAAGACACAGGCAGGCAAATCTGCATTGCACAGTATTACAATAGCCAGGATATGGAAGTAACCAAAAAGTCCACCAACAGATGGGTGGACAAAGAAGAACTCCTCCATGTATAGATGGAATATTCGCTAGTGAAAAAATGAAACAATGCCATTTGCAGCACCATAGATGAGTCTAGACGTAATCACGCCACCTGTAGTAAGTGAGAAAGCAAAAGACCCATATCCTATCATATCACTTTTAGAAGTTACTTATAAACTGATACCAATGAAGATATTTCCACAGAAAAAGGCAATCACAGAATCATTAAAAAACTTCTTGTTCACCAAATAGAAAGGGATGAGGATTGGATACATTAACCCCTTATTGGGGTTAACAGAGATATACAAACCATGTGAAATATATAACCACCAAAGACGTACGGAAGACCAGGAGAAGACTACTAAACATTGGGTCATAACCTACATGGGAAAAGGATGCGAGGAAGAATAGATACATGTATATGTGTGAAAGAATCACATCTTGCACACCGAGAACAAACAAGCCATTGTAATCATATTTGCTGGCATAAAAAATAAAAAGTAAATTACAAATATGAACAAGAAGTAATGAGACATAAACATAAAGGGCTTTTTCCCGGCACATTCCATTCTAATTTACAACCTAGAACACCACTTCCATTAAGGCTCTGTTTCCCTAGTAACCAAAATTGGTAAAGGGGAAATGCTGCCACCTTGTGGCCGTTTTCTGCAAGAGCAGCATTAAACTCACAGCTAATGGTCACTTAACATTCACAAGGACTCAGGGCTGTAAAGGACACCTGCCCTAAAAAATTGTGCTGAAGTAGGGAATGGACAACAAAATTCAAAACAGGCAAATGTTTCAAGAAGAGAGTATGAAGAGTTTAGGTTTACTCATGCTCTTTTTAAAAAAAAAAGGAAAATGGATAAAAGCTCAACCTCAGGGAGTGTTAGACCCATGCAATCTAATCTACAAAAAGTTTCAACTTACACCAGTCGACTGACCATCAGCAAAAAGTCTACAAACAATAAATGCTGAAGGGGTTTTAGAGAACTGTGTACCCTCTACCTGCTGGTGAGACGTAAAGGGGTAACAGCCAATAATGAGAACAGGAAGGAGCTGTGTTTAAAAGTAAAAATGGAGGTACCATTCAATCCAGCAGGCGCACCATTGGACCTCTCACCTCAGAAGACAAGAATCGAGAAGACACAGGCCGCAAAGGCTGCATTGCAGCCTTATTCACAATAGCCAGGACAGTGAAGCAATCAAAATGTCCAACAAGAGGTGAATGGATAAAGAAGAAGTGGTCCATGTACACAATGGAATATTAGCCATGGAAAACAATGAACCATTGCTCTTTGAGGCACCACAAATGAATCTGGAGATAATCACGAAACATGAGGTAAGTCGGAAAGCAAAAGACCTATATTCTATGATATCACTTCTAGGCGTTATCTAATAACTGACACAAATGAACATATTTCCGCAGAGAAAGACACTCACAGAGTTAGAAAAGAAAATATGTTCATGTAAAAGGAACGGTGGGGGGAATGGATAAATTAAGATTAGTGTTACTATATATAGACAAACACATATTATATACATATCTCAAAAAGACCGACCATATAGCAAGGGAGGTCTGCGGAACCCTCTGTAACATTTTACATGGGAAGAGGATCTGTACTTGAATAGACATATATAATGTACAAATGAACCAGATTGTGTACACCTAGGACAAACAATATTCTAAGCTTTACACCAATTAAGAAAATTTTTAAAACCAAGAAGAAATAATGAGACATAAACTTATGGGGGTTTCTCCATGCACATTCCAATGTAATTTACAACCTAGGAACACGACTTCCAGAAAGGCTCTGCTGCCCTACTACCCAGCTTTGAGAATGGAGAAATGCTGCCTCCTTGAGGCTACTTCCCACAACAGCAGCTTGAAACCCATTGCTAAAGGTCACAAAATAGTCGCCAAACTGCATTTCGGTAAATGACACCTGCTCTCTAAAAAAATTCTGGGGTGGAAAATCGACCAAAAAATTCAAAAGGGGGCCACCTTCCAAGAAGACAATTTCCAGAGTTGTATTGTACTCCCAATCGTTTCCTTTTTTTTAACAGAAAAGAAAACGGTGGAGAAAAATGATGAGTTTTACGAATTTTCAAAGACATGCAAACCCAAATTACAAAAACCTATCAGCTCACAGCAGCCAGAAGGGCCATTAGCATAAATGCTGCAAACAATAAATGCTGAAGCGATTGTGGAGAAATGCGTACCCTCGATTCTAAGGGGGATGTGGTAAGAGCCACTAATGAAAGCACAAAGAAGGTGCTTTGAAAAGGGAAACACGGTGCTACCAGTCAATCAATCACACCCACTGCTGGGCCTATCACCTGAGAAAATGAGAATCAAAAAGTCACAGGCTGGCAATCCTGCACTCCAACAATATTTACCATAGCCAACACTTGGAAGCAATGAAAATGTCCATCAACCGAGGAATGCACAAAGAAGAAGTGGTCCACGTACACAGTGGAAAATTCCTCCAATAAAAAATAAAAATTAAATTTAAAAATCCAACAAAAGTAAGGAGACATCAGCTTGTGTGGGTTTGTCCGGGCACACTCCACTCTAATTTATAACCGAGAAACACCACAGGCCGCAAGGGCTTTTCCCTAGTTACCAGGGTGGTGAACATAGAAAGGCTGCCGCCCTCTGGCAGTTACCTGCAAAAGCAGCTTTAAAGCCTGTGCTAATGGTCATTTCATAGGAACAAGTACTGCAGAACTGTAAATGAAACCTGCCCTCAAAATGTCTTGAGGGAGGTAACGGGCAAAACATTTCAAAATGTGACACATACTTAAAGAGAACACTTTGAAGAACTAAGGGGTAATCACAGCTTGAAAAATAAAAAGGACATGCCTTAAAGCTCAATTTCAACGGATTATGTGGCACATTCGAATTCAACCACAGAGAGGTATCAGCTCACACTTGTCAGAATAACCATCAGCAAGAAAACTACAAACAATAAATGCTGAAGGTGTTGTGGAGAAATGCATACCCTCAACTTCAAGTGGGACGTAAGTTGCAAAGGGCCACGAATGAGAACAGAATGGAGGTGCCTTAAAAAGGTAAACATTGAGCTACCATATGATCCAGCAGGCCCACTCCTCGACCTATAATCTAAGAAGAGAGAATTGGAAAGACACAGGCAGGCAAATCTGCATTGCACAGTATTACAATAGCCAGGATATGGAAGTAACCAAAAAGTCCACCAACAGATGGGTGGACAAAGAAGAACTCCTCCATGTACAGATGGACTATTCGCTAGTGAAAAAATGAAACAATGCCATTTGCAGCACCATAGATGAGTCTAGACGTAAGCACCCCACCTGTAGTAAGTGAGAAAGCAAAAGACCCATATCCTATCATATGACTTTTAGGAGTTACTTATAAATTGATACCAATGAAGATATTTCCACAGAGAAAGGCAATCACAGAATCATTAAAAAACTTCTTGTTCACCAAATAGAAAGGGATGAGGATTGGATACATTAACCCCATATTGGGGTTAACAGAGATATACAAACCATGTGAAATATATAACCACCAAAGACGTACGGAAGAACAAGAGAAGACTACTCAACATTGGGTCATAACCTACATGGGAAAAGGATGCGAGGAAGAATAGATACATGTATATGTGTGAAAGAACCACATCTTGCACACCTAGAACAAACAAACCATTGTAATCATATTTCCTGGCATAAAAAATAAAAAGTAAATTACAAATATGAACAAGAAGTAATGAGACATAAACTTAAAGGGCTTTTTCCCGGCACATTCCATTCTAATTTACAACCTAGAACACCACTTCCATTAAGGCTCTGTTTCCGTAGTAACCAAATTTGGTAAAGGTGAAATGTTGCCAACTTGTGGCCGTTTCCTGCAAGAGCAGCATTAAACTCACAGCTAATGGTCACTTAACATTCACAAGGACTCAGGGCTGTAAAGGACACCTGCCCTAAAAAATTGTGCTGAAGTAGGGAATGGACAACAAAATTCAAAACAGGCAAATGTTTCAAGAAGAGAGTATGAAGAGTTTAGGTTTACTCACGCTCTTTTAAAAAAAAAAGGAAAATGGATAAAAGCTCAACCTCAGGGAGTGTCAGACCCATGCAATCTAATCTACAAAAAGTTTCAACTTACACCAGTCGACTGACCATCAGCAAAAAGTCTACAAACAATAAATGCTGAAGGGGTTTTAGAGAACTGTGTACCCTCTACCTGCTGGTGAGACGTAAAGGGGTAACAGCCAATAATGAGAACAGGAAGGAGCTGTGTTTAAAAGTAAAAATGGAGGTACCATTCAATCCAGCAGGCGCACCATTGGACCTCTCACCTCAGAAGACAAGAATCGAGAAGACACAGGCCGCAAAACCTGCAGTGCAGCCTTATTCACAATAGCCAGGACAGTGAAGGAATCAAAATGTCCAACAAGAGGTGAATGGATAAAAAAGAAGTGGTCCATGTACACAATGGAATATTAGCCATGGAAAACAATGAACCATTGCTCTTTGAGGCACCACAAATGAATCTGGAGATAATCACGAAACATGAGGTAAGTCGGAAAGCAAAAGTCCTATATTTTATGATATCACTTCTAGGCGTTATCTAATAACGGACACAAATGAACATATTTCCGCAGAGAAAGACACTCACAGAGTTAGAAAAGAAAATATGCTCCTCTAAAAGGAAGGGTGGGGGGAATGGATAAATTAAGATTAGTGTTACTATATATAGAGAAACACATATTATATACATATCTCAAAAAGACCGACCTTATAGCAAGGGAGGTCTGCAGAACCCTCTGTAACATTTTACATGGGAAGAGGATCTGTACTTGAATAGACATATATAATGTACAAATGAACCAGATTGTGTACACCTAGGACACAAATATTCTAAGCTTTACACCAATTAAGAAAATTTTTAAAACCAAGAAGAAATAATGAGACATAAACTTATGGGGGTTTCTCCATGCACATTCCAATGTAATTTACAACCTAGGAACACGACTTCCAGAAAGGCTCTGCTGCCCTACTACCCAGCTTTGAGAATGGAGAAATGCTGCCTCCTTGAGGCTACTTCCCACAACAGCAGCTTGAAACCCATTGCTAAAGGTCACAAAATAGTCGCCAAACTGCATTTCGGTAAATGACACCTGCTCTCTAAAAAAATTCTGGGGTGGAAAATCGACCAAAAAATTCAAAAGGGGGCCACCTTCCAAGAAGACAATTTCCAGAGTTGTATTGTACTCCCAATCGTTTCCTTTTTTTTAACAGAAAAGAAAACGGTGGAGAAAAATGATGAGTTTTACGAATTTTCAAAGACATGCAAACCCAAATTACAAAAACCTATCAGCTCACAGCAGCCAGAAGGGCCATTAGCATAAATGCTGCAAACAATAAATGCTGAAGCGATTGTGGAGAAATGCGTACCCTCGATTCTAAGGGGGATGTGGTAAGAGCCACTAATGAAAGCACAAAGAAGGTGCTTTGAAAAGGGAAACACGGTGCTACCAGTCAATCAATCACACCCACTGCTGGGCCTATCACCTGAGAAAATGAGAATCAAAAAGTCACAGGCTGGCAATCCTGCACTCCAACAATATTTACCATAGCCAACACTTGGAAGCAATGAAAATGTCCATCAACCGAGGAATGCACAAAGAAGAAGTGGTCCACGTACACAGTGGAAAATTCCTCCAATAAAAAATAAAAATTAAATTTAAAAATCCAACAAAAGTAAGGAGACATCAGCTTGTGTGGGTTTGTCCGGGCACACTCCACTCTAATTTATAACCGAGAAACACCACAGGCCGCAAGGGCTTTTCCCTAGTTACCAGGGTGGTGAACATAGAAAGGCTGCCGCCCTCTGGCAGTTACCTGCAAAAGCAGCTTTAAAGCCTGTGCTAATGGTCATTTCATAGGAACAAGTACTGCAGAACTGTAAATGAAACCTGCCCTCAAAATGTCTTGAGGGAGGTAACGGGCAAAACATTTCAAAATGTGACACATACTTAAAGAGAACACTTTGAAGAACTAAGGGGTAATCACAGCTTGAAAAATAAAAAGGACATGCCTTAAAGCTCAATTTCAACGGATTATGTGGCACATTCGAATTCAACCACAGAGAGGTATCAGCTCACACTTGTCAGAATAACCATCAGCAAGAAAACTACAAACAATAAATGCTGAAGGTGTTGTGGAGAAATGCATACCCTCAACTTCAAGTGGGACGTAAGTTGCAAAGGGCCACGAATGAGAACAGAATGGAGGTGCCTTAAAAAGGTAAACATTGAGCTACCATATGATCCAGCAGGCCCACTCCTCGACCTATAATCTAAGAAGAGAGAATTGGAAAGACACAGGCAGGCAAATGTGCATTGCACAGTATTACAATAGCCAGGATATGGAAGTAACCAAAAAGTCCACCAACAGATGGGTGGACAAAGAAGAACTCCTCCATGTACAGATGGACTATTCGCTAGTGAAAAAATGAAACAATGCCATTTGCAGCACCATAGATGAGTCTAGACGTAAGCACCCCACCTGTAGTAAGTGAGAAAGCAAAAGACCCATATCCTATCATATCACTTTTAGAAGTTACTTATAAACTGATACCAATGAAGATATTTCCACAGAAAAAGGCAATCACAGAATCATTAAAAAACTTCTTGTTCACCAAATAGAAAGGGATGAGGATTGGATACATTAACCCCTTATTGGGGTTAACAGAGATATACAAACCATGTGAAATATATAACCACCAAAGACGTACGGAAGACCAGGAGAAGACTACTAAACATTGGGTCATAACCTACATGGGAAAAGGATGCGAGGAAGAATAGATACATGTATATGTGTGAAAGAATCACATCTTGCACACCGAGAACAAACAAGCCATTGTAATCATATTTGCTGGCATAAAAAATAAAAAGTAAATTACAAATATGAACAAGAAGTAATGAGACATAAACATAAAGGGCTTTTTCCCGGCACATTCCATTCTAATTTACAACCTAGAACACCACTTCCATTAAGGCTCTGTTTCCCTAGTAACCAAAATTGGTAAAGGGGAAATGCTGCCACCTTGTGGCCGTTTTCTGCAAGAGCAGCATTAAACTCACAGCTAATGGTCACTTAACATTCACAAGGACTCAGGGCTGTAAAGGACACCTGCCCTAAAAAATTGTGCTGAAGTAGGGAATGGACAACAAAATTCAAAACAGGCAAATGTTTCAAGAAGAGAGTATGAAGAGTTTAGGTTTACTCATGCTCTTTTTAAAAAAAAAAGGAAAATGGATAAAAGCTCAACCTCAGGGAGTGTTAGACCCATGCAATCTAATCTACAAAAAGTTTCAACTTACACCAGTCGACTGACCATCAGCAAAAAGTCTACAAACAATAAATGCTGAAGGGGTTTTAGAGAACTGTGTACCCTCTACCTGCTGGTGAGACGTAAAGGGGTAACAGCCAATAATGAGAACAGGAAGGAGCTGTGTTTAAAAGTAAAAATGGAGGTACCATTCAATCCAGCAGGCGCACCATTGGACCTCTCACCTCAGAAGACAAGAATCGAGAAGACACAGGCCGCAAAGGCTGCATTGCAGCCTTATTCACAATAGCCAGGACAGTGAAGCAATCAAAATGTCCAACAAGAGGTGAATGGATAAAGAAGAAGTGGTCCATGTACACAATGGAATATTAGCCATGGAAAACAATGAACCATTGCTCTTTGAGGCACCACAAATGAATCTGGAGATAATCACGAAACATGAGGTAAGTCGGAAAGCAAAAGACCTATATTCTATGATATCACTTCTAGGCGTTATCTAATAACTGACACAAATGAACATATTTCCGCAGAGAAAGACACTCACAGAGTTAGAAAAGAAAATATGCTCATGTAAAAGGAACGGTGGGGGGAATGGATAAATTAAGATTAGTGTTACTATATATAGACAAACACATATTATATACATATCTCAAAAAGACCGACCATATAGCAAGGGAGGTCTGCGGAACCCTCTGTAACATTTTACATGGGAAGAGGATCTGTACTTGAATAGACATATATAATGTACAAATGAACCAGATTGTGTACACCTAGGACAAACAATATTCTAAGCTTTACACCAATTAAGAAAATTTTTAAAACCAAGAAGAAATAATGAGACATAAACTTATGGGGGTTTCTCCATGCACATTCCAATGTAATTTACAACCTAGGAACACGACTTCCAGAAAGGCTCTGCTGCCCTACTACCCAGCTTTGAGAATGGAGAAATGCTGCCTCCTTGAGGCTACTTCCCACAACAGCAGCTTGAAACCCATTGCTAAAGGTCACAAAATAGTCGCCAAACTGCATTTCGGTAAATGACACCTGCTCTCTAAAAAAATTCTGGGGTGGAAAATCGACCAAAAAATTCAAAAGGGGGCCACCTTCCAAGAAGACAATTTCCAGAGTTGTATTGTACTCCCAATCGTTTCCTTTTTTTTAACAGAAAAGAAAACGGTGGAGAAAAATGATGAGTTTTACGAATTTTCAAAGACATGCAAACCCAAATTACAAAAACCTATCAGCTCACAGCAGCCAGAAGGGCCATTAGCATAAATGCTGCAAACAATAAATGCTGAAGCGATTGTGGAGAAATGCGTACCCTCGATTCTAAGGGGGATGTGGTAAGAGCCACTAATGAAAGCACAAAGAAGGTGCTTTGAAAAGGGAAACACGGTGCTACCAGTCAATCAATCACACCCACTGCTGGGCCTATCACCTGAGAAAATGAGAATCAAAAAGTCACAGGCTGGCAATCCTGCACTCCAACAATATTTACCATAGCCAACACTTGGAAGCAATGAAAATGTCCATCAACCGAGGAATGCACAAAGAAGAAGTGGTCCACGTACACAGTGGAAAATTCCTCCAATAAAAAATAAAAATTAAATTTAAAAATCCAACAAAAGTAAGGAGACATCAGCTTGTGTGGGTTTGTCCGGGCACACTCCACTCTAATTTATAACCGAGAAACACCACAGGCCGCAAGGGCTTTTCCCTAGTTACCAGGGTGGTGAACATAGAAAGGCTGCCGCCCTCTGGCAGTTACCTGCAAAAGCAGCTTTAAAGCCTGTGCTAATGGTCATTTCATAGGAACAAGTACTGCAGAACTGTAAATGAAACCTGCCCTCAAAATGTCTTGAGGGAGGTAACAGGCAAAACATTTCAAAATGTGACACATACTTAAAGAGAACACTTTGAAGAACTAAGGGGTAATCACAGCTTGAAAAATAAAAAGGACATGCCTTAAAGCTCAATTTCAACGGATTATGTGGCACATTCGAATTCAACCACAGAGAGGTATCAGCTCACACTTGTCAGAATAACCATCAGCAAGAAAACTACAAACAATAAATGCTGAAGGTGTTGTGGAGAAATGCATACCCTCAACTTCAAGTGGGACGTAAGTTGCAAAGGGCCACGAATGAGAACAGAATGGAGGTGCCTTAAAAAGGTAAACATTGAGCTACCATATGATCCAGCAGGCCCACTCCTCGACCTATAATCTAAGAAGAGAGAATTGGAAAGACACAGGCAGGCAAATCTGCATTGCACAGTATTACAATAGCCAGGATATGGAAGTAACCAAAAAGTCCACCAACAGATGGGTGGACAAAGAAGAACTCCTCCATGTACAGATGGACTATTCGCTAGTGAAAAAATGAAACAATGCCATTTGCAGCACCATAGATGAGTCTAGACGTAAGCACCCCACCTGTAGTAAGTGAGAAAGCAAAAGACCCATATCCTATCATATGACTTTTAGGAGTTACTTATAAATTGATACCAATGAAGATATTTCCACAGAGAAAGGCAATCACAGAATCATTAAAAAACTTCTTGTTCACCAAATAGAAAGGGATGAGGATTGGATACATTAACCCCATATTGGGGTTAACAGAGATATACAAACCATGTGAAATATATAACCACCAAAGACGTACGGAAGAACAAGAGAAGACTACTCAACATTGGGTCATAACCTACATGGGAAAAGGATGCGAGGAAGAATAGATACATGTATATGTGTGAAAGAACCACATCTTGCACACCTAGAACAAACAAACCATTGTAATCATATTTCCTGGCATAAAAAATAAAAAGTAAATTACAAATATGAACAAGAAGTAATGAGACATAAACTTAAAGGGCTTTTTCCCGGCACATTCCATTCTAATTTACAACCTAGAACACCACTTCCATTAAGGCTCTGTTTCCGTAGTAACCAAATTTGGTAAAGGTGAAATGTTGCCAACTTGTGGCCGTTTCCTGCAAGAGCAGCATTAAACTCACAGCTAATGGTCACTTAACATTCACAAGGACTCAGGGCTGTAAAGGACACCTGCCCTAAAAAATTGTGCTGAAGTAGGGAATGGACAACAAAATTCAAAACAGGCAAATGTTTCAAGAAGAGAGTATGAAGAGTTTAGGTTTACTCACGCTCTTTTAAAAAAAAAAGGAAAATGGATAAAAGCTCAACCTCAGGGAGTGTCAGACCCATGCAATCTAATCTACAAAAAGTTTCAACTTACACCAGTCGACTGACCATCAGCAAAAAGTCTACAAACAATAAATGCTGAAGGGGTTTTAGAGAACTGTGTACCCTCTACCTGCTGGTGAGACGTAAAGGGGTAACAGCCAATAATGAGAACAGGAAGGAGCTGTGTTTAAAAGTAAAAATGGAGGTACCATTCAATCCAGCAGGCGCACCATTGGACCTCTCACCTCAGAAGACAAGAATCGAGAAGACACAGGCCGCAAAACCTGCAGTGCAGCCTTATTCACAATAGCCAGGACAGTGAAGGAATCAAAATGTCCAACAAGAGGTGAATGGATAAAAAAGAAGTGGTCCATGTACACAATGGAATATTAGCCATGGAAAACAATGAACCATTGCTCTTTGAGGCACCACAAATGAATCTGGAGATAATCACGAAACATGAGGTAAGTCGGAAAGCAAAAGTCCTATATTTTATGATATCACTTCTAGGCGTTATCTAATAACGGACACAAATGAACATATTTCCGCAGAGAAAGACACTCACAGAGTTAGAAAAGAAAATATGCTCCTCTAAAAGGAAGGGTGGGGGGAATGGATAAATTAAGATTAGTGTTACTATATATAGAGAAACACATATTATATACATATCTCAAAAAGACCGACCTTATAGCAAGGGAGGTCTGCAGAACCCTCTGTAACATTTTACATGGGAAGAGGATCTGTACTTGAATAGACATATATAATGTACAAATGAACCAGATTGTGTACACCTAGGACACAAATATTCTAAGCTTTACACCAATTAAGAAAATTTTTAAAACCAAGAAGAAATAATGAGACATAAACTTATGGGGGTTTCTCCATGCACATTCCAATGTAATTTACAACCTAGGAACACGACTTCCAGAAAGGCTCTGCTGCCCTACTACCCAGCTTTGAGAATGGAGAAATGCTGCCTCCTTGAGGCTACTTCCCACAACAGCAGCTTGAAACCCATTGCTAAAGGTCACAAAATAGTCGCCAAACTGCATTTCGGTAAATGACACCTGCTCTCTAAAAAAATTCTGGGGTGGAAAATCGACCAAAAAATTCAAAAGGGGGCCACCTTCCAAGAAGACAATTTCCAGAGTTGTATTGTACTCCCAATCGTTTCCTTTTTTTTAACAGAAAAGAAAACGGTGGAGAAAAATGATGAGTTTTACGAATTTTCAAAGACATGCAAACCCAAATTACAAAAACCTATCAGCTCACAGCAGCCAGAAGGGCCATTAGCATAAATGTTGCAAACAATAAATGCTGAAGCGATTGTGGAGAAATGCGTACCCTCGATTCTAAGGGGGATGTGGTAAGAGCCACTAATGAAAGCACAAAGAAGGTGCTTTTAAAAGGGAAACACAGTGCTACCAGTCAATCAATCACACCCACTGCTGGGCCTATCACCTGAGAAAATGAGAATCAAAAAGTCACAGGCTGGCAATCCTGCACTCCAACAATATTTACCATAGCCAACACTTGGAAGCAATGAAAATGTCCATCAACCGAGGAATGCACAAAGAAGAAGTGGTCCACGTACACAGTGGAAAATTCCTCCAATAAAAAATAAAAATTAAATTTAAAAATCCAACAAAAGTAAGGAGACATCAGCTTGTGTGGGTTTGACCGGGCACACTCCACTCTAATTTATAACCGAGAAACACCACAGGCCGCAAGGGCTTTTCCCTAGTTACCAGGGTGGTGAACATAGAAAGGCTGCCGCCCTCTGGCAGTTACCTGCAAAAGCAGCTTTAAAGCCTGTGCTAATGATCATTTCATAGGAACAAGTACTGCAGAACTGTAAATGAAACCTGCCCTCAAAATGTCTTGAGGGAGGTAACGGGCAAAACATTTCAAAATGTGACACATACTTAAAGAGAACACTTTGAAGAACTAAGGGGTAATCACAGCTTGAAAAATAAAAAGGACATGCCTTAAAGCTCAATTTCAACGGATTATGTGGCACATTCGAATTCAACCACAAAGAGGTTTCAGGTCACACTTGTCAGAATAACCATCAGCAAGAAAACTACAAACAATAAATGCTGAAGGTGTTGTGGAGAAATGCATACCCTCAACTTCAAGTGGGACGTAAGATGGAAAGGGCCACGATTGAGAACAGAATGGAGGTGCCTTAAAAAGGTAAACATTGAGCTACCATATGATCCAGCAGGCCCACTCCTCGACCTATAATCTAAGAAGAGAGAATTGGAAAGACACAGGCAGGCAAATCTGCATTGCACAGTATTACAATAGCCAGGATATGGAAGTAACCAAAAAGTCCACCAACAGATGGGTGGACAAAGAAGAACTCCTCCATGTACAGATGGAATATTCGCTAGTGAAAAAATGAAACAATGCCATTTGCAGCACCATAGATGAGTCTAGACGTAATCACGCCACCTGTAGTAAGTGAGAAAGCAAAAGACCCATATCCTATCATATCACTTTTAGGAGTTACTTATAAATTGAAACCAATGAAGATATTTCCACAGAGAAAGGCAATCACAGAATCATTAAAAAACTTCTTGTTCACCAAATAGAAAGGGATGAGGATTGGATACATTAACCCCATATTGGGGTTAACAGAGATATACAAACCATGTGAAATATATAACCACCAAAGACGTACGGAAGACCAGGAGAAGACTACTCAACATTGGGTCATAACCTACATGGGAAAAGGATGCGAGGAAGAATAGATACATGTATATGTGTGAAAGAATCACATCTTGCACACCGAGAACAAACAAGCCATTGTAATCATATTTCCTGGCATAAAAAATAAAAAGTAAATTACAAATATGAACAAGAAGTAATGAGACATAAACATAAAGGGCTTTTTCCCGGCACATTCCATTCTAATTTACAACCTAGAACACCACTTCCATTAAGGCTCTGTTTCCCTAGTGACCAAAATTGGTAAAGGGGAAATGCTGCCACCTTGTGGCCGTTTCCTGCAAGAGCAGCATTAAACTCACAGCTAATGGTCACTTAACATTCACAAGGACTCAGGGCTGTAAAGGACACCTGCCCTAAAAAATTGTGCTGAAGTAGGGAATGGACAACAAAATTCAAAACAGGCAAATGTTTCAAGAAGAGAGTATGAAGAGTTTAGGTTTACTCATGCTCTTTTTAAAAAAAAAAGGAAAATGGATAAAAGCTCAACCTCAGGGAGTGTTAGACCCATGCAATCTAATCTACAAAAAGTTTCAACGTACACCAGTCGACTGACCATCAGCAAAAAGTCTACAAACAATAAATGCTGAAGGGGTTTTAGAGAACTGTGTACCCTCTACCTGCTGGTGAGACGTAAAGGGGTAACAGCCAATAAGGAGAACAGGAAGGAGCTGTGTTTAAAAGTAAAAATGGAGGTACCATTCAATCCAGCAGGCGCACCATTGGACCTCTCACCTGAGAAGACAAGAATCGAGAAGACACAGGCCGCAAAGGCTGCAGTGCAGCCTTATTCACAATAGCCAGGACAGTGAAGCAATCAAAATGTCCAACAAGAGGTGAATGGATAAAGAAGAAGTGGTCCATGTACACAATGGAATATTAGCCATGGAAAACAATGAACCATTGCTCTTTGCGGCACCACAAATGAATCTGGAGATAATCACGAAACATGAGGTAAGTCGGAAAGCAAAAGACCTATATTTTATGGTATCACTTCTAGGCGTTATCTAATAACGGACACAAATGAACATATTTCCGCAGAGAAAGACACTCACAGAGTTAGAAAAGAAAATATGCTCCTCTAAAAGGAAGGGTGGGGGGAATGGATAAATTAAGATTAGTGTTACTATATATAGACAAACACATATTATATACATATCTCAAAAAGACCGACCATATAGCAAGGGAGGTCTGCGGAACCCTCTGTAACATTTTACATGGGAAGAGGATCTGTACTTGAATAGACATATATAATGTACAAATGAACCAGATTGTGAACACCTAGGACAAACAATATTCTAAGCTTTACACCAATTAAGAAAATTTTTAAAACCAAGAAGAAATAATGAGACATAAACTTATGGGGGTTTCTCCATGCACTTTCCAATGTAATTTACAACCTAGGAACACGACTTCCAGAAAGGCTCTGCTGCCCTACTACCCAGCTTTGGGAATGGAGAAATGCTGCCTCCTTGAGGCTACTTCCCACAACAGCAGCTTTAAACCCATTGTTAAAGGTCACAAAATAGTCGCCAAACTGCATTTCGGTAAATGACACCTGCTCTCTAAAAAAATTCTGGGGTGGAAAATCGACCAAAAAATTCAAAAGAGGGCCACCTTCCAAGAAGACAATTTCAAGAGTTGTATTGTACTCCCAATGGTTTCCTTTTTTTTTAACAGAAAAGAAAACGGTGGAGAAAAATGATGAGTTTTACGAATTTTCAAAGACATGCAAACCCAAATTACAAAAACCTATCAGCTCACAGCAGCCAGAAGGGCCATTAGCATAAATGCTGCAAACAATAAATGCTGAAGCGATTGTGGAGAAATGCGTACCCTCGATTCTAAGGGGGATGTGGTAAGAGCCACTAATGAAAGCACAAAGAAGGTGCTTTGAAAAGGGAAACACGGTGCTACCAGTCAATCAATCACACCCACTGCTGGGTCTATCACCTCAGAAAATGAGAATCAAAAAGTCACAGGCTGGCAATCCTGCACTCCAACAATATTTACCATAGCCAACACTTGGAAGCAATGAAAATGTCCATCAACCGAGGAATGCACAAAGAAGAAGTGGTCCACGTACACAGTGGAAAATTCCTCCAATAAAAAATAAAAATTAAATTTAAAAATCCAACAAAAGTAAGGAGACATCAGCTTGTGTGGGTTTGTCCGGGCACACTCCACTCTAATTTATAACCGAGAAACACCACAGGCCGCAAGGGCTTTTCCCTAGTTACCAGGGTGGTGAACATAGAAAGGCTGCCACCCTCTGGCAGTTACCTGCAAAAGCAGCTTTAAAGCATGTGCTAATGGTCATTTCATAGGAACAAGTACTGCAGAACTGTAAATGAAACCTGCCCTCAAAATGTCTTGAGGGAGGTAACGGGCAAAACATTTCAAAATGTGACACATACTTAAAGAGAACACTTTGAAGAACTAAGGGGTAATCACAGCTTGAAAAATAAAAAGGACATGCCTTAAAGCTCAATTTCAACGGATTATGTGGCACATTCGAATTCAACCACAGAGAGGTATCAACTCACACTTGTCAGAATAACCATCAGCAAGAAAACTACAAACAATAAATGCTGAAGGTGTTGTGGAGAAATGCATACCCTCAACTTCAAGTGGGACGTAAGTTGGAAAGGGCCACGATTGAGAACAGAATGGAGGTGCCTTAAAAAGGTAAACATTGAGCTACCATATGATCCAGCAGGCCCACTCCTCGACCTATAATCTAAGAAGAGAGAATTGGAAAGACACAGGCAGGCAAATCTGCATTGCACAGTATTACAATAGCCAGGATATGGAAGTAACCAAAAAGTCCACCAACAGATGGGTGGACAAAGAAGAACTCCTCCATGTACAGATGGAATATTCGCTAGTGAAAAAATGAAACAATGCCATTTGCAGCACCATAGATGAGTCTAGACGTAATCACGCCACATGTAGTAAGTGAGAAAGCAAAAGACCCATATCCTATCATATCACTTTTAGAAGTTACTTATAAACTGATACCAATGAAGATATTTCCACAGAAAAAGGCAATCACAGAATCATTAAAAAACTTCTTGTTCACCAAATAGAAAGGGATGAGGATTGGATACATTAACCCCTTATTGGGGTTAACAGAGATATACAAACCATGTGAAATATATAACCACCAAAGACGTACGGAAGACCAGGAGAAGACTACTAAACATTGGGTCATAACCTACATGGGAAAAGGATGCGAGGAAGAATAGATACATGTATATGTGTGAAAGAATCACATCTTGCACACCGAGAACAAACAAGCCATTGTAATCATATTTGCTGGCATAAAAAATAAAAAGTAAATTACAAATATGAACAAGAAGTAATGAGACATAAACATAAAGGGCTTTTTCCCGGCACATTCCATTCTAATTTACAACCTAGAACACCACTTCCATTAAGGCTCTGTTTCCCTAGTAACCAAAATTGGTAAAGGGGAAATGCTGCCACCTTGTGGCCGTTTTCTGCAAGAGCAGCATTAAACTCACAGCTAATGGTCACTTAACATTCACAAGGACTCAGGGCTGTAAAGGACACCTGCCCTAAAAAATTGTGCTGAAGTAGGGAATGGACAACAAAATTCAAAACAGGCAAATGTTTCAAGAAGAGAGTATGAAGAGTTTAGGTTTACTCATGCTCTTTTTAAAAAAAAAAGGAAAATGGATAAAAGCTCAACCTCAGGGAGTGTTAGACCCATGCAATCTAATCTACAAAAAGTTTCAACTTACACCAGTCGACTGACCATCAGCAAAAAGTCTACAAACAATAAATGCTGAAGGGGTTTTAGAGAACTGTGTACCCTCTACCTGCTGGTGAGACGTAAAGGGGTAACAGCCAATAATGAGAACAGGAAGGAGCTGTGTTTAAAAGTAAAAATGGAGGTACCATTCAATCCAGCAGGCGCACCATTGGACCTCTCACCTCAGAAGACAAGAATCGAGAAGACACAGGCCGCAAAGGCTGCAGTGCAGCCTTATTCACAATAGCCAGGACAGTGAAGCAATCAAAATGTCCAACAAGAGGTGAATGGATAAAGAAGAAGTGGTCCATGTACACAATGGAATATTAGCCATGGAAAACAATGAACCATTGCTCTTTGAGGCACCACAAATGAATCTGGAGATAATCACGAAACATGAGGTAAGTCGGAAAGCAAAAGACCTATATTTTATGATATCACTTCTAGGCGTTATCTAATAACGGACACAAATGAACATATTTCCGCAGAGAAAGACACTCACAGAGTTAGAAAAGAAAATATGCTCCTCTAAAAGGAAGGGTGGGGGGAATGGATAAATTAAGATTAGTGTTACTATATATAGACAAACACATATTATATACATATCTCAAAAAGACCGACCATATAGCAAGGGAGGTCTGCGGAACCCTCTGTAACATTTTACATGGGAAGAGGATCTGTACTTGAATAGACATATATAATGTACAAATGAAGCAGATTGTGAACACCTAGGACAAACAATATTCTAAGCTTTACACCAATTAAGAAAATTTTTAAAACCAAGAAGAAATAATGAGACATAAACTTATGGGGGTTTCTCCATGCACTTTCCAATGTAATTTACAACCTAGGAACACGACTTCCAGAAAGGCTCTGCTGCCCTACTACCCAGCTTTGGGAATGGAGAAATGCTGCCTCCTTGAGGCTACTTCCCACAACAGCAGCTTTAAACCCATTGTTAAAGGTCACAAAATAGTCGCCAAACTGCATTTCGGTAAATGACACCTGCTCTCTAAAAAAATTCTGGGGTGGAAAATCGACCAAAAAATTCAAAAGAGGGCCACCTTCCAAGAAGACAATTTCAAGAGTTGTATCGTACTCCCAATTGTTTCCTTTTTTTTTAACAGAAAAGAAAACGGTGGAGAAAACTGATGAGTTTTACGAATTTTCAAAGACATGCAAACCCAAATTACAAAAACCTATCAGCTCACAGCAGCCAGAAGGGCCATTAGCATAAATGCTGCAAACAATAAATGCTGAAGCGATTGTGGAGAAATGCGTACCCTCGATTCTAAGGGGGATGTGGTAAGAGCCACTAATGAAAGCTCAAAGAAGGTGCTTTGAAAAGGGAAACACGGTGCTACCAGTCAATCAATCACACCCACTGCTGGGCCTATCACCTCAGAAAATGAGAATCAAAAAGTCACAGGCTGGCAATCCTGCACTCCAACAATATTTACCATAGCCAACACTTGGAAGCAATGAAAATGTCCATCAACCGAGGAATGCACAAAGAAGAAGTGGTCCACGTACACAGTGGAAAATTCCTCCAATAAAAAATAAAAATTAAATTTAAAAATCCAACAAAAGTAAGGAGACATCAGCTTGTGTGGGTTTGTCCGGGCACACTCCACTCTAATTTATAACCGAGAAACACCACAGGCCGCAAGGGCTTTTCCCTAGTTACCAGGGTGGTGAACATAGAAAGGCTGCCGCCCTCTGGCAGTTACCTGCAAAAGCAGCTTTAAAGCATGTGCTAATGGTCATTTCATAGGAACAAGTACTGCAGAACTGTAAATGAAACCTGCCCTCAAAATGTCTTGAGGGAGGTAACGGGCAAAACATTTCAAAATGTGACACATACTTAAAGAGAACACTTTGAAGAACTAAGGGGTAATCACAGCTTGAAAAATAAAAAGGACATGCCTTAAAGCTCAATTTCAACGGATTATGTGGCACATTCGAATTCAACCACAGAGAGGTATCAACTCACACTTGTCAGAATAACCATCAGCAAGAAAACTACAAACAATAAATGCTGAAGGTGTTGTGGAGAAATGCATACCCTCAACTTCAAGTGGGACGTAAGTTGGAAAGGGCCACGATTGAGAACAGAATGGAGGTGCCTTAAAAAGGTAAACATTGAGCTACCATATGATCCAGCAGGCCCACTCCTCGACCTATAATCTAAGAAGAGAGAATTGGAAAGACACAGGCAGGCAAATCTGCATTGCACAGTATTACAATGGCCAGGATATGGAAGTAACCAAAAAGTCCACCAACAGATGGGTGGACAAAGAAGAACTCCTCCATGTACAGATGGAATATTCGCTAGTGAAAAAATGAAACAATGCCATTTGCAGCACCATAGATGAGTCTAGACGTAATCACGCCACCTGTAGTAAGTGAGAAAGCAAAAGACCCATATCCTATCATATCACTTTTAGAAGTTACTTATAAACTGATACCAATGAAGATATTTCCACAGAAAAAGGCAATCACAGAATCATTAAAAAACTTCTTGTTCACCAAATAGAAAGGGATGAGGATTGGATACATTAACCCCTTATTGGGGTTAACAGGGATATACAAACCATGTGAAATATATAACCACCAAAGACGTACGGAAGACCAGGAGAAGACTACTAAACATTGGGTCATAACCTACATGGGAAAAGGATGCGAGGAAGAATAGATACATGTATATGTGTGAAAGAATCACATCTTGCACACCGAGAACAAACAAGCCATTGTAATCATATTTGCTGGCATAAAAAATAAAAAGTAAATTACAAATATGAACAAGAAGTAATGAGACATAAACATAAAGGGCTTTTTCCCGGCACATTCCATTCTAATTTACAACCTAGAACACCACTTCCATTAAGGCTCTGTTTCCCTAGTAACCAAAATTGGTAAAGGGGAAATGCTGCCACCTTGTGGCCGTTTTCTGCAAGAGCAGCATTAAACTCACAGCTAATGGTCACTTAACATTCACAAGGACTCAGGGCTGTAAAGGACACCTGCCCTAAAAAATTGTGCTGAAGTAGGGAATGGACAACAAAATTCAAAACAGGCAAATGTTTCAACAAGAGAGTATGAAGAGGTTAGGTTTACTCATGCTCTTTTTAAAAAAAAAAGGAAAATGGATAAAAGCTCAACCTCAGGGAGTGTTAGACCCATGCAATCTAATCTACAAAAAGTTTCAACTTACACCAGTCGACTGACCATCAGCAAAAAGTCTACAAACAATAAATGCTGAAGGGGTTTTAGAGAACTGTGTACCCTCTACCTGCTGGTGAGACGTAAAGGGGTAACAGCCAATAATGAGAACAGGAAGGAGCTGTGTTTAAAAGTAAAAATGGAGGTACCATTCAATCCAGCAGGCGCACCATTGGACCTCTCACCTGAGAAGACAAGAATCGAGAAGACACAGGCCGCAAAGGCTGCAGTGCAGCCTTATTCACAATAGCCAGGACAGTGAAGCAATCAAAATGTCCAACAAGAGGTGAATGGATAAAGAAGAAGTGGTCCATGTACACAATGGAATATTAGCCATGGAAAACAATGAACCATTGCTCTTTGAGGCACCACAAATGAATCTGGAGATAATCACGAAACATGAGGTAAGTCGGAAAGCAAAAGACCTATATTTTATGATATCACTTCTAGGCGTTATCTAATAACGGACACAAATGAACATATTTCCGCAGAGAAAGACACTCACAGAGTTAGAAAAGAAAATATGCTCCTCTAAAAGGAAGGGTGGGGGGAATGGATAAATTAAGATTAGTGTTACTATATATAGACAAACACATATTATATACATATCTCAAAAAGACCGACCATATAGCAAGGGAGGTCTGCGGAACCCTCTGTAACATTTTACATGGGAAGAGGATCTGTACTTGAATAGACATATATAATGTACAAATGAACCAGATTGTGAACACCTAGGACAAACAATATTCTAAGCTTTACACCAATTAAGAAAATTTTTAAAACCAAGAAGAAATAATGAGACATAAACTTATGGGGGTTTCTCCATGCACTTTCCAATGTAATTTACAACCTAGGAACACGACTTCCAGAAAGGCTCTGCTGCCCTACTACCCAGCTTTGGGAATGGAGAAATGCTGCCTCCTTGAGGCTACTTCCCACAACAGCAGCTTTAAACCCATTGTTAAAGGTCACAAAATAGTCGCCAAACTGCATTTCGGTAAATGACACCTGCTCTCTAAAAAAATTCTGGGGTGGAAAATCGACCAAAAAATTCAAAAGAGGGCCACCTTCCAAGAAGACAATTTCAAGAGTTGTATTGTACTCCCAATTGTTTCCTTTTTTTTTAACAGAAAAGAAAACGGTGGAGAAAAATGATGAGTTTTACGAATTTTCAAAGACATGCAAACCCAAATTACAAAAACCTATCAGCTCACAGCAGCCAGAAGGGCCATTAGCATAAATGCTGCAAACAATAAATGCTGAAGCGATTGTGGAGAAATGCGTACCCTCGATTCTAAGGGGGATGTGGTAAGAGCCACTAATGAAAGCACAAAGAAGGTGCTTTGAAAAGGGAAACACGGTGCTACCAGTCAATCAATCACACCCACTGCTGGGTCTATCACCTCAGAAAATGAGAATCAAAAAGTCACAGGCTGGCAATCCTGCACTCCAACAATATTTACCATAGCCAACACTTGGAAGCAATGAAAATGTCCATCAACCGAGGAATGCACAAAGAAGAAGTGGTCCACGTACACAGTGGAAAATTCCTCCAATAAAAAATAAAAATTAAATTTAAAAATCCAACAAAAGTAAGGAGACATCAGCTTGTGTGGGTTTGTCCGGGCACACTCCACTCTAATTTATAACCGAGAAACACCACAGGCCGCAAGGGCTTTTCCCTAGTTACCAGGGTGGTGAACATAGAAAGGCTGCCACCCTCTGGCAGTTACCTGCAAAAGCAGCTTTAAAGCATGTGCTAATGGTCATTTCATAGGAACAAGTACTGCAGAACTGTAAATGAAACCTGCCCTCAAAATGTCTTGAGGGAGGTAACGGGCAAAACATTTCAAAATGTGACACATACTTAAAGAGAACACTTTGAAGAACTAAGGGGTAATCACAGCTTGAAAAATAAAAAGGACATGCCTTAAAGCTCAATTTCAACGGATTATGTGGCACATTCGAATTCAACCACAGAGAGGTATCAACTCACACTTGTCAGAATAACCATCAGCAAGAAAACTACAAACAATAAATGCTGAAGGTGTTGTGGAGAAATGCATACCCTCAACTTCAAGTGGGACGTAAGTTGGAAAGGGCCACGATTGAGAACAGAATGGAGGTGCCTTAAAAAGGTAAACATTGAGCTACCATATGATCCAGCAGGCCCACTCCTCGACCTATAATCTAAGAAGAGAGAATTGGAAAGACACAGGCAGGCAAATCTGCATTGCACAGTATTACAATAGCCAGGATATGGAAGTAACCAAAAAGTCCACCAACAGATGGGTGGACAAAGAAGAACTCCTCCATGTACAGATGGAATATTCGCTAGTGAAAAAATGAAACAATGCCATTTGCAGCACCATAGATGAGTCTAGACGTAATCACGCCACCTGTAGTAAGTGAGAAAGCAAAAGACCCATATCCTATCATATCACTTTTAGAAGTTACTTATAAACTGATACCAATGAAGATATTTCCACAGAAAAAGGCAATCACAGAATCATTAAAAAACTTCTTGTTCACCAAATAGAAAGGGATGAGGATTGGATACATTAACCCCTTATTGGGGTTAACAGGGATATACAAACCATGTGAAATATATAACCACCAAAGACGTACGGAAGACCAGGAGAAGACTACTAAACATTGGGTCATAACCTACATGGGAAAAGGATGCGAGGAAGAATAGATACATGTATATGTGTGAAAGAATCACATCTTGCACACCGAGAACAAACAAGCCATTGTAATCATATTTGCTGGCATAAAAAATAAAAAGTAAATTACAAATATGAACAAGAAGTAATGAGACATAAACATAAAGGGCTTTTTCCCGGCACATTCCATTCTAATTTACAACCTAGAACACCACTTCCATTAAGGCTCTGTTTCCCTAGTAACCAAAATTGGTAAAGGGGAAATGCTGCCACCTTGTGGCCGTTTTCTGCAAGAGCAGCATTAAACTCACAGCTAATGGTCACTTAACATTCACAAGGACTCAGGGCTGTAAAGGACACCTGCCCTAAAAAATTGTGCTGAAGTAGGGAATGGACAACAAAATTCAAAACAGGCAAATGTTTCAAGAAGAGAGTATGAAGAGTTTAGGTTTACTCATGCTCTTTTTAAAAAAAAAAGGAAAATGGATAAAAGCTCAACCTCAGGGAGTGTTAGACCCATGCAATCTAATCTACAAAAAGTTTCAACTTACACCAGTCGACTGACCATCAGCAAAAAGTCTACAAACAATAAATGCTGAAGGGGTTTTAGAGAACTGTGTACCCTCTACCTGCTGGTGAGACGTAAAGGGGTAACAGCCAATAATGAGAACAGGAAGGAGCTGTGTTTAAAAGTAAAAATGGAGGTACCATTCAATCCAGCAGGCGCACCATTGGACCTCTCACCTCAGAAGACAAGAATCGAGAAGACACAGGCCGCAAAGGCTGCAGTGCAGCCTTATTCACAATAGCCAGGACAGTGAAGCAATCAAAATGTCCAACAAGAGGTGAATGGATAAAGAAGAAGTGGTCCATGTACACAATGGAATATTAGCCATGGAAAACAATGAACCATTGCTCTTTGAGGCACCACAAATGAATCTGGAGATAATCACGAAACATGAGGTAAGTCGGAAAGCAAAAGACCTATATTTTATGATATCACTTCTAGGCGTTATCTAATAACGGACACAAATGAACATATTTCCGCAGAGAAAGACACTCACAGAGTTAGAAAAGAAAATATGCTCCTCTAAAAGGAAGGGTGGGGGGAATGGATAAATTAAGATTAGTGTTACTATATATAGACAAACACATATTATATACATATCTCAAAAAGACCGACCATATAGCAAGGGAGGTCTGCGGAACCCTCTGTAACATTTTACATGGGAAGAGGATCTGTACTTGAATAGACATATATAATGTACAAATGAACCAGATTGTGAACACCTAGGACAAACAATATTCTAAGCTTTACACCAATTAAGAAAATTTTTAAAACCAAGAAGAAATAATGAGACATAAACTTATGGGGGTTTCTCCATGCACTTTCCAATGTAATTTACAACCTAGGAACACGACTTCCAGAAAGGCTCTGCTGCCCTACTACCCAGCTTTGGGAATGGAGAAATGCTGCCTCCTTGAGGCTACTTCCCACAACAGCAGCTTTAAACCCATTGTTAAAGGTCACAAAATAGTCGCCAAACTGCATTTCGGTAAATGACACCTGCTCTCTAAAAAAATTCTGGGGTGGAAAATCGACCAAAAAATTCAAAAGAGGGCCACCTTCCAAGAAGACAATTTCAAGAGTTGTATTGTACTCCCAATTGTTTCCTTTTTTTTTAACAGAAAAGAAAACGGTGGAGAAAAATGATGAGTTTTACGAATTTTCAAAGACATGCAAACCCAAATTACAAAAACCTATCAGCTCACAGCAGCCAGAAGGGCCATTAGCATAAATGCTGCAAACAATAAATGCTGAAGCGATTGTGGAGAAATGCGTACCCTCGATTCTAAGGGGGATGTGGTAAGAGCCACTAATGAAAGCACAAAGAAGGTGCTTTGAAAAGGGAAACACGGTGCTACCAGTCAATCAATCACACCCACTGCTGGGTCTATCACCTCAGAAAATGAGAATCAAAAAGTCACAGGCTGGCAATCCTGCACTCCAACAATATTTACCATAGCCAACACTTGGAAGCAATGAAAATGTCCATCAACCGAGGAATGCACAAAGAAGAAGTGGTCCACGTACACAGTGGAAAATTCCTCCAATAAAAAATAAAAATTAAATTTAAAAATCCAACAAAAGTAAGGAGACATCAGCTTGTGTGGGTTTGTCCGGGCACACTCCACTCTAATTTATAACCGAGAAACACCACAGGCCGCAAGGGCTTTTCCCTAGTTACCAGGGTGGTGAACATAGAAAGGCTGCCACCCTCTGGCAGTTACCTGCAAAAGCAGCTTTAAAGCATGTGCTAATGGTCATTTCATAGGAACAAGTACTGCAGAACTGTAAATGAAACCTGCCCTCAAAATGTCTTGAGGGAGGTAACGGGCAAAACATTTCAAAATGTGACACATACTTAAAGAGAACACTTTGAAGAACTAAGGGGTAATCACAGCTTGAAAAATAAAAAGGACATGCCTTAAAGCTCAATTTCAACGGATTATGTGGCACATTCGAATTCAACCACAGAGAGGTATCAACTCACACTTGTCAGAATAACCATCAGCAAGAAAACTACAAACAATAAATGCTGAAGGTGTTGTGGAGAAATGCATACCCTCAACTTCAAGTGGGACGTAAGTTGGAAAGGGCCACGATTGAGAACAGAATGGAGGTGCCTTAAAAAGGTAAACATTGAGCTACCATATGATCCAGCAGGCCCACTCCTCGACCTATAATCTAAGAAGAGAGAATTGGAAAGACACAGGCAGGCAAATCTGCATTGCACAGTATTACAATAGCCAGGATATGGAAGTAACCAAAAAGTCCACCAACAGATGGGTGGACAAAGAAGAACTCCTCCATGTACAGATGGAATATTCGCTAGTGAAAAAATGAAACAATGCCATTTGCAGCACCATAGATGAGTCTAGACGTAATCACGCCACCTGTAGTAAGTGAGAAAGCAAAAGACCCATATCCTATCATATCACTTTTAGAAGTTACTTATAAACTGATACCAATGAAGATATTTCCACAGAAAAAGGCAATCACAGAATCATTAAAAAACTTCTTGTTCACCAAATAGAAAGGGATGAGGATTGGATACATTAACCCCTTATTGGGGTTAACAGAGATATACAAACCATGTGAAATATATAACCACCAAAGACGTACGGAAGACCAGGAGAAGACTACTAAACATTGGGTCATAACCTACATGGGAAAAGGATGCGAGGAAGAATAGATACATGTATATGTGTGAAAGAATCACATCTTGCACACCGAGAACAAACAAGCCATTGTAATCATATTTGCTGGCATAAAAAATAAAAAGTAAATTACAAATATGAACAAGAAGTAATGAGACATAAACATAAAGGGCTTTTTCCCGGCACATTCCATTCTAATTTACAACCTAGAACACCACTTCCATTAAGGCTCTGTTTCCCTAGTAACCAAAATTGGTAAAGGGGAAATGCTGCCACCTTGTGGCCGTTTTCTGCAAGAGCAGCATTAAACTCACAGCTAATGGTCACTTAACATTCACAAGGACTCAGGGCTGTAAAGGACACCTGCCCTAAAAAATTGTGCTGAAGTAGGGAATGGACAACAAAATTCAAAACAGGCAAATGTTTCAAGAAGAGAGTATGAAGAGTTTAGGTTTACTCATGCTCTTTTTAAAAAAAAAAGGAAAATGGATAAAAGCTCAACCTCAGGGAGTGTTAGACCCATGCAATCTAATCTACAAAAAGTTTCAACTTACACCAGTCGACTGACCATCAGCAAAAAGTCTACAAACAATAAATGCTGAAGGGGTTTTAGAGAACTGTGTACCCTCTACCTGCTGGTGAGACGTAAAGGGGTAACAGCCAATAATGAGAACAGGAAGGAGCTGTGTTTAAAAGTAAAAATGGAGGTACCATTCAATCCAGCAGGCGCACCATTGGACCTCTCACCTCAGAAGACAAGAATCGAGAAGACACAGGCCGCAAAGGCTGCAGTGCAGCCTTATTCACAATAGCCAGGACAGTGAAGCAATCAAAATGTCCAACAAGAGGTGAATGGATAAAGAAGAAGTGGTCCATGTACACAATGGAATATTAGCCATGGAAAACAATGAACCATTGCTCTTTGAGGCACCACAAATGAATCTGGAGATAATCACGAAACATGAGGTAAGTCGGAAAGCAAAAGACCTATATTTTATGATATCACTTCTAGGCGTTATCTAATAACGGACACAAATGAACATATTTCCGCAGAGAAAGACACTCACAGAGTTAGAAAAGAAAATATGCTCCTCTAAAAGGAAGGGTGGGGGGAATGGATAAATTAAGATTAGTGTTACTATATATAGACAAACACATATTATATACATATCTCAAAAAGACCGACCATATAGCAAGGGAGGTCTGCGGAACCCTCTGTAACATTTTACATGGGAAGAGGATCTGTACTTGAATAGACATATATAATGTACAAATGAAGCAGATTGTGAACACCTAGGACAAACAATATTCTAAGCTTTACACCAATTAAGAAAATTTTTAAAACCAAGAAGAAATAATGAGACATAAACTTATGGGGGTTTCTCCATGCACTTTCCAATGTAATTTACAACCTAGGAACACGACTTCCAGAAAGGCTCTGCTGCCCTACTACCCAGCTTTGGGAATGGAGAAATGCTGCCTCCTTGAGGCTACTTCCCACAACAGCAGCTTTAAACCCATTGTTAAAGGTCACAAAATAGTCGCCAAACTGCATTTCGGTAAATGACACCTGCTCTCTAAAAAAATTCTGGGGTGGAAAATCGACCAAAAAATTCAAAAGAGGGCCACCTTCCAAGAAGACAATTTCAAGAGTTGTATCGTACTCCCAATTGTTTCCTTTTTTTTTAACAGAAAAGAAAACGGTGGAGAAAACTGATGAGTTTTACGAATTTTCAAAGACATGCAAACCCAAATTACAAAAACCTATCAGCTCACAGCAGCCAGAAGGGCCATTAGCATAAATGCTGCAAACAATAAATGCTGAAGCGATTGTGGAGAAATGCGTACCCTCGATTCTAAGGGGGATGTGGTAAGAGCCACTAATGAAAGCTCAAAGAAGGTGCTTTGAAAAGGGAAACACGGTGCTACCAGTCAATCAATCACACCCACTGCTGGGCCTATCACCTCAGAAAATGAGAATCAAAAAGTCACAGGCTGGCAATCCTGCACTCCAACAATATTTACCATAGCCAACACTTGGAAGCAATGAAAATGTCCATCAACCGAGGAATGCACAAAGAAGAAGTGGTCCACGTACACAGTGGAAAATTCCTCCAATAAAAAATAAAAATTAAATTTAAAAATCCAACAAAAGTAAGGAGACATCAGCTTGTGTGGGTTTGTCCGGGCACACTCCACTCTAATTTATAACCGAGAAACACCACAGGCCGCAAGGGCTTTTCCCTAGTTACCAGGGTGGTGAACATAGAAAGGCTGCCGCCCTCTGGCAGTTACCTGCAAAAGCAGCTTTAAAGCATGTGCTAATGGTCATTTCATAGGAACAAGTACTGCAGAACTGTAAATGAAACCTGCCCTCAAAATGTCTTGAGGGAGGTAACGGGCAAAACATTTCAAAATGTGACACATACTTAAAGAGAACACTTTGAAGAACTAAGGGGTAATCACAGCTTGAAAAATAAAAAGGACATGCCTTAAAGCTCAATTTCAACGGATTATGTGGCACATTCGAATTCAACCACAGAGAGGTATCAACTCACACTTGTCAGAATAACCATCAGCAAGAAAACTACAAACAATAAATGCTGAAGGTGTTGTGGAGAAATGCATACCCTCAACTTCAAGTGGGACGTAAGTTGGAAAGGGCCACGATTGAGAACAGAATGGAGGTGCCTTAAAAAGGTAAACATTGAGCTACCATATGATCCAGCAGGCCCACTCCTCGACCTATAATCTAAGAAGAGAGAATTGGAAAGACACAGGCAGGCAAATCTGCATTGCACAGTATTACAATGGCCAGGATATGGAAGTAACCAAAAAGTCCACCAACAGATGGGTGGACAAAGAAGAACTCCTCCATGTACAGATGGAATATTCGCTAGTGAAAAAATGAAACAATGCCATTTGCAGCACCATAGATGAGTCTAGACGTAATCACGCCACCTGTAGTAAGTGAGAAAGCAAAAGACCCATATCCTATCATATCACTTTTAGAAGTTACTTATAAACTGATACCAATGAAGATATTTCCACAGAAAAAGGCAATCACAGAATCATTAAAAAACTTCTTGTTCACCAAATAGAAAGGGATGAGGATTGGATACATTAACCCCTTATTGGGGTTAACAGGGATATACAAACCATGTGAAATATATAACCACCAAAGACGTACGGAAGACCAGGAGAAGACTACTAAACATTGGGTCATAACCTACATGGGAAAAGGATGCGAGGAAGAATAGATACATGTATATGTGTGAAAGAATCACATCTTGCACACCGAGAACAAACAAGCCATTGTAATCATATTTGCTGGCATAAAAAATAAAAAGTAAATTACAAATATGAACAAGAAGTAATGAGACATAAACATAAAGGGCTTTTTCCCGGCACATTCCATTCTAATTTACAACCTAGAACACCACTTCCATTAAGGCTCTGTTTCCCTAGTAACCAAAATTGGTAAAGGGGAAATGCTGCCACCTTGTGGCCGTTTTCTGCAAGAGCAGCATTAAACTCACAGCTAATGGTCACTTAACATTCACAAGGACTCAGGGCTGTAAAGGACACCTGCCCTAAAAAATTGTGCTGAAGTAGGGAATGGACAACAAAATTCAAAACAGGCAAATGTTTCAACAAGAGAGTATGAAGAGGTTAGGTTTACTCATGCTCTTTTTAAAAAAAAAAGGAAAATGGATAAAAGCTCAACCTCAGGGAGTGTTAGACCCATGCAATCTAATCTACAAAAAGTTTCAACTTACACCAGTCGACTGACCATCAGCAAAAAGTCTACAAACAATAAATGCTGAAGGGGTTTTAGAGAACTGTGTACCCTCTACCTGCTGGTGAGACGTAAAGGGGTAACAGCCAATAATGAGAACAGGAAGGAGCTGTGTTTAAAAGTAAAAATGGAGGTACCATTCAATCCAGCAGGCGCACCATTGGACCTCTCACCTGAGAAGACAAGAATCGAGAAGACACAGGCCGCAAAGGCTGCAGTGCAGCCTTATTCACAATAGCCAGGACAGTGAAGCAATCAAAATGTCCAACAAGAGGTGAATGGATAAAGAAGAAGTGGTCCATGTACACAATGGAATATTAGCCATGGAAAACAATGAACCATTGCTCTTTGAGGCACCACAAATGAATCTGGAGATAATCACGAAACATGAGGTAAGTCGGAAAGCAAAAGACCTATATTTTATGATATCACTTCTAGGCGTTATCTAATAACGGACACAAATGAACATATTTCCGCAGAGAAAGACACTCACAGAGTTAGAAAAGAAAATATGCTCCTCTAAAAGGAAGGGTGGGGGGAATGGATAAATTAAGATTAGTGTTACTATATATAGACAAACACATATTATATACATATCTCAAAAAGACCGACCATATAGCAAGGGAGGTCTGCGGAACCCTCTGTAACATTTTACATGGGAAGAGGATCTGTACTTGAATAGACATATATAATGTACAAATGAACCAGATTGTGAACACCTAGGACAAACAATATTCTAAGCTTTACACCAATTAAGAAAATTTTTAAAACCAAGAAGAAATAATGAGACATAAACTTATGGGGGTTTCTCCATGCACTTTCCAATGTAATTTACAACCTAGGAACACGACTTCCAGAAAGGCTCTGCTGCCCTACTACCCAGCTTTGGGAATGGAGAAATGCTGCCTCCTTGAGGCTACTTCCCACAACAGCAGCTTTAAACCCATTGTTAAAGGTCACAAAATAGTCGCCAAACTGCATTTCGGTAAATGACACCTGCTCTCTAAAAAAATTCTGGGGTGGAAAATCGACCAAAAAATTCAAAAGAGGGCCACCTTCCAAGAAGACAATTTCAAGAGTTGTATTGTACTCCCAATTGTTTCCTTTTTTTTTAACAGAAAAGAAAACGGTGGAGAAAAATGATGAGTTTTACGAATTTTCAAAGACATGCAAACCCAAATTACAAAAACCTATCAGCTCACAGCAGCCAGAAGGGCCATTAGCATAAATGCTGCAAACAATAAATGCTGAAGCGATTGTGGAGAAATGCGTACCCTCGATTCTAAGGGGGATGTGGTAAGAGCCACTAATGAAAGCACAAAGAAGGTGCTTTGAAAAGGGAAACACGGTGCTACCAGTCAATCAATCACACCCACTGCTGGGTCTATCACCTCAGAAAATGAGAATCAAAAAGTCACAGGCTGGCAATCCTGCACTCCAACAATATTTACCATAGCCAACACTTGGAAGCAATGAAAATGTCCATCAACCGAGGAATGCACAAAGAAGAAGTGGTCCACGTACACAGTGGAAAATTCCTCCAATAAAAAATAAAAATTAAATTTAAAAATCCAACAAAAGTAAGGAGACATCAGCTTGTGTGGGTTTGTCCGGGCACACTCCACTCTAATTTATAACCGAGAAACACCACAGGCCGCAAGGGCTTTTCCCTAGTTACCAGGGTGGTGAACATAGAAAGGCTGCCACCCTCTGGCAGTTACCTGCAAAAGCAGCTTTAAAGCATGTGCTAATGGTCATTTCATAGGAACAAGTACTGCAGAACTGTAAATGAAACCTGCCCTCAAAATGTCTTGAGGGAGGTAACGGGCAAAACATTTCAAAATGTGACACATACTTAAAGAGAACACTTTGAAGAACTAAGGGGTAATCACAGCTTGAAAAATAAAAAGGACATGCCTTAAAGCTCAATTTCAACGGATTATGTGGCACATTCGAATTCAACCACAGAGAGGTATCAACTCACACTTGTCAGAATAACCATCAGCAAGAAAACTACAAACAATAAATGCTGAAGGTGTTGTGGAGAAATGCATACCCTCAACTTCAAGTGGGACGTAAGTTGGAAAGGGCCACGATTGAGAACAGAATGGAGGTGCCTTAAAAAGGTAAACATTGAGCTACCATATGATCCAGCAGGCCCACTCCTCGACCTATAATCTAAGAAGAGAGAATTGGAAAGACACAGGCAGGCAAATCTGCATTGCACAGTATTACAATAGCCAGGATATGGAAGTAACCAAAAAGTCCACCAACAGATGGGTGGACAAAGAAGAACTCCTCCATGTACAGATGGAATATTCGCTAGTGAAAAAATGAAACAATGCCATTTGCAGCACCATAGATGAGTCTAGACGTAATCACGCCACCTGTAGTAAGTGAGAAAGCAAAAGACCCATATCCTATCATATCACTTTTAGAAGTTACTTATAAACTGATACCAATGAAGATATTTCCACAGAAAAAGGCAATCACAGAATCATTAAAAAACTTCTTGTTCACCAAATAGAAAGGGATGAGGATTGGATACATTAACCCCTTATTGGGGTTAACAGAGATATACAAACCATGTGAAATATATAACCACCAAAGACGTACGGAAGACCAGGAGAAGACTACTAAACATTGGGTCATAACCTACATGGGAAAAGGATGCGAGGAAGAATAGATACATGTATATGTGTGAAAGAATCACATCTTGCACACCGAGAACAAACAAGCCATTGTAATCATATTTGCTGGCATAAAAAATAAAAAGTAAATTACAAATATGAACAAGAAGTAATGAGACATAAACATAAAGGGCTTTTTCCCGGCACATTCCATTCTAATTTACAACCTAGAACACCACTTCCATTAAGGCTCTGTTTCCCTAGTAACCAAAATTGGTAAAGGGGAAATGCTGCCACCTTGTGGCCGTTTTCTGCAAGAGCAGCATTAAACTCACAGCTAATGGTCACTTAACATTCACAAGGACTCAGGGCTGTAAAGGACACCTGCCCTAAAAAATTGTGCTGAAGTAGGGAATGGACAACAAAATTCAAAACAGGCAAATGTTTCAAGAAGAGAGTATGAAGAGTTTAGGTTTACTCATGCTCTTTTTAAAAAAAAAAGGAAAATGGATAAAAGCTCAACCTCAGGGAGTGTTAGACCCATGCAATCTAATCTACAAAAAGTTTCAACTTACACCAGTCGACTGACCATCAGCAAAAAGTCTACAAACAATAAATGCTGAAGGGGTTTTAGAGAACTGTGTACCCTCTACCTGCTGGTGAGACGTAAAGGGGTAACAGCCAATAATGAGAACAGGAAGGAGCTGTGTTTAAAAGTAAAAATGGAGGTACCATTCAATCCAGCAGGCGCACCATTGGACCTCTCACCTGAGAAGACAAGAATCGAGAAGACACAGGCCGCAAAGGCTGCAGTGCAGCCTTATTCACAATAGCCAGGACAGTGAAGCAATCAAAATGTCCAACAAGAGGTGAATGGATAAAGAAGAAGTGGTCCATGTACACAATGGAATATTAGCCATGGAAAACAATGAACCATTGCTCTTTGAGGCACCACAAATGAATCTGGAGATAATCACGAAACATGAGGTAAGTCGGAAAGCAAAAGACCTATATTTTATGATATCACTTCTAGGCGTTATCTAATAACGGACACAAATGAACATATTTCCGCAGAGAAAGACACTCACAGAGTTAGAAAAGAAAATATGCTCCTCTAAAAGGAAGGGTGGGGGGAATGGATAAATTAAGATTAGTGTTACTATATATAGACAAACACATATTATATACATATCTCAAAAAGACCGACCATATAGCAAGGGAGGTCTGCGGAACCCTCTGTAACATTTTACATGGGAAGAGGATCTGTACTTGAATAGACATATATAATGTACAAATGAACCAGATTGTGAACACCTAGGACAAACAATATTCTAAGCTTTACACCAATTAAGAAAATTTTTTAAAACCAAGAAGAAATAATGAGACATAAACTTATGGGGGTTTCTCCATGCACTTTCCAATGTAATTTACAACCTAGGAACACGACTTCCAGAAAGGCTCTGCTGCCCTACTACCCAGCTTTGGGAATGGAGAAATGCTGCCTCCTTGAGGCTACTTCCCACAACAGCAGCTTTAAACCCATTGTTAAAGGTCACAAAATAGTCGCCAAACTGCATTTCGGTAAATGACACCTGCTCTCTAAAAAAATTCTGGGGTGGAAAATCGACCAAAAAATTCAAAAGAGGGCCACCTTCCAAGAAGACAATTTCAAGAGTTGTATTGTACTCCCAATTGTTTCCTTTTTTTTTTAACAGAAAAGAAAACGGTGGAGAAAAATGATGAGTTTTACGAATTTTCAAAGACATGCAAACCCAAATTACAAAAACCTATCAGCTCACAGCAGCCAGAAGGGCCATTAGCATAAATGCTGCAAACAATAAATGCTGAAGCGATTGTGGAGAAATGCGTACCCTCGATTCTAAGGGGGATGTGGTAAGAGCCACTAATGAAAGCACAAAGAAGGTGCTTTGAAAAGGGAAACACGGTGCTACCAGTCAATCAATCACACCCACTGCTGGGTCTATCACCTCAGAAAATGAGAATCAAAAAGTCACAGGCTGGCAATCCTGCACTCCAACAATATTTACCATAGCCAACACTTGGAAGCAATGAAAATGTCCATCAACCGAGGAATGCACAAAGAAGAAGTGGTCCACGTACACAGTGGAAAATTCCTCCAATAAAAAATAAAAATTAAATTTAAAAATCCAACAAAAGTAAGGAGACATCAGCTTGTGTGGGTTTGTCCGGGCACACTCCACTCTAATTTATAACCGAGAAACACCACAGGCCGCAAGGGCTTTTCCCTAGTTACCAGGGTGGTGAACATAGAAAGGCTGCCGCCCTCTGGCAGTTACCTGCAAAAGCAGCTTTAAAGCATGTGCTAATGGTCATTTCATAGGAACAAGTACTGCAGAACTGTAAATGAAACCTGCCCTCAAAATGTCTTGAGGGAGGTAACGGGCAAAACATTTCAAAATGTGACACATACTTAAAGAGAACACTTTGAAGAACTAAGGGGTAATCACAGCTTGAAAAATAAAAAGGACATGCCTTAAAGCTCAATTTCAACGGATTATGTGGCACATTCGAATTCAACCACAGAGAGGTATCAGCTCACACTTGTCAGAATAACCATCAGCAAGAAAACTACAAACAATAAATGCTGAAGGTGTTGTGGAGAAATGCATACCCTCAACTTCAAGTGGGACGTAAGTTGGAAAGGGCCACGATTGAGAACAGAATGGAGGTGCCTTAAAAAGGTAAACATTGAGCTACCATATGATCCAGCAGGCCCACTCCTCGACCTATAATCTAAGAAGAGAGAATTGGAAAGACACAGGCAGGCAAATCTGCATTGCACAGTATTACAATAGCCAGGATATGGAAGTAACCAAAAAGTCCACCAACAGATGGGTGGACAAAGAAGAACTCCTCCATGTATAGATGGAATATTCGCTAGTGAAAAAATGAAACAATGCCATTTGCAGCACCATAGATGAGTCTAGACGTAATCACGCCACCTGTAGTAAGTGAGAAAGCAAAAGACCCATATCCTATCATATCACTTTTAGAAGTTACTTATAAACTGATACCAATGAAGATATTTCCACAGAAAAAGGCAATCACAGAATCATTAAAAAACTTCTTGTTCACCAAATAGAAAGGGATGAGGATTGGATACATTAACCCCTTATTGGGGTTAACAGAGATATACAAACCATGTGAAATATATAACCACCAAAGACGTACGGAAGACCAGGAGAAGACTACTAAACATTGGGTCATAACCTACATGGGAAAAGGATGCGAGGAAGAATAGATACATGTATATGTGTGAAAGAATCACATCTTGCACACCGAGAACAAACAAGCCATTGTAATCATATTTGCTGGCATAAAAAATAAAAAGTAAATTACAAATATGAACAAGAAGTAATGAGACATAAACATAAAGGGCTTTTTCCCGGCACATTCCATTCTAATTTACAACCTAGAACACCACTTCCATTAAGGCTCTGTTTCCCTAGTAACCAAAATTGGTAAAGGGGAAATGCTGCCACCTTGTGGCCGTTTTCTGCAAGAGCAGCATTAAACTCACAGCTAATGGTCACTTAACATTCACAAGGACTCAGGGCTGTAAAGGACACCTGCCCTAAAAAATTGTGCTGAAGTAGGGAATGGACAACAAAATTCAAAACAGGCAAATGTTTCAAGAAGAGAGTATGAAGAGTTTAGGTTTACTCATGCTCTTTTTAAAAAAAAAAGGAAAATGGATAAAAGCTCAACCTCAGGGAGTGTTAGATCCATGCAATCTAATCTACAAAAAGTTTCAACTTACACCAGTCGACTGACCATCAGCAAAAAGTCTACAAACAATAAATGCTGAAGGGGTTTTAGAGAACTGTGTACCCTCTACCTGCTGGTGAGACGTAAAGGGGTAACAGCCAATAATGAGAACAGGAAGGAGCTGTGTTTAAAAGTAAAAATGGAGGTACCATTCAATCCAGCAGGCGCACCATTGGACCTCTCACCTCAGAAGACAAGAATCGAGAAGACACAGGCCGCAAAGGCTGCATTGCAGCCTTATTCACAATAGCCAGGACAGTGAAGCAATCAAAATGTCCAACAAGAGGTGAATGGATAAAGAAGAAGTGGTCCATGTACACAATGGAATATTAGCCATGGAAAACAATGAACCATTGCTCTTTGAGGCACCACAAATGAATCTGGAGATAATCACGAAACATGAGGTAAGTCGGAAAGCAAAAGACCTATATTCTATGATATCACTTCTAGGCGTTATCTAATAACTGACACAAATGAACATATTTCCGCAGAGAAAGACACTCACAGAGTTAGAAAAGAAAATATGCTCATGTAAAAGGAACGGTGGGGGGAATGGATAAATTAAGATTAGTGTTACTATATATAGACAAACACATATTATATACATATCTCAAAAAGACCGACCATATAGCAAGGGAGGTCTGCGGAACCCTCTGTAACATTTTACATGGGAAGAGGATCTGTACTTGAATAGACATATATAATGTACAAATGAACCAGATTGTGTACACCTAGGACAAACAATATTCTAAGCTTTACACCAATTAAGAAAATTTTTAAAACCAAGAAGAAATAATGAGACATAAACTTATGGGGGTTTCTCCATGCACATTCCAATGTAATTTACAACCTAGGAACACGACTTCCAGAAAGGCTCTGCTGCCCTACTACCCAGCTTTGAGAATGGAGAAATGCTGCCTCCTTGAGGCTACTTCCCACAACAGCAGCTTGAAACCCATTGCTAAAGGTCACAAAATAGTCGCCAAACTGCATTTCGGTAAATGACACCTGCTCTCTAAAAAAATTCTGGGGTGGAAAATCGACCAAAAAATTCAAAAGGGGGCCACCTTCCAAGAAGACAATTTCCAGAGTTGTATTGTACTCCCAATCGTTTCCTTTTTTTTAACAGAAAAGAAAACGGTGGAGAAAAATGATGAGTTTTACGAATTTTCAAAGACATGCAAACCCAAATTACAAAAACCTATCAGCTCACAGCAGCCAGAAGGGCCATTAGCATAAATGCTGCAAACAATAAATGCTGAAGCGATTGTGGAGAAATGCGTACCCTCGATTCTAAGGGGGATGTGGTAAGAGCCACTAATGAAAGCACAAAGAAGGTGCTTTGAAAAGGGAAACACGGTGCTACCAGTCAATCAATCACACCCACTGCTGGGCCTATCACCTGAGAAAATGAGAATCAAAAAGTCACAGGCTGGCAATCCTGCACTCCAACAATATTTACCATAGCCAACACTTGGAAGCAATGAAAATGTCCATCAACCGAGGAATGCACAAAGAAGAAGTGGTCCACGTACACAGTGGAAAATTCCTCCAATAAAAAATAAAAATTAAATTTAAAAATCCAACAAAAGTAAGGAGACATCAGCTTGTGTGGGTTTGTCCGGGCACACTCCACTCTAATTTATAACCGAGAAACACCACAGGCCGCAAGGGCTTTTCCCTAGTTACCAGGGTGGTGAACATAGAAAGGCTGCCGCCCTCTGGCAGTTACCTGCAAAAGCAGCTTTAAAGCCTGTGCTAATGGTCATTTCATAGGAACAAGTACTGCAGAACTGTAAATGAAACCTGCCCTCAAAATGTCTTGAGGGAGGTAACGGGCAAAACATTTCAAAATGTGACACATACTTAAAGAGAACACTTTGAAGAACTAAGGGGTAATCACAGCTTGAAAAATAAAAAGGACATGCCTTAAAGCTCAATTTCAACGGATTATGTGGCACATTCGAATTCAACCACAGAGAGGTATCAGCTCACACTTGTCAGAATAACCATCAGCAAGAAAACTACAAACAATAAATGCTGAAGGTGTTGTGGAGAAATGCATACCCTCAACTTCAAGTGGGACGTAAGTTGCAAAGGGCCACGAATGAGAACAGAATGGAGGTGCCTTAAAAAGGTAAACATTGAGCTACCATATGATCCAGCAGGCCCACTCCTCGACCTATAATCTAAGAAGAGAGAATTGGAAAGACACAGGCAGGCAAATCTGCATTGCACAGTATTACAATAGCCAGGATATGGAAGTAACCAAAAAGTCCACCAACAGATGGGTGGACAAAGAAGAACTCCTCCATGTACAGATGGACTATTCGCTAGTGAAAAAATGAAACAATGCCATTTGCAGCACCATAGATGAGTCTAGACGTAAGCACCCCACCTGTAGTAAGTGAGAAAGCAAAAGACCCATATCCTATCATATGACTTTTAGGAGTTACTTATAAATTGATACCAATGAAGATATTTCCACAGAGAAAGGCAATCACAGAATCATTAAAAAACTTCTTGTTCACCAAATAGAAAGGGATGAGGATTGGATACATTAACCCCATATTGGGGTTAACAGAGATATACAAACCATGTGAAATATATAACCACCAAAGACGTACGGAAGAACAAGAGAAGACTACTCAACATTGGGTCATAACCTACATGGGAAAAGGATGCGAGGAAGAATAGATACATGTATATGTGTGAAAGAACCACATCTTGCACACCTAGAACAAACAAACCATTGTAATCATATTTCCTGGCATAAAAAATAAAAAGTAAATTACAAATATGAACAAGAAGTAATGAGACATAAACTTAAAGGGCTTTTTCCCGGCACATTCCATTCTAATTTACAACCTAGAACACCACTTCCATTAAGGCTCTGTTTCCGTAGTAACCAAATTTGGTAAAGGTGAAATGTTGCCAACTTGTGGCCGTTTCCTGCAAGAGCAGCATTAAACTCACAGCTAATGGTCACTTAACATTCACAAGGACTCAGGGCTGTAAAGGACACCTGCCCTAAAAAATTGTGCTGAAGTAGGGAATGGACAACAAAATTCAAAACAGGCAAATGTTTCAAGAAGAGAGTATGAAGAGTTTAGGTTTACTCACGCTCTTTTAAAAAAAAAAGGAAAATGGATAAAAGCTCAACCTCAGGGAGTGTCAGACCCATGCAATCTAATCTACAAAAAGTTTCAACTTACACCAGTCGACTGACCATCAGCAAAAAGTCTACAAACAATAAATGCTGAAGGGGTTTTAGAGAACTGTGTACCCTCTACCTGCTGGTGAGACGTAAAGGGGTAACAGCCAATAATGAGAACAGGAAGGAGCTGTGTTTAAAAGTAAAAATGGAGGTACCATTCAATCCAGCAGGCGCACCATTGGACCTCTCACCTCAGAAGACAAGAATCGAGAAGACACAGGCCGCAAAACCTGCAGTGCAGCCTTATTCACAATAGCCAGGACAGTGAAGGAATCAAAATGTCCAACAAGAGGTGAATGGATAAAAAAGAAGTGGTCCATGTACACAATGGAATATTAGCCATGGAAAACAATGAACCATTGCTCTTTGAGGCACCACAAATGAATCTGGAGATAATCACGAAACATGAGGTAAGTCGGAAAGCAAAAGTCCTATATTTTATGATATCACTTCTAGGCGTTATCTAATAACGGACACAAATGAACACATTTCCGCAGAGAAAGACACTCACAGAGTTAGAAAAGAAAATATGCTCCTCTAAAAGGAAGGGTGGGGGGAATGGATAAATTAAGATTAGTGTTACTATATATAGAGAAACACATATTATATACATATCTCAAAAAGACCGACCTTATAGCAAGGGAGGTCTGCAGAACCCTCTGTAACATTTTACATGGGAAGAGGATCTGTACTTGAATAGACATATATAATGTACAAATGAACCAGATTGTGTACACCTAGGACACAAATATTCTAAGCTTTACACCAATTAAGAAAATTTTTAAAACCAAGAAGAAATAATGAGACATAAACTTATGGGGGTTTCTCCATGCACATTCCAATGTAATTTACAACCTAGGAACACGACTTCCAGAAAGGCTCTGCTGCCCTACTACCCAGCTTTGAGAATGGAGAAATGCTGCCTCCTTGAGGCTACTTCCCACAACAGCAGCTTGAAACCCATTGCTAAAGGTCACAAAATAGTCGCCAAACTGCATTTCGGTAAATGACACCTGCTCTCTAAAAAAATTCTGGGGTGGAAAATCGACCAAAAAATTCAAAAGGGGGCCACCTTCCAAGAAGACAATTTCCAGAGTTGTATTGTACTCCCAATCGTTTCCTTTTTTTTAACAGAAAAGAAAACGGTGGAGAAAAATGATGAGTTTTACGAATTTTCAAAGACATGCAAACCCAAATTACAAAAACCTATCAGCTCACAGCAGCCAGAAGGGCCATTAGCATAAATGCTGCAAACAATAAATGCTGAAGCGATTGTGGAGAAATGCGTACCCTCGATTCTAAGGGGGATGTGGTAAGAGCCACTAATGAAAGCACAAAGAAGGTGCTTTGAAAAGGGAAACACGGTGCTACCAGTCAATCAATCACACCCACTGCTGGGCCTATCACCTGAGAAAATGAGAATCAAAAAGTCACAGGCTGGCAATCCTGCACTCCAACAATATTTACCATAGCCAACACTTGGAAGCAATGAAAATGTCCATCAACCGAGGAATGCACAAAGAAGAAGTGGTCCACGTACACAGTGGAAAATTCCTCCAATAAAAAATAAAAATTAAATTTAAAAATCCAACAAAAGTAAGGAGACATCAGCTTGTGTGGGTTTGTCCGGGCACACTCCACTCTAATTTATAACCGAGAAACACCACAGGCCGCAAGGGCTTTTCCCTAGTTACCAGGGTGGTGAACATAGAAAGGCTGCCGCCCTCTGGCAGTTACCTGCAAAAGCAGCTTTAAAGCCTGTGCTAATGGTCATTTCATAGGAACAAGTACTGCAGAACTGTAAATGAAACCTGCCCTCAAAATGTCTTGAGGGAGGTAACGGGCAAAACATTTCAAAATGTGACACATACTTAAAGAGAACACTTTGAAGAACTAAGGGGTAATCACAGCTTGAAAAATAAAAAGGACATGCCTTAAAGCTCAATTTCAACGGATTATGTGGCACATTCGAATTCAACCACAGAGAGGTATCAGCTCACACTTGTCAGAATAACCATCAGCAAGAAAACTACAAACAATAAATGCTGAAGGTGTTGTGGAGAAATGCATACCCTCAACTTCAAGTGGGACGTAAGTTGCAAAGGGCCACGAATGAGAACAGAATGGAGGTGCCTTAAAAAGGTAAACATTGAGCTACCATATGATCCAGCAGGCCCACTCCTCGACCTATAATCTAAGAAGAGAGAATTGGAAAGACACAGGCAGGCAAATGTGCATTGCACAGTATTACAATAGCCAGGATATGGAAGTAACCAAAAAGTCCACCAACAGATGGGTGGACAAAGAAGAACTCCTCCATGTACAGATGGACTATTCGCTAGTGAAAAAATGAAACAATGCCATTTGCAGCACCATAGATGAGTCTAGACGTAAGCACCCCACCTGTAGTAAGTGAGAAAGCAAAAGACCCATATCCTATCATATCACTTTTAGAAGTTACTTATAAACTGATACCAATGAAGATATTTCCACAGAAAAAGGCAATCACAGAATCATTAAAAAACTTCTTGTTCACCAAATAGAAAGGGATGAGGATTGGATACATTAACCCCTTATTGGGGTTAACAGAGATATACAAACCATGTGAAATATATAACCACCAAAGACGTACGGAAGACCAGGAGAAGACTACTAAACATTGGGTCATAACCTACATGGGAAAAGGATGCGAGGAAGAATAGATACATGTATATGTGTGAAAGAATCACATCTTGCACACCGAGAACAAACAAGCCATTGTAATCATATTTGCTGGCATAAAAAATAAAAAGTAAATTACAAATATGAACAAGAAGTAATGAGACATAAACATAAAGGGCTTTTTCCCGGCACATTCCATTCTAATTTACAACCTAGAACACCACTTCCATTAAGGCTCTGTTTCCCTAGTAACCAAAATTGGTAAAGGGGAAATGCTGCCACCTTGTGGCCGTTTTCTGCAAGAGCAGCATTAAACTCACAGCTAATGGTCACTTAACATTCACAAGGACTCAGGGCTGTAAAGGACACCTGCCCTAAAAAATTGTGCTGAAGTAGGGAATGGACAACAAAATTCAAAACAGGCAAATGTTTCAAGAAGAGAGTATGAAGAGTTTAGGTTTACTCATGCTCTTTTTAAAAAAAAAAGGAAAATGGATAAAAGCTCAACCTCAGGGAGTGTTAGACCCATGCAATCTAATCTACAAAAAGTTTCAACTTACACCAGTCGACTGACCATCAGCAAAAAGTCTACAAACAATAAATGCTGAAGGGGTTTTAGAGAACTGTGTACCCTCTACCTGCTGGTGAGACGTAAAGGGGTAACAGCCAATAATGAGAACAGGAAGGAGCTGTGTTTAAAAGTAAAAATGGAGGTACCATTCAATCCAGCAGGCGCACCATTGGACCTCTCACCTCAGAAGACAAGAATCGAGAAGACACAGGCCGCAAAGGCTGCATTGCAGCCTTATTCACAATAGCCAGGACAGTGAAGCAATCAAAATGTCCAACAAGAGGTGAATGGATAAAGAAGAAGTGGTCCATGTACACAATGGAATATTAGCCATGGAAAACAATGAACCATTGCTCTTTGAGGCACCACAAATGAATCTGGAGATAATCACGAAACATGAGGTAAGTCGGAAAGCAAAAGACCTATATTCTATGATATCACTTCTAGGCGTTATCTAATAACTGACACAAATGAACATATTTCCGCAGAGAAAGACACTCACAGAGTTAGAAAAGAAAATATGCTCATGTAAAAGGAACGGTGGGGGGAATGGATAAATTAAGATTAGTGTTACTATATATAGACAAACACATATTATATACATATCTCAAAAAGACCGACCATATAGCAAGGGAGGTCTGCGGAACCCTCTGTAACATTTTACATGGGAAGAGGATCTGTACTTGAATAGACATATATAATGTACAAATGAACCAGATTGTGTACACCTAGGACAAACAATATTCTAAGCTTTACACCAATTAAGAAAATTTTTAAAACCAAGAAGAAATAATGAGACATAAACTTATGGGGGTTTCTCCATGCACATTCCAATGTAATTTACAACCTAGGAACACGACTTCCAGAAAGGCTCTGCTGCCCTACTACCCAGCTTTGAGAATGGAGAAATGCTGCCTCCTTGAGGCTACTTCCCACAACAGCAGCTTGAAACCCATTGCTAAAGGTCACAAAATAGTCGCCAAACTGCATTTCGGTAAATGACACCTGCTCTCTAAAAAAATTCTGGGGTGGAAAATCGACCAAAAAATTCAAAAGGGGGCCACCTTCCAAGAAGACAATTTCCAGAGTTGTATTGTACTCCCAATCGTTTCCTTTTTTTTAACAGAAAAGAAAACGGTGGAGAAAAATGATGAGTTTTACGAATTTTCAAAGACATGCAAACCCAAATTACAAAAACCTATCAGCTCACAGCAGCCAGAAGGGCCATTAGCATAAATGCTGCAAACAATAAATGCTGAAGCGATTGTGGAGAAATGCGTACCCTCGATTCTAAGGGGGATGTGGTAAGAGCCACTAATGAAAGCACAAAGAAGGTGCTTTGAAAAGGGAAACACGGTGCTACCAGTCAATCAATCACACCCACTGCTGGGCCTATCACCTGAGAAAATGAGAATCAAAAAGTCACAGGCTGGCAATCCTGCACTCCAACAATATTTACCATAGCCAACACTTGGAAGCAATGAAAATGTCCATCAACCGAGGAATGCACAAAGAAGAAGTGGTCCACGTACACAGTGGAAAATTCCTCCAATAAAAAATAAAAATTAAATTTAAAAATCCAACAAAAGTAAGGAGACATCAGCTTGTGTGGGTTTGTCCGGGCACACTCCACTCTAATTTATAACCGAGAAACACCACAGGCCGCAAGGGCTTTTCCCTAGTTACCAGGGTGGTGAACATAGAAAGGCTGCCGCCCTCTGGCAGTTACCTGCAAAAGCAGCTTTAAAGCCTGTGCTAATGGTCATTTCATAGGAACAAGTACTGCAGAACTGTAAATGAAACCTGCCCTCAAAATGTCTTGAGGGAGGTAACGGGCAAAACATTTCAAAATGTGACACATACTTAAAGAGAACACTTTGAAGAACTAAGGGGTAATCACAGCTTGAAAAATAAAAAGGACATGCCTTAAAGCTCAATTTCAACGGATTATGTGGCACATTCGAATTCAACCACAGAGAGGTATCAGCTCACACTTGTCAGAATAACCATCAGCAAGAAAACTACAAACAATAAATGCTGAAGGTGTTGTGGAGAAATGCATACCCTCAACTTCAAGTGGGACGTAAGTTGCAAAGGGCCACGAATGAGAACAGAATGGAGGTGCCTTAAAAAGGTAAACATTGAGCTACCATATGATCCAGCAGGCCCACTCCTCGACCTATAATCTAAGAAGAGAGAATTGGAAAGACACAGGCAGGCAAATGTGCATTGCACAGTATTACAATAGCCAGGATATGGAAGTAACCAAAAAGTCCACCAACAGATGGGTGGACAAAGAAGAACTCCTCCATGTACAGATGGACTATTCGCTAGTGAAAAAATGAAACAATGCCATTTGCAGCACCATAGATGAGTCTAGACGTAAGCACCCCACCTGTAGTAAGTGAGAAAGCAAAAGACCCATATCCTATCATATGACTTTTAGGAGTTACTTATAAATTGATACCAATGAAGATATTTCCACAGAGAAAGGCAATCACAGAATCATTAAAAAACTTCTTGTTCACCAAATAGAAAGGGATGAGGATTGGATACATTAACCCCATATTGGGGTTAACAGAGATATACAAACCATGTGAAATATATAACCACCAAAGACGTACGGAAGAACAAGAGAAGACTACTCAACATTGGGTCATAACCTACATGGGAAAAGGATGCGAGGAAGAATAGATACATGTATATGTGTGAAAGAACCACATCTTGCACACCTAGAACAAACAAACCATTGTAATCATATTTCCTGGCATAAAAAATAAAAAGTAAATTACAAATATGAACAAGAAGTAATGAGACATAAACTTAAAGGGCTTTTTCCCGGCACATTCCATTCTAATTTACAACCTAGAACACCACTTCCATTAAGGCTCTGTTTCCGTAGTAACCAAATTTGGTAAAGGTGAAATGTTGCCAACTTGTGGCCGTTTCCTGCAAGAGCAGCATTAAACTCACAGCTAATGGTCACTTAACATTCACAAGGACTCAGGGCTGTAAAGGACACCTGCCCTAAAAAATTGTGCTGAAGTAGGGAATGGACAACAAAATTCAAAACAGGCAAATGTTTCAAGAAGAGAGTATGAAGAGTTTAGGTTTACTCACGCTCTTTTAAAAAAAAAAGGAAAATGGATAAAAGCTCAACCTCAGGGAGTGTCAGACCCATGCAATCTAATCTACAAAAAGTTTCAACTTACACCAGTCGACTGACCATCAGCAAAAAGTCTACAAACAATAAATGCTGAAGGGGTTTTAGAGAACTGTGTACCCTCTACCTGCTGGTGAGACGTAAAGGGGTAACAGCCAATAATGAGAACAGGAAGGAGCTGTGTTTAAAAGTAAAAATGGAGGTATCATTCAATCCAGCAGGCGCACCATTGGACCTCTCACCTCAGAAGACAAGAATCGAGAAGACACAGGCCGCAAAACCTGCAGTGCAGCCTTATTCACAATAGCCAGGACAGTGAAGGAATCAAAATGTCCAACAAGAGGTGAATGGATAAAAAAGAAGTGGTCCATGTACACAATGGAATATTAGCCATGGAAAACAATGAACCATTGCTCTTTGAGGCACCACAAATGAATCTGGAGATAATCACGAAACATGAGGTAAGTCGGAAAGCAAAAGTCCTATATTTTATGATATCACTTCTAGGCGTTATCTAATAACGGACACAAATGAACATATTTCCGCAGAGAAAGACACTCACAGAGTTAGAAAAGAAAATATGCTCCTCTAAAAGGAAGGGTGGGGGGAATGGATAAATTAAGATTAGTGTTACTATATATAGACAAACACATATTATATACATATCTCAAAAAGACCGACCTTATAGCAAGGGAGGTCTGCAGAACCCTCTGTAACATTTTACATGGGAAGAGGATCTGTACTTGAATAGACATATATAATGTACAAATGAACCAGATTGTGTACACCTAGGACACAAATATTCTAAGCTTTACACCAATTAAGAAAATTTTTAAAACCAAGAAGAAATAATGAGACATAAACTTATGGGGGTTTCTCCATGCACATTCCAATGTAATTTACAACCTAGGAACACGACTTCCAGAAAGGCTCTGCTGCCCTACTACCCAGCTTTGGGAATGGAGAAATGCTGCCTCCTTGAGGCTACTTCCCACAACAGCAGCTTTAAACCCATTGTTAAAGGTCTCAAAATAGTCGCCAAACTGCATTTCGGTAAATGACACCTGCTCTCTAAAAAAATTCTGGGGTGGAAAATCGACCAAAAAATTCAAAAGAGGGCCACCTTCCAAGAAGACAATTTCAAGAGTTGTATTGTACTCCCAATTGTTTCCTTTTTTTTAACAGAAAAGAAAACGGTGGAGAAAAATGATGAGTTTTACGAATTTTCAAAGACATGCAAACCCAAATTACAAAAACCTATCAGCTCACAGCAGCCAGAAGGGCCATTAGCATAAATGTTGCAAACAATAAATGCTGAAGCGATTGTGGAGAAATGCGTACCCTCGATTCTAAGGGGGATGTGGTAAGAGCCACTAATGAAAGCACAAAGAAGGTGCTTTTAAAAGGGAAACACAGTGCTACCAGTCAATCAATCACACCCACTGCTGGGCCTATCACCTGAGAAAATGAGAATCAAAAAGTCACAGGCTGGCAATCCTGCACTCCAACAATATTTACCATAGCCAACACTTGGAAGCAATGAAAATGTCCATCAACCGAGGAATGCACAAAGAAGAAGTGGTCCACGTACACAGTGGAAAATTCCTCCAATAAAAAATAAAAATTAAATTTAAAAATCCAACAAAAGTAAGGAGACATCAGCTTGTGTGGGTTTGACCGGGCACACTCCACTCTAATTTATAACCGAGAAACACCACAGGCCGCAAGGGCTTTTCCCTAGTTACCAGGGTGGTGAACATAGAAAGGCTGCCGCCCTCTGGCAGTTACCTGCAAAAGCAGCTTTAAAGCCTGTGCTAATGATCATTTCATAGGAACAAGTACTGCAGAACTGTAAATGAAACCTGCCCTCAAAATGTCTTGAGGGAGGTAACGGGCAAAACATTTCAAAATGTGACACATACTTAAAGAGAACACTTTGAAGAACTAAGGGGTAATCACAGCTTGAAAAATAAAAAGGACATGCCTTAAAGCTCAATTTCAACGGATTATGTGGCACATTCGAATTCAACCACAAAGAGGTTTCAGGTCACACTTGTCAGAATAACCATCAGCAAGAAAACTACAAACAATAAATGCTGAAGGTGTTGTGGAGAAATGCATACCCTCAACTTCAAGTGGGACGTAAGATGGAAAGGGCCACGATTGAGAACAGAATGGAGGTGCCTTAAAAAGGTAAACATTGAGCTACCATATGATCCAGCAGGCCCACTCCTCGACCTATAATCTAAGAAGAGAGAATTGGAAAGACACAGGCAGGCAAATCTGCATTGCACAGTATTACAATAGCCAGGATATGGAAGTAACCAAAAAGTCCACCAACAGATGGGTGGACAAAGAAGAACTCCTCCATGTACAGATGGAATATTCGCTAGTGAAAAAATGAAACAATGCCATTTGCAGCACCATAGATGAGTCTAGACGTAATCACGCCACCTGTAGTAAGTGAGAAAGCAAAAGACCCATATCCTATCATATCACTTTTAGGAGTTACTTATAAATTGAAACCAATGAAGATATTTCCACAGAGAAAGGCAATCACAGAATCATTAAAAAACTTCTTGTTCACCAAATAGAAAGGGATGAGGATTGGATACATTAACCCCATATTGGGGTTAACAGAGATATACAAACCATGTGAAATATATAACCACCAAAGACGTACGGAAGACCAGGAGAAGACTACTCAACATTGGGTCATAACCTACATGGGAAAAGGATGCGAGGAAGAATAGATACATGTATATGTGTGAAAGAATCACATCTTGCACACCGAGAACAAACAAGCCATTGTAATCATATTTCCTGGCATAAAAAATAAAAAGTAAATTACAAATATGAACAAGAAGTAATGAGACATAAACATAAAGGGCTTTTTCCCGGCACATTCCATTCTAATTTACAACCTAGAACACCACTTCCATTAAGGCTCTGTTTCCCTAGTGACCAAAATTGGTAAAGGGGAAATGCTGCCACCTTGTGGCCGTTTCCTGCAAGAGCAGCATTAAACTCACAGCTAATGGTCACTTAACATTCACAAGGACTCAGGGCTGTAAAGGACACCTGCCCTAAAAAATTGTGCTGAAGTAGGGAATGGACAACAAAATTCAAAACAGGCAAATGTTTCAAGAAGAGAGTATGAAGAGTTTAGGTTTACTCATGCTCTTTTTAAAAAAAAAAGGAAAATGGATAAAAGCTCAACCTCAGGGAGTGTTAGACCCATGCAATCTAATCTAGAAAAAGTTTCAACTTACACCAGTCGACTGACCATCAGCAAAAAGTCTACAAACAATAAATGCTGAAGGGGTTTTAGAGAACTGTGTACCCTCTACCTGCTGGTGAGACGTAAAGGGGTAACAGCCAATAAGGAGAACAGGAAGGAGCTGTGTTTAAAAGTAAAAATGGAGGTACCATTCAATCCAGCAGGCGCACCATTGGACCTCTCACCTGAGAAGACAAGAATCGAGAAGACACAGGCCGCAAAGGCTGCAGTGCAGCCTTATTCACAATAGCCAGGACAGTGAAGCAATCAAAATGTCCAACAAGAGGTGAATGGATAAAGAAGAAGTGGTCCATGTACACAATGGAATATTAGCCATGGAAAACAATGAACCATTGCTCTTTGCGGCACCACAAATGAATCTGGAGATAATCACGAAACATGAGGTAAGTCGGAAAGCAAAAGACCTATATTTTATGGTATCACTTCTAGGCGTTATCTAATAACGGACACAAATGAACATATTTCCGCAGAGAAAGACACTCACAGAGTTAGAAAAGAAAATATGCTCCTCTAAAAGGAAGGGTGGGGGGAATGGATAAATTAAGATTAGTGTTACTATATATAGACAAACACATATTATATACATATCTCAAAAAGACCGACCATATAGCAAGGGAGGTCTGCGGAACCCTCTGTAACATTTTACATGGGAAGAGGATCTGTACTTGAATAGACATATATAATGTACAAATGAACCAGATTGTGTACACCTAGGACAAACAATATTCTAAGCTTTACACCAATTAAGAAAATTTTTAAAACCAAGAAGAAATAATGAGACATAAACTTATGGGGGTTTCTCCATGCACATTCCAATGTAATTTACAACCTAGGAACACGACTTCCAGAAAGGCTCTGCTGCCCTACTACCCAGCTTTGAGAATGGAGAAATGCTGCCTCCTTGAGGCTACTTCCCACAACAGCAGCTTTAAACCCATTGTTAAAGGTCACAAAATAGTCGCCAAACTGCATTTCGGTAAATGACACCTGCTCTCTAAAAAAATTCTGGGGTGGAAAATCGACCAAAAAATTCAAAAGGGGGCCACCTTCCAAGAAGACAATTTCCAGAGTTGTATTGTACTCCCAATCGTTTCCTTTTTTTTAACAGAAAAGAAAACGGTGGAGAAAAATGATGAGTTTTACGAATTTTCAAAGACATGCAAACCCAAATTACAAAAACCTATCAGCTCACAGCAGCCAGAAGGGCCATTAGCATAAATGCTGCAAACAATAAATGCTGAAGCGATTGTGGAGAAATGCGTACCCTCGATTCTAAGGGGGATGTGGTAAGAGCCACTAATGAAAGCACAAAGAAGGTGCTTTGAAAAGGGAAACACGGTGCTACCAGTCAATCAATCACACCCACTGCTGGGCCTATCACCTGAGAAAATGAGAATCAAAAAGTCACAGGCTGGCAATCCTGCACTCCAACCATATTTACCATAGCCAACACTTGGAAGCAATGAAAATGTCCATCAACCGAGGAATGCACAAAGAAGAAGTGGTCCACGTACACAGTGGAAAATTCCTCCAATAAAAAATAAAAATTAAATTTAAAAATCCAACAAAAGTAAGGAGACATCAGCTTGTGTGGGTTTGACCGGGCACACTCCACTCTAATTTATAACCGAGAAACAACACAGGCCGCAAGGGCTTTTCCCTACTTACCAGGGTGGTGAACATAGAAAGGCTGCCGCCCTCTGGCAGTTACCTGCAAAAGCAGCTTTAAAGCCTGTGCTAATGGTCATTTCATAGGAACAAGTACAGCAGAACTGTAAATGAAACCTGCCCTCAAAATGTCTTGAGGGAGGTAACGGGCAAAACATTTCAAAATGTGACACATACTTAAAGAGAACACTTTGAAGAACTAAGCGGTAATCACAGCTTGAAAAATAAAAAGGACATGCCTTAAAGCTCAATTTCAACGGATTATGTGGCACATTCGAATTCAACCACAGAGAGGTATCAGCTCACACTTGTCAGAATAACCATCAGCAAGAAAACTACAAACAATAAATGCTGAAGGTGTTGTGGAGAAATGCATACCCTCAACTTCAAGTGGGACGTAAGTTGCAAAGGGCCACGAATGAGAACAGAATGGAGGTGCCTTAAAAAGGTAAACACTGAGCTACCATATGATCCAGCAGGCCCACTCCTCGACCTATAATCTAAGAAGAGAGAATTGGAAAGACACAGGCAGGCAAATGTGCATTGCACAGTATTACAATAGCCAGGATATGGAAGTAACCAAAAAGTCCACCAACAGATGGGTGGACAAAGAAGAACTCCTCCATGTACAGATGGACTATTCGCTAGTGAAAAAATGAAACAATGCCATTTGCAGCACCATAGATGAGTCTAGACGTAATCACGCCACCTGTAGTAAGTGAGAAAGCAAAAGACCCATATCCTATCATATCACTTTTAGGAGTTACTTATAAATTGAAACCAATGAAGATATTTCCACAGAGAAAGGCAATCACAGAATCATTAAAAAACTTCTTGTTCACCAAATAGAAAGGGATGAGGATTGGATACATTAACCCCACATAGGGGTTAACAGAGATATACAAACCATGTGAAATATATAACCACCAAAGACGTACGGAAGACCAGGAGAAGACTACTCAACTTTGGGTCATAACCTACATGGGAAAAGGATGCGAGGAAGAATAGATACATGTATATGTGTGAAAGAACCACATCTTGCACACCTAGAACAAACAAACCATTGTAATCATATTTGCTGGCATAAAAAATAAAAAGTAAATTACAAATATGAACAAGAAGTAATGAGACATAAACTTAAAGGGCTTTTTCCCGGCACATTCCATTCTAATTTACAACCTAGAACACCACTTCCATTAAGGCTCTGTTTCCGTAGTAACCAAATTTGGTAAAGGTGAAATGTTGCCAACTTGTGGCCGTTTCCTGCAAGAGCAGCATTAAACTCACAGCTAATGGTCACTTAACATTCACAAGGACTCAGGGCTGTAAAGGACACCTGCCCTAAAAAATTGTGCTGAAGTAGGGAATGGACAACAAAATTCAAAACAGGCAAATGTTTCAAGAAGAGAGTATGAAGAGTTTAGGTTTACTCACACTCTTTTAAAAAAAAAAGGAAAATGGATAAAAGCTCAACCTCAGGGAGTGTCAGACCCATGCAATCTAATCTACAAAAAGTTTCAACTTACACCAGTCGACTGACCATCAGCAAAAAGTCTACAAACAATAAATGCTGAAGGGGTTTTAGAGAACTGTGTACCCTCTACCTGCTGGTGAGACGTAAAGGGGTAACAGACAATAATGAGAACAGGAAGGAGCTGTGTTTAAAAGTAAAAATGGAGGTACCATTCAATCCAGCAGGCGCACCATTGGACCTCTCACCTGAGAATACAAGAATCGAGAAGACACAGGCCGCAAAACCTGCAGTGCAGCCTTATTCACAATAGCCAGGACAGTGAAGCAATCAAAATGTCCAACAAGAGGTGAATGGATAAAGAAGAAGTGGTCCATGTACACAATGGAATATTAGCCATGGAAAACAATGAACCATTGCTCTTTGCGGCACCACAAATGAATCTGGAGATAATCACGAAACATGAGGTAAGTCGGAAAGCAAAAGACCTATATTTTATGGTATCACTTCTAGGCGTTATCTAATAACGGACACAAATGAACATATTTCCGCAGAGAAAGACACTCACAGAGTTAGAAAAGAAAATATGCTCCTCTAAAAGGAAGGGTGGGGGGAATGGATAAATTAAGATTAGTGTTACTATATATAGACAAACACATATTATATACATATCTCAAAAAGACCGACCATATAGCAAGGGAGGTCTGCGGAACCCTCTGTAACATTTTACATGGGAAGAGGATCTGTACTTGAATAGACATATATAATGTACAAATGAACCAGATTGTGTACACCTAGGACAAACAATATTCTAAGCTTTACACCAATTAAGAAAATTTTTAAAACCAAGAAGAAATAATGAGACATAAACTTATGGGGGTTTCTCCATGCACATTCCAATGTAATTTACAACCTAGGAACACGACTTCCAGAAAGGCTCTGCTGCCCTACTACCCAGCTTTGAGAATGGAGAAATGCTGCCTCCTTGAGGCTACTTCCCACAACAGCAGCTTTAAACCCATTGTTAAAGGTCACAAAATAGTCGCCAAACTGCATTTCGGTAAATGACACCTGCTCTCTAAAAAAATTCTGGGGTGGAAAATCGACCAAAAAATTCAAAAGGGGGCCACCTTCCAAGAAGACAATTTCCAGAGTTGTATTGTACTCCCAATCGTTTCCTTTTTTTTAACAGAAAAGAAAACGGTGGAGAAAAATGATGAGTTTTACGAATTTTCAAAGACATGCAAACCCAAATTACAAAAACCTATCAGCTCACAGCAGCCAGAAGGGCCATTAGCATAAATGCTGCAAACAATAAATGCTGAAGCGATTGTGGAGAAATGCGTACCCTCGATTCTAAGGGGGATGTGGTAAGAGCCACTAATGAAAGCACAAAGAAGGTGCTTTGAAAAGGGAAACACGGTGCTACCAGTCAATCAATCACACCCACTGCTGGGCCTATCACCTGAGAAAATGAGAATCAAAAAGTCACAGGCTGGCAATCCTGCACTCCAACAATATTTACCATAGCCAACACTTGGAAGCAATGAAAATGTCCATCAACCGAGGAATGCACAAAGAAGAAGTGGTCCACGTACACAGTGGAAAATTCCTCCAATAAAAAATAAAAATTAAATTTAAAAATCCAACAAAAGTAAGGAGACATCAGCTTGTGTGGGTTTGACCGGGCACACTCCACTCTAATTTATAACCGAGAAACAACACAGGCCGCAAGGGCTTTTCCCTAGTTACCAGGGTGGTGAACATAGAAAGGCTGCCGCCCTCTGGCAGTTACCTGCAAAAGCAGCTTTAAAGCCTGTGCTAATGGTCATTTCATAGGAACAAGTACAGCAGAACTGTAAATGAAACCTGCCCTCAAAATGTCTTGAGGGAGGTAACGGGCAAAACATTTCAAAATGTGACACATACTTAAAGAGAACACTTTGAAGAACTAAGGGGTAATCACAGCTTGAAAAATAAAAAGGACATGCCTTAAAGCTCAATTTCAACGGATTATGTGGCACATTCGAATTCAACCACAGAGAGGTATCAGCTCACACTTGTCAGAATAACCATCAGCAAGAAAACTACAAACAATAAATGCTGAAGGTGTTGTGGAGAAATGCATACCCTCAACTTCAAGTGGGACGTAAGTTGCAAAGGGCCACGAATGAGAACAGAATGGAGGTGCCTTAAAAAGGTAAACACTGAGCTACCATATGATCCAGCAGGCCCACTCCTCGACCTATAATCTAAGAAGAGAGAATTGGAAAGACACAGGCAGGCAAATGTGCATTGCACAGTATTACAATAGCCAGGATATGGAAGTAACCAAAAAGTCCACCAACAGATGGGTGAACAAAGAAGAACTCCTCCATGTACAGATGGACTATTCGCTAGTGAAAAAATGAAACAATGCCATTTGCAGCACCATAGATGAGTCTAGACGTAATCACGCCACCTGTAGTAAGTGAGAAAGCAAAAGACCCATATCCTATCATATCACTTTTAGGAGTTACTTATAAATTGAAACCAATGAAGATATTTCCACAGAGAAAGGCAATCACAGAATCATTAAAAAACTTCTTGTTCACCAAATAGAAAGGGATGAGGATTGGATACATTAACCCCATATAGGGGTTAACAGAGATATACAAACCATGTGAAATATATAACCACCAAAGACGTACGGAAGACCAGGAGAAGACTACTCAACTTTGGGTCATAACCTACATGGGAAAAGGATGCGAGGAAGAATAGATACATGTATATGTGTGAAAGAACCACATCTTGCACACCTAGAACAAACAAACCATTGTAATCATATTTGCTGGCATAAAAAATAAAAAGTAAATTACAAATATGAACAAGAAGTAATGAGACATAAACATAAAGGGCTTTCTCCCGGCACATTCCATTCTAATTTACAACCTAGAACACCACTTCCATTAAGGCTCTGTTTCCGTAGTAACCAAATTTGGTAAAGGTGAAATGTTGCCAACTTGTGGCCGTTTCCTGCAAGAGCAGCATTAAACTCACAGCTAATGGTCACTTAACATTCACAAGGACTCAGGGCTGTAAAGGACACCTGCCCTAAAAAATTGTGCTGAAGTAGGGAATGGACAACAAAATTCAAAACAGGCAAATGTTTCAAGAAGAGAGTATGAAGAGTTTAGGTTTACTCACACTCTTTTAAAAAAAAAAGGAAAATGGATAAAAGCTCAACCTCAGGGAGTGTCAGACCCATGCAATCTAATCTACAAAAAGTTTCAACTTACACCAGTCGACTGACCATCAGCAAAAAGTCTACAAACAATAAATGCTGAAGGGGTTTTAGAGAACTGTGTACCCTCTACCTGCTGGTGAGACGTAAAGGGGTAACAGACAATAATGAGAACAGGAAGGAGCTGTGTTTAAAAGTAAAAATGGAGGTACCATTCAATCCAGCAGGCGCACCATTGGACCTCTCACCTGAGAAGACAAGAATCGAGAAGACACAGGCCGCAAAACCTGCAGTGCAGCCTTATTCACAATAGCCAGGACAGTGAAGCAATCAAAATGTCCAACAAGAGGTGAATGGATAAAGAAGAAGTGGTCCATGTACACAATGGAATATTAGCCATGGAAAACAATGAACCATTGCTCTTTGCGGCACCACAAATGAATCTGGAGATAATCACGAAACATGAGGTAAGTCGGAAAGCAAAAGACCTATATTTTATGGTATCACTTCTAGGCGTTATCTAATAACGGACACAAATGAACATATTTCCGCAGAGAAAGACACTCACAGAGTTAGAAAAGAAAATATGCTCCTCTAAAAGGAAGGGTGGGGGGAATGGATAAATTAAGATTAGTGTTACTATATATAGACAAACACATATTATATACATATCTCAAAAAGACCGACCATATAGCAAGGGAGGTCTGCGGAACCCTCTGTAACATTTTACATGGGAAGAGGATCTGTACTTGAATAGACATATATAATGTACAAATGAACCAGATTGTGTACACCTAGGACAAACAATATTCTAAGCTTTACACCAATTAAGAAAATTTTTAAAACCAAGAAGAAATAATGAGACATAAACTTATGGGGGTTTCTCCATGCACATTCCAATGTAATTTACAACCTAGGAACACGACTTCCAGAAAGGCTCTGCTGCCCTACTACCCAGCTTTGAGAATGGAGAAATGCTGCCTCCTTGAGGCTACTTCCCACAACAGCAGCTTTAAACCCATTGTTAAAGGTCACAAAATAGTCGCCAAACTGCATTTCGGTAAATGACACCTGCTCTCTAAAAAAATTCTGGGGTGGAAAATCGACCAAAAAATTCAAAAGGGGGCCACCTTCCAAGAAGACAATTTCCAGAGTTGTATTGTACTCCCAATCGTTTCCTTTTTTTTAACAGAAAAGAAAACGGTGGAGAAAAATGATGAGTTTTACGAATTTTCAAAGACATGCAAACCCAAATTACAAAAACCTATCAGCTCACAGCAGCCAGAAGGGCCATTAGCATAAATGCTGCAAACAATAAATGCTGAAGCGATTGTGGAGAAATGCGTACCCTCGAATCTAAGGGGGATGTGGTAAGAGCCACTAATGAAAGCACAAAGAAGGTGCTTTGAAAAGGGAAACACGGTGCTACCAGTCAATCAATCACACCCACTGCTGGGCCTATCACCTGAGAAAATGAGAATCAAAAAGTCACAGGCTGGCAATCCTGCACTCCAACAATATTTACCATAGCCAACACTTGGAAGCAATGAAAATGTCCACCAACCGAGGAATGCACAAAGAAGAAGTGGTCCACGTACACAGTGGAAAATTCCTCCAATAAAAAATAAAAATTAAATTTAAAAATCCAACAAAAGTAAGGAGACATCAGCTTGTGTGGGTTTGACCGGGCACACTCCACTCTAATTTATAACCGAGAAACAACACAGGCCGCAAGGGCTTTTCCCTAGTTACCAGGGTGGTGAACATAGAAAGGCTGCCGCCCTCTGGCAGTTACCTGCAAAAGCAGCTTTAAAGCCTGTGCTAATGGTCATTTCATAGGAACAAGTACAGCAGAACTGTAAATGAAACCTGCCCTCAAAATGTCTTGAGGGAGGTAACGGGCAAAACATTTCAAAATGTGACACATACTTAAAGAGAACACTTTGAAGAACTAAGGGGTAATCACAGCTTGAAAAATAAAAAGGACATGCCTTAAAGCTCAATTTCAACGGATTATGTGGCACATTCGAATTCAACCACAGAGAGGTATCAGCTCACACTTGTCAGAATAACCATCAGCAAGAAAACTACAAACAATAAATGCTGAAGGTGTTGTGGAGAAATGCATACCCTCAACTTCAAGTGGGACGTAAGTTGCAAAGGGCCACGAATGAGAACAGAATGGAGGTGCCTTAAAAAGGTAAACACTGAGCTACCATATGATCCAGCAGGCCCACTCCTCGACCTATAATCTAAGAAGAGAGAATTGGAAAGACACAGGCAGGCAAATGTGCATTGCACAGTATTACAATAGCCAGGATATGGAAGTAACCAAAAAGTCCACCAACAGATGGGTGGACAAAGAAGAACTCCTCCATGTACAGATGGACTATTCGCTAGTGAAAAAATGAAACAATGCCATTTGCAGCACCATAGATGAGTCTAGACGTAATCACGCCACCTGTAGTAAGTGAGAAAGCAAAAGACCCATATCCTATCATATCACGTTAAGGAGTTACTTATAAATTGAAACCAATGAAGATATTTCCACAGAGAAAGGCAATCACAGAATCATTAAAAAACTTCTTGTTCACCAAATAGAAAGGGATGAGGATTGGATACATTAACCCCATATAGGGGTTAACAGAGATATACAAACCATGTGAAATATATAACCACCAAAGACGTACGGAAGACCAGGAGAAGACTACTCAACTTTGGGTCATAACCTACATGGGAAAAGGATGCGAGGAAGAATAGATACATGTATATGTGTGAAAGAACCACATCTTGCACACCTACAACAAACAAACCATTGTAATCATATTTGCTGGCATAAAAAATAAAAAGTAAATTACAAATATGAACAAGAAGTAATGAGACATAAACATAAAGGGCTTTCTCCCGGCACATTCCATTCTAATTTACAACCTAGAACACCACTTCCATTAAGGCTCTGTTTCCCTAGTAACCAAATTTGGTAAAGGGGAAATGCTGCCACCTTGTGGCCGTTTCCTGAAAGAGCAGCATTAAACTCACAGCTAATGGTTACTTAACATTCAGAAGGACTCAGGGCTGTAAAGGACACCTGCCCTAAAAAATTGTGCTGAAGTAGGGAATGGACAACAAAATTCAAAACAGGCAAATGTTTCAAGAAGAGAGTATGAAGAGTTTAGGTTTACTCACGCTCTTTTTTAAAAAAAGAAAAGGAAAATGGATAAAAGCTCAACCTCAGGGAGTGTTAGACCCATGCAATCTAATCTACAAAAAGTTTCAACTTACACCAGTCGACTGACCATCAGCAAAAAGTCTAAAAACAATAAATGATGAAGGGGTTTTAGAGAACTGTGTACCCTCTACCTGCTGGTGAGACGTAAAGGGGTAACAGCCAATAATGAGAACAGGAAGGAGCTGTGTTTAAAAGTAAAAATGGAGGTACCATTCAATCCAGCAGGCGCACCACTGGACCTCTCACCTGAGAAGACAAGAATCGAGAAGACACAGGCCGCAAAACCTGCAGTGCAGCCTTATTCACAATAGCCAGGACAGTGAAGCAATCAAAATGTCCAACAAGAGGTGAATGGATAAAGAAGAAGTGATCCATGTACACAATGGAATATTAGCCATGGAAAACAATGAACCATTGCTCTTTGAGGCACCACAAATGAATCTGGAGATAATCACGAAACATGAGGTAAGTCGGAAAGCAAAAGACCTATATTCTATGATATCACTTCTAGGCGTTATCTAATAACTGACACAAATGAACATATTTCCGCAGAGAAAGACACTCACAGAGTTAGAAAAGAAAATATGCTCCTCTAAAAGGAAGGGTGGGGGGAATGGATAAATTAAGATTAGTGTTACTATATATAGACAAACACATGTTATATACATATCTCAAAAAGACCGACCATATAGCAAGGGAGGTCTGCGGAACCCTCTGTAACATTTTACATGGGAAGAGGATCTGTACTTGAATAGACATATATAATGTACAAATGAACCAGACTGTGAACACCTAGGACAAACAATATTCTAAGCTTTACACCAATTAAGAAAATTTTTAAAACCAAGAAGAAATAATGAGACATAAACTTATGGGGGTTTCTCCATGCACTTTCCAATGTAATTTACAACCTAGGAACACGACTTCCAGAAAGGCTCTGCTGCCCTACTACCCAGCTTTGGGAATGGAGAAATGCTGCCTCCTTGAGGCTACTTCCCACAACAGCAGCTTTAAACCCATTGTTAAAGGTCACAAAATAGTCGCCAAACTGCATTTCGGTAAATGACACCTGCTCTCTAAAAAAATTCTGGGGTGGAAAATCGACCAAAAAATTCAAAAGAGGGCCACCTTCCAAGAAGACAATTTCAAGAGTTGTATTGTACTCCCAATTGTTTCCTTTTTTTTAACAGAAAAGAAAACGGTGGAGAAAAATGATGAGTTTTACGAATTTTCAAAGACATGCAAACCCAAATTACAAAAACCTATCAGCTCACAGCAGCCAGAAGGGCCATTAGCATAAATGCTGCAAACAATAAATGCTGAAGCGATTGTGGAGAAATGCGTACCCTCGATTCTAAGGGGGATGTGGTAAGAGCCACTAATGAAAGCACAAAGAAGGTGCTTTGAAAAGGGAAACACGGTGCTACCAGTCAATCAATCACACCCACTGCTGGGCCTATCACCTGAGAAAATGAGAATCAAAAAGTCACAGGCTGGCAATCCTGCACTCCAACAATATTTACCATAGCCAACACTTGGAAGCAATGAAAATGTCCATCAACCGAGGAATGCACAAAGAAGAAGTGGTCCACGTACACAGTGGAAAATTCCTCCAATAAAAAATAAAAATTAAATTTAAAAATCCAACAAAAGTAAGGAGACATCAGCTTGTGTGGGTTTGTCCGGGCACACTCCACTCTAATTTATAACCGAGAAACACCACAGGCCGCAAGGGCTTTTCCCTAGTTACCAGGGTGGTGAACATAGAAAGGCTGCCGCCCTCTGGCAGTTACCTGCAAAAGCAGCTTTAAAGCCTGTGCTAATGGTCATTTCATAGGAACAAGTACTGCAGAACTGTAAATGAAACCTGCCCTCAAAATGTCTTGAGGGAGGTAACGGGCAAAACATTTCAAAATGTGACACATACTTAAAGAGAACACTTTGAAGAACTAAGGGGTAATCACAGCTTGAAAAATAAAAAGGACATGCCTTAAAGCTCAATTTCAACGGATTATGTGGCACATTCGAATTCAACCACAGAGAGGTATCAGCTCACACTTGTCAGAATAACCATCAGCAAGAAAACTACAAACAATAAATGCTGAAGGTGTTGTGGAGAAATGCATACCCTCAACTTCAAGTGGGACGTAAGTTGCAAAGGGCCACGAATGAGAACAGAATGGAGGTGCCTTAAAAAGGTAAACATTGAGCTACCATATGATCCAGCAGGCCCACTCCTCGACCTATAATCTAAGAAGAGAGAATTGAAAAGACACAGGCAGGCAAATGTGCATTGCACAGTATTACAATAGCCAGGATATGGAAGTAACCAAAAAGTCCACCAACAGATGGGTGGACAAAGAAGAACTCCTCCATGTACAGATGGACTATTCGCTAGTGAAAAAATGAAACAATGCCATTTGCAGCACCATAGATGAGTCTAGACGTAAGCACCCCACCTGTAGTAAGTGAGAAAGCAAAAGACCCATATCCTATCATATCACTTTTAGGAGTTACTTATAAATTGATACCAATGAAGATATTTCCACAGAGAAAGGCAATCACAGAATCATTAAAAAACTTCTTGTTCACCAAATAGAAAGGGATGAGGATTGGAAACATTAACCCCATATTGGGGTTAACAGAGATATACAAACCATGTGAAATATATAACCACCAAAGACGTACGGAAGAACAAGAGAAGACTACTCAACATTGGGTCATAACCTACATGGGAAAAGGATGCGAGGAAGAATAGATACATGTATATGTGTGAAAGAACCACATCTTGCACACCTAGAACAAACAAACCATTGTAATCATATTTGCTGGCATAAAAAATAAAAAGTAAATTACAAATATGAACAAGAAGTAATGAGACATAAACATAAAGGGCTTTCTCCCGGCACATTCCATTCTAATTTACAACCTAGAACACCACTTCCATTAAGGCTCTGTTTCCCTAGTAACCAAATTTGGTAAAGGGGAAATGCTGCCACCTTGTGGCCGTTTCCTGCAAGAGCAGCATTAAACTCACAGCTAATGGTTACTTAACATTCACAAGGACTCAGGGCTGTAAAGGACACCTGCCCTAAAAAATTGTGCTGAAGTAGGGAATGGACAACAAAATTCAAAACAGGCAAATGTTTCAAGAAGAGAGTATGAAGAGTTTAGGTTTACTCACGCTCTTTTTTAAAAAAAGAAAAGGAAAATGGATAAAAGCTCAACCTCAGGGAGTGTTAGACCCATGCAATCTAATCTACAAAAAGTTTCAACTTACACCAGTCGACTGACCATCAGCAAAAAGTCTAAAAACAATAAATGATGAAGGGGTTTTAGAGAACTGTGTACCCTCTACCTGCTGGTGAGACGTAAAGGGGTAACAGCCAATAATGAGAACAGGAAGGAGCTGTGTTTAAAAGTAAAAATGGAGGTACCATTCAATCCAGCAGGCGCACCACTGGACCTCTCACCTGAGAAGACAAGAATCGAGAAGACACAGGCTGCAAAACCTGCAGTGCAGCCTTATTCACAATAGCCAGGACAGTGAAGCAATCAAAATGTCCAACAAGAGGTGAATGGATAAAGAAGAAGTGATCCATGTACACAATGGAATATTAGCCATGGAAAACAATGAACCATTGCTCTTTGAGGCACCACAAATGAATCTGGAGATAATCACGAAACATGAGGTAAGTCGGAAAGCAAAAGACCTATATTCTATGATATCACTTCTAGGCGTTATCTAATAACTGACACAAATGAACATATTTCCGCAGAGAAAGACACTCACAGAGTTAGAAAAGAAAATATGCTCATGTAAAAGGAACGGTGGGGGGAATGGATAAATTAAGATTAGTGTTACTATATATAGACAAACACATATTATATACATATCTCAAAAAGACCGACCATATAGCAAGGGAGGTCTGCGGAACCCTCTGTAACATTTTACATGGGAAGAGGATCTGTACTTGAATAGACATATATAATGTACAAATGAACCAGACTGTGAACACCTAGGACAAACTATATTCTAAGCTTTACACCAATTAAGAAAATTTTTAAAACCAAGAAGAAATAATGAGACATAAACTTATGGGGGTTTCTCCATGCACTTTCCAATGTAATTTACAACCTAGGAACACGACTTCCAGAAAGGCTCTGCTGCCCTACTACCCAGCTTTGGGAATGGAGAAATGCTGCCTCCTTGAGGCTACTTCCCACAACAGCAGCTTTAAACCCATTGTTAAAGGTCACAAAATAGTCGCCAAACTGCATTTCGGTAAATGACACCTGCTCTCTAAAAAAATTCTGGGGTGGAAAATCGACCAAAAAATTCAAAAGAGGGCCACCTTCCAAGAAGACAATTTCAAGAGTTGTATTGTACTCCCAATTGTTTCCTTTTTTTTTAACAGAAAAGAAAACGGTGGAGAAAAATGATGAGTTTTACGAATTTTCAAAGACATGCAAACCCAAATTACAAAAACCTATCAGCTCACAGCAGCCAGAAGGGCCATTAGCATAAATGCTGCAAACAATAAATGCTGAAGCGATTGTGGAGAAATGCGTACCCTCGATTCTAAGGGGGATGTGGTAAGAGCCACTAATGAAAGCACAAAGAAGGTGCTTTGAAAAGGGAAACACGGTGCTACCAGTCAATCAATCACACCCACTGCTGGGCCTATCACCTGAGAAAATGAGAATCAAAAAGTCACAGGCTGGCAATCCTGCACTCCAACAATATTTACCATAGCCAACACTTGGAAGCAATGAAAATGTCCATCAACCGAGGAATGCACAAAGAAGAAGTGGTCCACGTACACAGTGGAAAATTCCTCCAATAAAAAATAAAAATTAAATTTAAAAATCCAACAAAAGTAAGGAGACATCAGCTTGTGTGGGTTTGTCCGGGCACACTCCACTCTAATTTATAACCGAGAAACACCACAGGCCGCAAGGGCTTTTCCCTAGTTACCAGGGTGGTGAACATAGAAAGGCTGCCGCCCTCTGGCAGTTACCTGCAAAAGCAGCTTTAAAGCCTGTGCTAATGGTCATTTCATAGGAACAAGTACTGCAGAACTGTAAATGAAACCTGCCCTCAAAATGTCTTGAGGGAGGTAACGGGCAAAACATTTCAAAATGTGACACATACTTAAAGAGAACACTTTGAAGAACTAAGGGGTAATCACAGCTTGAAAAATAAAAAGGACATGCCTTAAAGCTCAATTTCAACGGATTATGTGGCACATTCGAATTCAACCACAGAGAGGTATCAGCTCACACTTGTCAGAATAACCATCAGCAAGAAAACTACAAACAATAAATGCTGAAGGTGTTGTGGAGAAATGCATACCCTCAACTTCAAGTGGGACGTAAGTTGCAAAGGGCCACGAATGAGAACAGAATGGAGGTGCCTTAAAAAGGTAAACATTGAGCTACCATATGATCCAGCAGGCCCACTCCTCGACCTATAATCTAAGAAGAGAGAATTGGAAAGACACAGGCAGGCAAATCTGCATTGCACAGTTTTACAATAGCCAGGATATGGAAGTAACCAAAAAGTCCACCAACAGATGGGTGGACAAAGAAGAACTCCTCCATGTACAGATGGACTATTCGCTAGTGAAAAAATGAAACAATGCCATTTGCAGCACCATAGATGAGTCTAGACGTAAGCACCCCACCTGTAGTAAGTGAGAAAGCAAAAGACCCATATCCTATCATATCACTTTTAGGAGTTACTTATAAATTGATACCAATGAAGATATTTCCACAGAGAAAGGCAATCACAGAATCATTAAAAAACTTCTTGTTCACCAAATAGAAAGGGATGAGGATTGGAAACATTAACCCCATATTGGGGTTAACAGAGATATACAAACCATGTGAAATATATAACCACCAAAGACGTACGGAAGAACAAGAGAAGACTACTCAACATTGGGTCATAACCTACATGGGAAAAGGATGCGAGGAAGAATAGATACATGTATATGTGTGAAAGAACCACATCTTGCACACCTAGAACAAACAAACCATTGTAATCATATTTGCTGGCATAAAAAATAAAAAGTAAATTACAAATATGAACAAGAAGTAATGAGACATAAACATAAAGGGCTTTCTCCCGGCACATTCCATTCTAATTTACAACCTAGAACACCACTTCCATTAAGGCTCTGTTTCCCTAGTAACCAAATTTGGTAAAGGGGAAATGCTGCCACCTTGTGGCCGTTTCCTGCAAGAGCAGCATTAAACTCACAGCTAATGGTTACTTAACATTCACAAGGACTCAGGGCTGTAAAGGACACCTGCCCTAAAAAATTGTGCTGAAGTAGGGAATGGACAACAAAATTCAAAACAGGCAAATGTTTCAAGAAGAGAGTATGAAGAGTTTAGGTTTACTCACGCTCTTTTTTAAAAAAAGAAAAGGAAAATGGATAAAAGCTCAACCTCAGGGAGTGTTAGACCCATGCAATCTAATCTACAAAAAGTTTCAACTTACACCAGTCGACTGACCATCAGCAAAAAGTCTAAAAACAATAAATGATGAAGGGGTTTTAGAGAACTGTGTACCCTCTACCTGCTGGTGAGACGTAAAGGGGTAACAGCCAATAATGAGAACAGGAAGGAGCTGTGTTTAAAAGTAAAAATGGAGGTACCATTCAATCCAGCAGGCGCACCACTGGACCTCTCACCTGAGAAGACAAGAATCGAGAAGACACAGGCTGCAAAACCTGCAGTGCAGCCTTATTCACAATAGCCAGGACAGTGAAGCAATCAAAATGTCCAACAAGAGGTGAATGGATAAAGAAGAAGTGATCCATGTACACAATGGAATATTAGCCATGGAAAACAATGAACCATTGCTCTTTGAGGCACCACAAATGAATCTGGAGATAATCACGAAACATGAGGTAAGTCGGAAAGCAAAAGACCTATATTCTATGATATCACTTCTAGGCGTTATCTAATAACTGACACAAATGAACATATTTCCGCAGAGAAAGACACTCACAGAGTTAGAAAAGAAAATATGCTCATGTAAAAGGAACGGTGGGGGGAATGGATAAATTAAGATTAGTGTTACTATATATAGACAAACACATATTATATACATATCTCAAAAAGACCGACCATATAGCAAGGGAGGTCTGCGGAACCCTCTGTAACATTTTACATGGGAAGAGGATCTGTACTTGAATAGACATATATAATGTACAAATGAACCAGACTGTGAACACCTAGGACAAACAATATTCTAAGCTTTACACCAATTAAGAAAATTTTTAAAACCAAGAAGAAATAATGAGACATAAACTTATGGGGGTTTCTCCATGCACTTTCCAATGTAATTTACAACCTAGGAACACGACTTCCAGAAAGGCTCTGCTGCCCTACTACCCAGCTTTGGGAATGGAGAAATGCTGCCTCCTTGAGGCTACTTCCCACAACAGCAGCTTTAAACCCATTGTTAAAGGTCACAAAATAGTCGCCAAACTGCATTTCGGTAAATGACACCTGCTCTCTAAAAAAATTCTGGGGTGGAAAATCGACCAAAAAATTCAAAAGAGGGCCACCTTCCAAGAAGACAATTTCAAGAGTTGTATTGTACTCCCAATTGTTTCCTTTTTTTTTAACAGAAAAGAAAACGGTGGAGAAAAATGATGAGTTTTACGAATTTTCAAAGACATGCAAACCCAAATTACAAAAACCTATCAGCTCACAGCAGCCAGAAGGGCCATTAGCATAAATGCTGCAAACAATAAATGCTGAAGCGATTGTGGAGAAATGCGTACCCTCGATTCTAAGGGGGATGTGGTAAGAGCCACTAATGAAAGCACAAAGAAGGTGCTTTGAAAAGGGAAACACGGTGCTACCAGTCAATCAATCACACCCACTGCTGGGCCTATCACCTGAGAAAATGAGAATCAAAAAGTCACAGGCTGGCAATCCTGCACTCCAACAATATTTACCATAGCCAACACTTGGAAGCAATGAAAATGTCCATCAACCGAGGAATGCACAAAGAAGAAGTGGTCCACGTACACAGTGGAAAATTCCTCCAATAAAAAATAAAAATTAAATTTAAAAATCCAACAAAAGTAAGGAGACATCAGCTTGTGTGGGTTTGTCCGGGCACACTCCACTCTAATTTATAACCGAGAAACACCACAGGCCGCAAGGGCTTTTCCCTAGTTACCAGGGTGGTGAACATAGAAAGGCTGCCGCCCTCTGGCAGTTACCTGCAAAAGCAGCTTTAAAGCCTGTGCTAATGGTCATTTCATAGGAACAAGTACTGCAGAACTGTAAATGAAACCTGCCCTCAAAATGTCTTGAGGGAGGTAACGGGCAAAACATTTCAAAATGTGACACATACTTAAAGAGAACACTTTGAAGAACTAAGGGGTAATCACAGCTTGAAAAATAAAAAGGACATGCCTTAAAGCTCAATTTCAACGGATTATGTGGCACATTCGAATTCAACCACAGAGAGGAATCAGCTCACACTTGTCAGAATAACCATCAGCAAGAAAACTACAAACAATAAATGCTGAAGGTGTTGTGGAGAAATGCATACCCTCAACTTCAAGTGGGACGTAAGTTGCAAAGGGCCACGAATGAGAACAGAATGGAGGTGCCTTAAAAAGGTAAACATTGAGCTACCATATGATCCAGCAGGCCCACTCCTCGACCTATAATCTAAGAAGAGAGAATTGGAAAGACACAGGCAGGCAAATCTGCATTGCACAGTATTACAATAGCCAGGATATGGAAGTAACCAAAAAGTCCACCAACAGATGGGTGGACAAAGAAGAACTCCTCCATGTACAGATGGACTATTCGCTAGTGAAAAAATGAAACAATGCCATTTGCAGCACCATAGATGAGTCTAGACGTAAGCACCCCACCTGTAGTAAGTGAGAAAGCAAAAGACCCATATCCTATCATATCACTTTTAGGAGTTACTTATAAATTGATAACCAATGAAGATATTTCCACAGAGAAAGGCAATCACAGAATCATTAAAAAACTTCTTGTTCACCAAATAGAAAGGGATGAGGATTGGATACATTAACCCCATATTGGGGTTAACAGAGATATACAAACCATGTGAAATATATAACCACCAAAGACGTACGGAAGAACAAGAGAAGACTACTCAACATTGGGTCATAACCTACATGGGAAAAGGATGCGAGGAAGAATAGATACATGTATATGTGTGAAAGAACCACATCTTGCACACCTAGAACAAACAAACCATTGTAATCATATTTGCTGGCATAAAAAATAAAAAGTAAATTACAAATATGAACAAGAAGTAATGAGACATAAACATAAAGGGCTTTCTCCCGGCACATTCCATTCTAATTTACAACCTAGAACACCACTTCCATTAAGGCTCTGTTTCCCTAGTAACCAAATTTGGTAAAGGGGAAATGCTGCCACCTTGTGGCCGTTTCCTGCAAGAGCAGCATTAAACTCACAGCTAATGGTCACTTAACATTCACAAGGACTCAGGGCTGTAAAGGACACCTGCCCTAAAAAATTGTGCTGAAGTAGGGAATGGACAACAAAATTCAAAACAGGCAAATGTTTCAAGAAGAGAGTATGAAGAGTTTAGGTTTACTCACGCTCTTTTTAAAAAAAGAAAAGGAAAATGGATAAAAGCTCAACCTCAGGGAGTGTTAGACCCATGCAATCTAATCTACAAAAAGTTTCAACTTACACCAGTCGACTGACCATCAGCAAAAAGTCTAAAAACAATAAATGATGAAGGGGTTTTAGAGAACTGTGTACCCTCTACCTGCTGGTGAGACGTAAAGGGGTAACAGCCAATAATGAGAACAGGAAGGAGCTGTGTTTAAAAGTAAAAATGGAGGTACCATTCAATCCAGCAGGCGCACCACTGGACCTCTCACCTCAGAAGAAAAGAATCGAGAAGACACAGGCCGCAAAACCTGCAGTGCAGCCTTATTCACAATAGCCAGGACAGTGAAGCAATGAAAATGTCCAACAAGAGGTGAGTGGATAAAGAAGAAGTGATCCATGTACACAATGGAATATTAGCCATGGAAAACAATGAACCATTGCTCTTTGAGGCACCACAAATGAATCTGGAGATAATCACGAAACATGAGGTAAGTCGGAAAGCAAAAGACCTATATTCTATGATATCACTAATAGGCGTTATCTAATAACGGACACAAATGAACATATTTCCGCAGAGAAAGACACTCACAGAGTTAGAAAAGAAAATATGCTCATGTAAAAGGAACGGTGGGGGGAATGGATAAATTAAGATTAGTGTTACTATATATAGACAAACACATATTATATACATATCTCAAAAAGACCGACCATATAGCAAGGGAGGTCTGCGGAACCCTCTGTAACATTTTACATGGGAAGAGGATCTGTACTTGAATAGACATATATAATGTACAAATGAACCAGATTGTGAACACCTAGGACAAACAATATTCTAAGCTTTACACCAATTAAGAAAATTTTTAAAACCAAGAAGAAATAATGAGACATAAACTTATGGGGGTTTCTCCATGCACTTTCCAATGTAATTTACAACCTAGGAACACGACTTCCAGAAAGGCTCTGCTGCCCTACTACCCAGCTTTGGGAATGGAGAAATGCTGCCTCCTTGAGGCTACTTCCCACAACAGCAGCTTTAAACCCATTGTTAAAGGTCACAAAATAGTCGCCAAACTGCATTTCGGTAAATGACACCTGCTTTCTAAAAAAATTCTGGGGTGGAAAATCGACCAAAAAATTCAAAAGAGGGCCACCTTCCAAGAAGACAATTTCAAGAGTTGTATTGTACTCCCAATTGTTTCCTTTTTTTTTAACAGAAAAGAAAACGGTGGAGAAAAATGATGAGTTTTACGAATTTTCAAAGACATGCAAACCCAAATTACAAAAACCTATCAGCTCACAGCAGCCAGAAGGGCCATTAGCATAAATGCTGCAAACAATAAATGCTGAAGCGATTGTGGAGAAATGCGTACCCTCGATTCTAAGGGGGATGTGGTAAGAGCCACTAATGAAAGCTCAAAGAAGGTGCTTTGAAAAGGGAAACACGGTGCTACCAGTCAATCAATCACACCCACTGCTGGGCCTATCACCTGAGAAAATGAGAATCAAAAAGTCACAGGCTGGCAATCCTGCACTCCAACAATATTTACCATAGCCAACACTTGGAAGCAATGAAAATGTCCATCAACCGAGGAATGCACAAAGAAGAAGTGGTCCACGTACACAGTGGAAAATTCCTCCAATAAAAAATAAAAATTAAATTTAAAAATCCAACAAAAGTAAGGAGACATCAGCTTGTGTGGGTTTGTCCGGGCACACTCCACTCTAATTTATAACCGAGAAACACCACAGGCCGCAAGGGCTTTTCCCTAGTTACCAGGGTGGTGAACATAGAAAGGCTGCCGCCCTCTGGCAGTTACCTGCAAAAGCAGCTTTAAAGCATGTGCTAATGGTCATTTCATAGGAACAAGTACTGCAGAACTGTAAATGAAACCTGCCCTCAAAATGTCTTGAGGGAGGTAACGGGCAAAACATTTCAAAATGTGACACATACTTAAAGAGAACACTTTGAAGAACTAAGGGGTAATCACAGCTTGAAAAATAAAAAGGACATGCCTTAAAGCTCAATTTCAACGGATTATGTGGCACATTCGAATTCAACCACAGAGAGGTATCAGCTCACACTTGTCAGAATAACCATCAGCAAGAAAACTACAAACAATAAATGCTGAAGGTGTTGTGGAGAAATGCATACCCTCAACTTCAAGTGGGACGTAAGTTGGAAAGGGCCACGATTGAGAACAGAATGGAGGTGCCTTAAAAAGGTAAACATTGAGCTACCATATGATCCAGCAGGCCCACTCCTCGATGTATAATCTAAGAAGAGAGAATTGGAAAGACACAGGCAGGCAAATCTGCATTGCACAGTATTACAATAGCCAGGATATGGAAGTAACCAAAAAGTCCACCAACAGATGGGTGGACAAAGAAGAACTTCTCCATGTACAGATGGAATATTCGCTAGTGAAAAAATGAAACAATGCCATTTGCAGCACCATAGATGAGTCTAGACGTAATCACGCCACCTGTCGTAAGTGAGAAAGCAAAAGACCCATATCCTATCATATCACTTTTAGAAGTTACTTATAAACTGATACCAATGAAGATATTTCCACAGAAAAAGGCAATCACAGAATCATTAAAAAACTTCTTGTTCACCAAATAGAAAGGGATGAGGATTGGATACATTAACCCCTTATTGGGGTTAACAGAGATATACAAACCATGTGAAATATATAACCACCAAAGACGTACGGAAGACCAGGAGAAGACTACTAAACATTGGGTCATAACCTACATGGGAAAAGGATGCGAGGAAGAATAGATACATGTATATGTGTGAAAGAATCACATCTTGCACACCGAGAACAAACAAGCCATTGTAATCATATTTGCTGGCATAAAAAATAAAAAGTAAATTACAAATATGAACAAGAAGTAATGAGACATAAACATAAAGGGCTTTTTCCCGGCACATTCCATTCTAATTTACAACCTAGAACACCACTTCCATTAAGGCTCTGTTTCCCTAGTAACCAAAATTGGTAAAGGGGAAATGCTGCCACCTTGTGGCCGTTTTCTGCAAGAGCAGCATTAAACTCACAGCTAATGGTCACTTAACATTCACAAGGACTCAGGGCTGTAAAGGACACCTGCCCTAAAAAATTGTGCTGAAGTAGGGAATGGACAACAAAATTCAAAACAGGCAAATGTTTCAAGAAGAGAGTATGAAGAGTTTAGGTTTACTCATGCTCTTTTTAAAAAAAAAAGGAAAATGGATAAAAGCTCAACCTCAGGGAGTGTTAGACCCATGCAATCTAATCTACAAAAAGTTTCAACTTACACCAGTCGACTGACCATCAGCAAAAAGTCTACAAACAATAAATGCTGAAGGGGTTTTAGAGAACTGTGTACCCTCTACCTGCTGGTGAGACGTAAAGGGGTAACAGCCAATAATGAGAACAGGAAGGAGCTGTGTTTAAAAGTAAAAATGGAGGTACCATTCAATCCAGCAGGCGCACCATTGGACCTCTCACCTGAGAAGACAAGAATCGAGAAGACACAGGCCGCAAAGGCTGCAGTGCAGCCTTATTCACAATAGCCAGGACAGTGAAGCAATCAAAATGTCCAACAAGAGGTGAATGGATAAAGAAGAAGTGGTCCATGTACACAATGGAATATTAGCCATGGAAAACAATGAACCATTGCTCTTTGAGGCACCACAAATGAATCTGGAGATAATCACGAAACATGAGGTAAGTCGGAAAGCAAAAGACCTATATTTTATGATATCACTTCTAGGCGTTATCTAATAACGGACACAAATGAACATATTTCCGCAGAGAAAGACACTCACAGAGTTAGAAAAGAAAATATGCTCCTCTAAAAGGAAGGGTGGGGGGAATGGATAAATTAAGATTAGTGTTACTATATATAGACAAACACATATTATATACATATCTCAAAAAGACCGACCATATAGCAAGGGAGGTCTGCGGAACCCTCTGTAACATTTTACATGGGAAGAGGATCTGTACTTGAATAGACATATATAATGTACAAATGAACCAGATTGTGAACACCTAGGACAAACAATATTCTAAGCTTTACACCAATTAAGAAAATTTTTAAAACCAAGAAGAAATAATGAGACATAAACTTATGGGGGTTTCTCCATGCACTTTCCAATGTAATTTACAACCTAGGAACACGACTTCCAGAAAGGCTCTGCTGCCCTACTACCCAGCTTTGGGAATGGAGAAATGCTGCCTCCTTGAGGCTACTTCCCACAACAGCAGCTTTAAACCCATTGTTAAAGGTCACAAAATAGTCGCCAAACTGCATTTCGGTAAATGACACCTGCTCTCTAAAAAAATTCTGGGGTGGAAAATCGACCAAAAAATTCAAAAGAGGGCCACCTTCCAAGAAGACAATTTCAAGAGTTGTATTGTACTCCCAATTGTTTCCTTTTTTTTTTAACAGAAAAGAAAACGGTGGAGAAAAATGATGAGTTTTACGAATTTTCAAAGACATGCAAACCCAAATTACAAAAACCTATCAGCTCACAGCAGCCAGAAGGGCCATTAGCATAAATGCTGCAAACAATAAATGCTGAAGCGATTGTGGAGAAATGCGTACCCTCGATTCTAAGGGGGATGTGGTAAGAGCCACTAATGAAAGCACAAAGAAGGTGCTTTGAAAAGGGAAACACGGTGCTACCAGTCAATCAATCACACCCACTGCTGGGTCTATCACCTCAGAAAATGAGAATCAAAAAGTCACAGGCTGGCAATCCTGCACTCCAACAATATTTACCATAGCCAACACTTGGAAGCAATGAAAATGTCCATCAACCGAGGAATGCACAAAGAAGAAGTGGTCCACGTACACAGTGGAAAATTCCTCCAATAAAAAATAAAAATTAAATTTAAAAATCCAACAAAAGTAAGGAGACATCAGCTTGTGTGGGTTTGTCCGGGCACACTCCACTCTAATTTATAACCGAGAAACACCACAGGCCGCAAGGGCTTTTCCCTAGTTACCAGGGTGGTGAACATAGAAAGGCTGCCGCCCTCTGGCAGTTACCTGCAAAAGCAGCTTTAAAGCATGTGCTAATGGTCATTTCATAGGAACAAGTACTGCAGAACTGTAAATGAAACCTGCCCTCAAAATGTCTTGAGGGAGGTAACGGGCAAAACATTTCAAAATGTGACACATACTTAAAGAGAACACTTTGAAGAACTAAGGGGTAATCACAGCTTGAAAAATAAAAAGGACATGCCTTAAAGCTCAATTTCAACGGATTATGTGGCACATTCGAATTCAACCACAGAGAGGTATCAGCTCACACTTGTCAGAATAACCATCAGCAAGAAAACTACAAACAATAAATGCTGAAGGTGTTGTGGAGAAATGCATACCCTCAACTTCAAGTGGGACGTAAGTTGGAAAGGGCCACGATTGAGAACAGAATGGAGGTGCCTTAAAAAGGTAAACATTGAGCTACCATATGATCCAGCAGGCCCACTCCTCGATGTATAATCTAAGAAGAGAGAATTGGAAAGACACAGGCAGGCAAATCTCCATTGCACAGTATTACAATAGCCAGGATATGGAAGTAACCAAAAAGTCCACCAACAGATGGGTGGACAAAGAAGAACTCCTCCATGTACAGATGGAATATTCGCTAGTGAAAAAATGAAACAATGCCATTTGCAGCACCATAGATGAGTCTAGACGTAATCACGCCACCTGTAGTAAGTGAGAAAGCAAAAGACCCATATCCTATCATATCACTTTTAGGAGTTACTTATAAACTGATACCAATGAAGATATTTCCACAGAAAAAGGCAATCACAGAATCATTAAAAAACTTCTTGTTCACCAAATAGAAAGGGATGAGGATTGGATACATTAACCCCTTATTGGGGTTAACAGAGATATACAAACCATGTGAAATATATAACCACCAAAGACGTACGGAAGACCAGGAGAAGACTACTAAACATTGGGTCATAACCTACATGGGAAAAGGATGCGAGGAAGAATAGATACATGTATATGTGTGAAAGAATCACATCTTGCACACCGAGAACAAACAAGCCATTGTAATCATATTTGCTGGCATAAAAAATAAAAAGTAAATTACAAATATGAACAAGAAGTAATGAGACATAAACATAAAGGGCTTTTTCCCGGCACATTCCATTCTAATTTACAACCTAGAACACCACTTCCATTAAGGCTCTGTTTCCCTAGTAACCAAAATTGGTAAAGGGGAAATGCTGCCACCTTGTGGCCGTTTTCTGCAAGAGCAGCATTAAACTCACAGCTAATGGTCACTTAACATTCACAAGGACTCAGGGCTGTAAAGGACACCTGCCCTAAAAAATTGTGCTGAAGTAGGGAATGGACAACAAAATTCAAAACAGGCAAATGTTTCAACAAGAGAGTATGAAGAGTTTAGGTTTACTCATGCTCTTTTTAAAAAAAAAAGGAAAATGGATAAAAGCTCAACCTCAGGGAGTGTTAGACCCATGCAATCTAATCTACAAAAAGTTTCAACTTACACCAGTCGACTGACCATCAGCAAAAAGTCTACAAACAATAAATGCTGAAGGGGTTTTAGAGAACTGTGTACCCTCTACCTGCTGGTGAGACGTAAAGGGGTAACAGCCAATAATGAGAACAGGAAGGAGCTGTGTTTAAAAGTAAAAATGGAGGTACCATTCAATCCAGCAGGCGCACCATTGGACCTCTCACCTCAGAAGACAAGAATCGAGAAGACACAGGCCGCAAAGGCTGCAGTGCAGCCTTATTCACAATAGCCAGGACAGTGAAGCAATCAAAATGTCCAACAAGAGGTGAATGGATAAAGAAGAAGTGGTCCATGTACACAATGGAATATTAGCCATGGAAAACAATGAACCATTGCTCTTTGAGGCACCACAAATGAATCTGGAGATAATCACGAAACATGAGGTAAGTCGGAAAGCAAAAGACCTATATTTTATGATATCACTTCTAGGTGTTATCTAATAACGGACACAAATGAACATATTTCCGCAGAGAAAGACACTCACAGAGTTAGAAAAGAAAATATGCTCCTCTAAAAGGAAGGGTGGGGGGAATGGATAAATTAAGATTAGTGTTACTATATATAGACAAACACATATTATATACATATCTCAAAAAGACCGACCATATAGCAAGGGAGGTCTGCGGAACCCTCTGTAACATTTTACATGGGAAGAGGATCTGTACTTGAATAGACATATATAATGTACAAATGAACCAGATTGTGAACACCTAGGACAAACAATATTCTAAGCTTTACACCAATTAAGAAAATTTTTAAAACCAAGAAGAAATAATGAGACATAAACTTATGGGGGTTTCTCCATGCACTTTCCAATGTAATTTACAACCTAGGAACACGACTTCCAGAAAGGCTCTGCTGCCCTACTACCCAGCTTTGGGAATGGAGAAATGCTGCCTCCTTGAGGCTACTTCCCACAACAGCAGCTTTAAACCCATTGTTAAAGGTCACAAAATAGTCGCCAAACTGCCTTTCGGTAAATGACACCAGCTCTCTAAAAAAATTCTGGGGTGGAAAATCGACCTAAAAATTCAAAAGGGGGCCACCTTCCAAGAAGACAATTTCAAGAGTTGTATTGTACTCCCAATTGTTTCCTTTTTTTTAACAGAAAAGAAAACGGTGGAGAAAAATGATGAGTTTTACGAATTTTCAAAGACATGCAAACCCAAATTACAAAAACCTATCAGCTCACAGCAGCCAGAAGGGCCATTAGCATAAATGCTGCAAACAATAAATGCTGAAGCGATTGTGGAGAAATGCGTACCCTCGATTCTAAGGGGGATGTGGTAAGAGCCACTAATGAAAGCACAAAGAAGGTGCTTTGAAAAGGGAAACACGGTGCTACCAGTCAATCAATCACACCCACTGCTGGGCCTATCACCTGAGAAAATGAGAATCAAAAAGTCACAGGCTGGCAATCCTGCACTCCAACAATATTTACCATAGCCAACACTTGGAAGCAATGAAAATGTCCATCAACCGAGGAATGCACAAAGAAGAAGTGGTCCACGTACACAGTGGAAAATTCCTCCAATAAAAAATAAAAATTAAATTTAAAAATCCAACAAAAGTAAGGAGACATCAGCTTGTGTGGGTTTGTCCGGGCACACTCCACTCTAATTTATAACCGAGAAACACCACAGGCCGCAAGGGCTTTTCCCTAGTTACCAGGGTGGTGAACATAGAAAGGCTGCCGCCCTCTGGCAGTTACCTGCAAAAGCAGCTTTAAAGCCTGTGCTAATGGTCATTTCATAGGAACAAGTACTGCAGAACTGTAAATGAAACCTGCCCTCAAAATGTCTTGAGGGAGGTAACGGGCAAAACATTTCAAAATGTGACACATACTTAAAGAGAACACTTTGAAGAACTAAGGGGTAATCACAGCTTGAAAAATAAAAAGGACATGCCTTAAAGCTCAATTTCAACGGATTATGTGGCACATTCGAATTCAACCACAGAGAGGTATCAGCTCAAACTTGTCAGAATAACCATCAGCAAGAAAACTACAAACAATAAATGCTGAAGGTGTTGTGGAGAAATGCATACCCTCAACTTCAAGTGGGACGTAAGTTGCAAAGGGCCACGAATGAGAACAGAATGGAGGTGCCTTAAAAAGGTAAACATTGAGCTACCATATGATCCAGCAGGCCCACTCCTCGACCTATAATCTAAGAAGAGAGAATTGGAAAGACACAGGCAGGCAAATCTGCATTGCACAGTATTACAATAGCCAGGATATGGAAGTAACCAAAAAGTCCACCAACAGATGGGTGGACAAAGAAGAACTCCTCCATGTACAGATGGACTATTCGCTAGTGAAAAAATGAAACAATGCCATTTGCAGCACCATAGATGAGTCTAGACGTAAGCACCCCACCTGTAGTAAGTGAGAAAGCAAAAGACCCATATCCTATCATATGACTTTTAGGAGTTACTTATAAATTGATACCAATGAAGATATTTCCACAGAGAAAGGCAATCACAGAATCATTAAAAAACTTCTTGTTCACCAAATAGAAAGGGATGAGGATTGGATACATTAACCCCATATTGGGGTTAACAGAGATATACAAACCATGTGAAATATATAACCACCAAAGACGTACGGAAGAACAAGAGAAGACTACTCAACATTGGGTCATAAGCTACATGGGAAAAGGATGCGAGGAAGAATAGATACATGTATATGTGTGAAAGAACCACATCTTGCACACCTAGAACAAACAAACCATTGTAATCATATTTGCTGGCATAAAAAATAAAAAGTAAATTACAAATATGAACAAGAAGTAATGAGACATAAACTTAAAGGGCTTTTTCCCGGCACATTCCATTCTAATTTACAACCTAGAACACCACTTCCATTAAGGCTCTGTTTCCGTAGTAACCAAATTTGGTAAAGGTGAAATGTTGCCAACTTGTGGCCGTTTCCTGCAAGAGCAGCATTAAACTCACAACTAATGGTCACTTAACATTCACAAGGACTCAGGGCTGTAAAGGACACCTGCCCTAAAAAATTGTGCTGAAGTAGGGAATGGACAACAAAATTCAAAACAGGCAAATGTTTCAAGAAGAGAGTATGAAGAGTTTAGGTTTACTCACACTCTTTTAAAAAAAAAAGGAAAATGGATAAAAGCTCAACCTCAGGGAGTGTCAGACCCATGCAATCTAATCTACAAAAAGTTTCAACTTACACCAGTCGACTGACCATCAGCAAAAAGTCTACAAACAATAAATGCTGAAGGGGTTTTAGAGAACTGTGTACCCTCTACCTGCTGGTGAGACGTAAAGGGGTAACAGCCAATAATGAGAACAGGAAGGAGCTGTGTTTAAAAGTAAAAATGGAGGTACTATTCAATCCAGCAGGCGCACCATTGGACCTCTCACCTCAGAAGACAAGAATCGAGAAGACACAGGCCGCAAAACCTGCAGTGCAGCCTTATTCACAATAGCCAGGACAGTGAAGGAATCAAAATGTCCAACAAGAGGTGAATGGATAAAGAAGAAGTGGTCCATGTACACAATGGAATATTAGCCATGGAAAACAATGAACCATTGCTCTTTGAGGCACCACAAATGAATCTGGAGATAATCACGAAACATGAGGTAAGTCGGAAAGCAAAAGTCCTATATTTTATGATATCACTTCTAGGCGTTATCTAATAACGGACACAAATGAACATATTTCCGCAGAGAAAGACACTCACAGAGTTAGAAAAGAAAATATGCTCCTCTAAAAGGAAGGGTGGGGGGAATGGATAAATTAAGATTAGTGTTACTATATATAGAGAAACACATATTATATACATATCTCAAAAAGACCGACCTTATAGCAAGGGAGGTCTGCAGAACCCTCTGTAACATTTTACATGGGAAGAGGATCTGTACTTGAATAGACATATATAATGTACAAATGAACCAGATTGTGTACACCTAGGACACAAATATTCTAAGCTTTACACCAATTAAGAAAATTTTTAAAACCAAGAAGAAATAATGAGACATAAACTTATGGGGGTTTCTCCATGCACATTCCAATGTAATTTACAACCTAGGAACACGACTTCCAGAAAGGCTCTGCTGCCCTACTACCCAGCTTTGGGAATGGAGAAATGCTGCCTCCTTGAGGCTACTTCCCACAACAGCAGCTTTAAACCCATTGTTAAAGGTCTCAAAATAGTCGCCAAACTGCATTTTGGTAAATGACACCTGCTCTCTAAAAAAATTCTGGGGTGGAAAATCGACCAAAAAATTCAAAAGAGGGCCACCTTCCAAGAAGACAATTTCAAGAGTTGTATTGTACTCCCAATTGTTTCCTTTTTTTTAACAGAAAAGAAAACGGTGGAGAAAAATGATGAGTTTTACGAATTTTCAAAGACATGCAAACCCAAATTACAAAAACCTATCAGCTCACAGCAGCCAGAAGGGCAATTAGCATAAATGCTGCAAACAATAAATGCTGAAGCGATTGTGGAGAAATGCGTACCCTCGATTCTAAGGGGGATGTGGTAAGAGCCACTAATGAAAGCACAAAGAAGGTGCTTTGAAAAGGGAAACACGGTGCTACCAGTCAATCAATCACACCCACTGCTGGGCCTATCACCTGAGAAAATGAGAATCAAAAAGTCACAGGCTGGCAATCCTGCACTCCAACAATATTTACCATAGCCAACACTTGGAAGCAATGAAAATGTCCATCAACCGAGGAATGCACAAAGAAGAAGTGGTCCACGTACACAGTGGAAAATTCCTCCAATAAAAAATAAAAATTAAATTTAAAAATCCAACAAAAGTAAGGAGACATCAGCTTGTGTGGGTTTGACCGGGCACACTCCACTCTAATTTATAACCGAGAAACACCACAGGCCGCAAGGGCTTTTCCCTAGTTACCAGGGTGGTGAACATAGAAAGGCTGCCGCCCTCTGGCAGTTACCTGCAAAAGCAGCTTTAAAGCCTGTGCTAATGATCATTTCATAGGAACAAGTACTGCAGAACTGTAAATGAAACCTGCCCTCAAAATGTCTTGAGGGAGGTAACGGGCAAAACATTTCAAAATGTGACACATACTTAAAGAGAACACTTTGAAGAACTAAGGGGTAATCACAGCTTGAAAAATAAAAAGGACATGCCTTAAAGCTCAATTTCAACGGATTATGTGGCACATTCGAATTCAACCACAAAGAGGTTTCAGGTCACACTTGTCAGAATAACCATCAGCAAGAAAACTACAAACAAGAAATGCTGAAGGTGTTGTGGAGAAATGCATACCCTCAACTTCAAGTGGGACGTAAGATGGAAAGGGCCACGATTGAGAACAGAATGGAGGTGCCTTAAAAAGGTAAACATTGAGCTACCATATGATCCAGCAGGCCCACTCCTCGACCTATAATCTAAGAAGAGAGAATTGGAAAGACACAGGCAGGCAAATCTGCATTGCACAGTATTACAATAGCCAGGATATGGAAGTAACCAAAAAGTCCACCAACAGATGGGTGGACAAAGAAGAACTCCTCCATGTACAGATGGAATATTCGCTAGTGAAAAAATGAAACAATGCCATTTGCAGCACCATAGATGAGTCTAGACGTAATCACGCCACCTGTAGTAAGTGAGAAAGCAAAAGACCCATATCCTATCATATCACTTTTAGGAGTTACTTATAAATTGAAACCAATGAAGATATTTCCACAGAGAAAGGCAATCACAGAATCATTAAAAAACTTCTTGTTCACCAAATAGAAAGGGATGAGGATTGGATACATTAACCCCATATTGGGGTTAACAGAGATATACAAACCATGTGAAATATATAACCACCAAAGACGTACGGAAGACCAGGAGAAGACTACTCAACATTGGGTCATAACCTACATGGGAAAAGGATGCGAGGAAGAATAGATACATGTATATGTGTGAAAGAATCACATCTTGCACACCGAGAACAAACAAGCCATTGTAATCATATTTCCTGGCATAAAAAATAAAAAGTAAATTACAAATATGAACAAGAAGTAATGAGACATAAACATAAAGGGCTTTTTCCCGGCACATTCCATTCTAATTTACAACCTAGAACACCACTTCCATTAAGGCTCTGTTTCCCTAGTGACCAAAATTGGTAAAGGGGAAATGCTGCCACCTTGTGGCCGTTTCCTGCAAGAGCAGCATTAAACTCACAGCTAATGGTCACTTAACATTCACAAGGACTCAGGGCTGTAAAGGACACCTGCCCTAAAAAATTGTGCTGAAGTAGGGAATGGACAACAAAATTCAAAACAGGCAAATGTTTCAAGAAGAGAGTATGAAGAGTTTAGGTTTACTCATGCTCTTTTTAAAAAAAAAAGGAAAATGGATAAAAGCTCAACCTCAGGGAGTGTTAGACCCATGCAATCTAATCTAGAAAAAGTTTCAACTTACACCAGTCGACTGACCATCAGCAAAAAGTCTACAAACAATAAATGCTGAAGGGGTTTTAGAGAACTGTGTACCCTCTACCTGCTGGTGAGACGTAAAGGGGTAACAGCCATTAAGGAGAACAGGAAGGAGCTCTGTTTAAAAGTAAAAATGGAGGTACCATTCAATCCAGCAGGCGCACCTTTGGACCTCTCACCTGAGAAGACAAGAATCGAGAAGACACAGGCCGCAAAGGCTGCAGTGCAGCCTTATTCACAATAGCCAGGACAGTGAAGCAATCAAAATGTCCAACAAGAGGTGAATGGATAAAGAAGAAATGGTCCATGTACACAATGGAATATTAGCCATGGAAAACAATGAACCATTGCTCTTTGCGGCACCACAAATGAATCTGGAGATAATCACGAAACATGAGGTAAGTCGGAAAGCAAAAGACCTATATTTTATGGTATCACTTCTAGGCGTTATCTAATAACGGACAGAAATGAACATATTTCCGCAGAGAAAGACACTCACAGAGTTAGAAAAGAAAATATGCTCCTCTAAAAGGAAGGGTGGGGGGAATGGATAAATTAAGATTAGTGTTACTATATATAGACAAACACATATTATATACATATCTCAAAAAGACCGACCATATAGCAAGGGAGGTCTGCGGAACCCTCTGTAACATTTTACATGGGAAGAGGATCTGTACTTGAATAGACATATATAATGTACAAATGAACCAGATTGTGTACACCTAGGACAAACAATATTCTAAGCTTTACACCAATTAAGAAAATTTTTAAAACCAAGAAGAAATAATGAGACATAAACTTATGGGGGTTTCTCCATGCACATTCCAATGTAATTTACAACCTAGTAACACGACTTCCAGAAAGGCTCTGCTGCCCTACTACCCAGCTTTGAGAATGGAGAAATGCTGCCTCCTTGAGGCTACTTCCCACAACAGCAGCTTTAAACCCATTGTTAAAGGTCACAAAATAGTCGCCAAACTGCATTTCGGTAAATGACACCTGCTCTCTAAAAAAATTCTGGGGTGGAAAATCGACCAAAAAATTCAAAAGAGGGCCACCTTCCAAGAAGACAATATCAAGAGTTGTATTGTCCTCCCAATTGTTTCCTTTTTTTTAACAGAAAAGAAAACGGTGGAGAAAAATGATGAGTTTTACGAATTTTCAAAGACATGCAAACCCAAATTACAAAAACCTATCAGCTCACAGCAGCCAGAAGGGCAATTAGCATAAATGCTGCAAACAATAAATGCTGAAGCGATTGTGGAGAAATGCGTACCCTCGATTCTAAGGGGGATGTGGTAAGAGCCACTAATGAAAGCACAAAGAAGGTGCTTTGAAAAGGGAAACACGGTGCTACCAGTCAATCAATCACACCCACTGCTGGGCCTATCACCTGAGAAAATGAGAATCAAAAAGTCACAGGCTGGCAATCCTGCACTCCAACAATATTTACCATAGCCAACACTTGGAAGCAATGAAAATGTCCATCAACCGAGGAATGCACAAAGAAGAAGTGGTCCACGTACACAGTGGACAATTCCTCCAATAAAAAATAAAAATTAAATTTAAAAATCCAACAAAAGTAAGGAGACATCAGCTTGTGTGGGTTTGACCGGGCACACTCCACTCTAATTTATAACCGAGAAACACCACAGGCCGCAAGGGCTTTTCCCTAGTTACCAGGGTGGTGAACATAGAAAGGCTGCCGCCCTCTGGCAGTTACCTGCAAAAGCAGCTTTAAAGCCTGTGCTAATGATCATTTCATAGGAACAAGTACTGCAGAACTGTAAATGAAACCTGCCCTCAAAATGTCTTGAGGGAGGTAACGGGCAAAACATTTCAAAATGTGACACATACTTAAAGAGAACACTTTGAAGAACTAAGGGGTAATCACAGCTTGAAAAATAAAAAGGACATGCCTTAAAGCTCAATTTCAACGGATTATGTGGCACATTCGAATTCAACCACAAAGAGGTTTCAGGTCACACTTGTCAGAATAACCATCAGCAAGAAAACTACAAACAAGAAATGCTGAAGGTGTTGTGGAGAAATGCATACCCTCAACTTCAAGTGGGACGTAAGATGGAAAGGGCCACGATTGAGAACAGAATGGAGGTGCCTTAAAAAGGTAAACATTGAGCTACCATATGATCCAGCAGGCCCACTCCTCGACCTATAATCTAAGAAGAGAGAATTGGAAAGACACAGGCAGGCAAATCTGCATTGCACAGTATTACAATAGCCAGGATATGGAAGTAACCAAAAAGTCCACCAACAGATGGGTGGACAAAGAAGAACTCCTCCATGTACAGATGGAATATTCGCTAGTGAAAAAATGAAACAATGCCATTTGCAGCACCATAGATGAGTCTAGACGTAATCACGCCACCTGTAGTAAGTGAGAAAGCAAAAGACCCATATCCTATCATATCACTTTTAGGAGTTACTTATAAATTGAAACCAATGAAGATATTTCCACAGAGAAAGGCAATCACAGAATCATTAAAAAACTTCTTGTTCACCAAATAGAAAGGGATGAGGATTGGATACATTAACCCCATATTGGGGTTAACAGAGATATACAAACCATGTGAAATATATAACCACCAAAGACGTACGGAAGACCAGGAGAAGACTACTCAACATTGGGTCATAACCTACATGGGAAAAGGATGCGAGGAAGAATAGATACATGTATATGTGTGAAAGAATCACATCTTGCACACCGAGAACAAACAAGCCATTGTAATCATATTTCCTGGCATAAAAAATAAAAAGTAAATTACAAATATGAACAAGAAGTAATGAGACATAAACATAAAGGGCTTTTTCCCGGCACATTCCATTCTAATTTACAACCTAGAACACCACTTCCATTAAGGCTCTGTTTCCCTAGTGACCAAAATTGGTAAAGGGGAAATGCTGCCACCTTGTGGCCGTTTCCTGCAAGAGCAGCATTAAACTCACAGCTAATGGTCACTTAACATTCACAAGGACTCAGGGCTGTAAAGGACACCTGCCCTAAAAAATTGTGCTGAAGTAGGGAATGGACAACAAAATTCAAAACAGGCAAATGTTTCAAGAAGAGAGTATGAAGAGTTTAGGTTTACTCATGCTCTTTTTAAAAAAAAAAGGAAAATGGATAAAAGCTCAACCTCAGGGAGTGTTAGACCCATGCAATCTAATCTAGAAAAAGTTTCAACTTACACCAGTCGACTGACCATCAGCAAAAAGTCTACAAACAATAAATGCTGAAGGGGTTTTAGAGAACTGTGTACCCTCTACCTGCTGGTGAGACGTAAAGGGGTAACAGCCATTAAGGAGAACAGGAAGGAGCTCTGTTTAAAAGTAAAAATGGAGGTACCATTCAATCCAGCAGGCGCACCATTGGACCTCTCACCTGAGAAGACAAGAATCGAGAAGACACAGGCCGCAAAGGCTGCAGTGCAGCCTTATTCACAATAGCCAGGACAGTGAAGCAATCAAAATGTCCAACAAGAGGTGAATGGATAAAGAAGAAGTGGTCCATGTACACAATGGAATATTAGCCATGGAAAACAATGAACCATTGCTCTTTGCGGCACCACAAATGAATCTGGAGATAATCACGAAACATGAGGTAAGTCGGAAAGCAAAAGACCTATATTTTATGGTATCACTTCTAGGCGTTATCTAATAACGGACACAAATGAACATATTTCCGCAGAGAAAGACACTCACAGAGTTAGAAAAGAAAATATGCTCCTCTAAAAGGAAGGGTGGGGGGAATGGATAAATTAAGATTAGTGTTACTATATATAGACAAACACATATTATATACATATCTCAAAAAGACCGACCATATAGCAAGGGAGGTCTGCGGAACCCTCTGTAACATTTTACATGGGAAGAGGATCTGTACTTGAATAGACATATATAATGTACAAATGAACCAGATTGTGTACACCTAGGACAAACAATATTCTAAGCTTTACACCAATTAAGAAAATTTTTAAAACCAAGAAGAAATAATGAGACATAAACTTATGGGGGTTTCTCCATGCACATTCCAATGTAATTTACAACCTAGGAACACGACTTCCAGAAAGGCTCTGCTGCCCTACTACCCAGCTTTGAGAATGGAGAAATGCTGCCTCCTTGAGGCTACTTCCCACAACAGCAGCTTTAAACCCATTGTTAAAGGTCACAAAATAGTCGCCAAACTGCATTTCGGTAAATGACACCTGCTCTCTAAAAAAATTCTGGGGTGGAAAATCGACCAAAAAATTCAAAAGGGGGCCACCTTCCAAGAAGACAATTTCCAGAGTTGTATTGTACTCCCAATCGTTTCCTTTTTTTTAACAGAAAAGAAAACGGTGGAGAAAAATGATGAGTTTTACGAATTTTCAAAGACATGCAAACCCAAATTACAAAAACCTATCAGCTCACAGCAGCCAGAAGGGCCATTAGCATAAATGCTGCAAACAATAAATGCTGAAGCGATTGTGGAGAAATGCGTACCCTCGATTCTAAGGGGGATGTGGTAAGAGCCACTAATGAAAGCACAAAGAAGGTGCTTTGAAAAGGGAAACACGGTGCTACCAGTCAATCAATCACACCCACTGCTGGGCCTATCACCTGAGAAAATGAGAATCAAAAAGTCACAGGCTGGCAATCCTGCACTCCAACCATATTTACCATAGCCAACACTTGGAAGCAATGAAAATGTCCATCAACCGAGGAATGCACAAAGAAGAAGTGGTCCACGTACACAGTGGAAAATTCCTCCAATAAAAAATAAAAATTAAATTTAAAAATCCAACAAAAGTAAGGAGACATCAGCTTGTGTGGGTTTGACCGGGCACACTCCACTCTAATTTATAACCGAGAAACAACACAGGCCGCAAGGGCTTTTCCCTAGTTACCAGGGTGGTGAACATAGAAAGGCTGCCGCCCTCTGGCAGTTACCTGCAAAAGCAGCTTTAAAGCCTGTGCTAATGGTCATTTCATAGGAACAAGTACAGCAGAACTGTAAATGAAACCTGCCCTCAAAATGTCTTGAGGGAGGTAACGGGCAAAACATTTCAAAATGTGACACATACTTAAAGAGAACACTTTGAAGAACTAAGGGGTAATCACAGCTTGAAAAATAAAAAGGACATGCCTTAAAGCTCAATTTCAACGGATTATGTGGCACATTCGAATTCAACCACAGAGAGGTATCAGCTCACACTTGTCAGAATAACCATCAGCAAGAAAACTACAAACAATAAATGCTGAAGGTGTTGTGGAGAAATGCATACCCTCAACTTCAAGTGGGACGTAAGTTGCAAAGGGCCACGAATGAGAACAGAATGGAGGTGCCTTAAAAAGGTAAACATTGAGCTACCATATGATCCAGCAGGCCCACTCCTCGACCTATAATCTAAGAAGAGAGAATTGGAAAGACACAGGCAGGCAAATGTGCATTGCACAGTATTACAATAGCCAGGATATGGAAGTAACCAAAAAGTCCACCAACAGATGGGTGGACAAAGAAGAACTCCTCCATGTACAGATGGACTATTCGCTAGTGAAAAAATGAAACAATGCCATTTGCAGCACCATAGATGAGTCTAGACGTAATCACGCCACCTGTAGTAAGTGAGAAAGCAAAAGACCCATATCCTATCATATCACTTTTAGGAGTTACTTATAAATTGAAACCAATGAAGATATTTCCACAGAGAAAGGCAATCACAGAATCATTAAAAAACTTCTTGTTCACCAAATAGAAAGGGATGAGGATTGGATACATTAACCCCATATAGGGGTTAACAGAGATATACAAACCATGTGAAATATATAACCACCAAAGACGTACGGAAGACCAGGAGAAGACTACTCAACTTTGGGTCATAACCTACATGGGAAAAGGATGCGAGGAAGAATAGATACATGTATATGTGTGAAAGAACCACATCTTGCACACCTAGAACAAACAAACCATTGTAATCATATTTGCTGGCATAAAAAATAAAAAGTAAATTACAAATATGAACAAGAAGTAATGAGACATAAACTTAAAGGGCTTTTTCCCGGCACATTCCATTCTAATTTACAACCTAGAACACCACTTCCATTAAGGCTCTGTTTCCGTAGTAACCAAATTTGGTAAAGGTGAAATGTTGCCAACTTGTGGCCGTTTCCTGCAAGAGCAGCATTAAACTCACAGCTAATGGTCACTTAACATTCACAAGGACTCAGGGCTGTAAAGGACACCTGCCCTAAAAAATTGTGCTGAAGTAGGGAATGGACAACAAAATTCAAAACAGGCAAATGTTTCAAGAAGAGAGTATGAAGAGTTTAGGTTTACTCACACTCTTTTAAAAAAAAAAGGAAAATGGATAAAAGCTCAACCTCAGGGAGTGTCAGACCCATGCAATCTAATCTACAAAAAGTTTCAACTTACACCAGTCGACTGACCATCAGCAAAAAGTCTACAAACAATAAATGCTGAAGGGGTTTTAGAGAACTGTGTACCCTCTACCTGCTGGTGAGACGTAAAGGGGTAACAGACAATAATGAGAACAGGAAGGAGCTGTGTTTAAAAGTAAAAATGGAGGTACCATTCAATCGAGCAGGCGCACCATTGGACCTCTCACCTGAGAAGACAAGAATCGAGAAGACACAGGCCGCAAAGGCTGCAGTGCAGCCTTATTCACAATAGCCAGGACAGTGAAGCAATCAAAATGTCCAACAAGAGGTGAATGGATAAAGAAGAAGTGGTCCATGTACACAATGGAATATTAGCCATGGAAAACAATGAACCATTGCTCTTTGCGGCACCACAAATGAATCTGGAGATAATCACGAAACATGAGGTAAGTCGGAAAGCAAAAGACCTATATTTTATGGTATCACTTTTGGCGTTATCTAATAACGGACACAAATGAACATATTTCCGCAGAGAAAGACACTCACAGAGTTAGAAAAGAAAATATGCTCCTCTAAAAGGAAGGGTGGGGGGAATGGATAAATTAAGATTAGTGTTACTATATATAGACAAACACATATTATATACATATCTCAAAAAGACCGACCATATAGCAAGGGAGGTCTGCGGAACCCTCTGTAACATTTTACATGGGAAGAGGATCTGTACTTGAATAGACATATATAATGTACAAATGAACCAGATTGTGTACACCTAGGACAAACAATATTCTAAGCTTTACACCAATTAAGAAAATTTTTAAAACCAAGAAGAAATAATGAGACATAAACTTATGGGGGTTTCTCCATGCACATTCCAATGTAATTTACAACCTAGGAACACGACTTCCAGAAAGGCTCTGCTGCCCTACTACCCAGCTTTGAGAATGGAGAAATGCTGCCTCCTTGAGGCTACTTCCCACAACAGCAGCTTTAAACCCATTGTTAAAGGTCACAAAATAGTCGCCAAACTGCATTTCGGTAAATGACGCCTGCTCTCTAAAAAAATTCTGGGGTGGAAAATCGACCAAAAAATTCAAAAGGGGGCCACCTGCGAAGAAGACAATTTCCAGAGTTGTATTGTACTCCCAATCGTTTCCTTTTTTTTAACAGAAAAGAAAACGGTGGAGAAAAATGATGAGTTTTACGAATTTTCAAAGACATGCAAACCCAAATTACAAAAACCTATCAGCTCACAGCAGCCAGAAGGGCCATTAGCATAAATGCTGCAAACAATAAATGCTGAAGCGATTGTGGAGAAATGCGTACCCTCGATTCTAAGGGGGATGTGGTAAGAGCCACTAATGAAAGCACAAAGAAGGTGCTTTGAAAAGGGAAACACGGTGCTACCAGTCAATCAATCACACCCACTGCTGGGCCTATCACCTGAGAAAATGAGAATCAAAAAGTCACAGGCTGGCAATCCTGCACTCCAACCATATTTACCATAGCCAACACTTGGAAGCAATGAAAATGTCCATCAACCGAGGAATGCACAAAGAAGAAGTGGTCCACGTACACAGTGGAAAATTCCTCCAATAAAAAATAAAAATTAAATTTAAAAATCCAACAAAAGTAAGGAGACATCAGCTTGTGTGGGTTTGACCGGGCACACTCCACTCTAATTTATAACCGAGAAACAACACAGGCCGCAAGGGCTTTTCCCTAGTTACCAGGGTGGTGAACATAGAAAGGCTGCCGCCCTCTGGCAGTTACCTGCAAAAGCAGCTTTAAAGCCTGTGCTAATGGTCATTTCATAGGAACAAGTACAGCAGAACTGTAAATGAAACCTGCCCTCAAAATGTCTTGAGGGAGGTAACGGGCAAAACATTTCAAAATGTGACACATACTTAAAGAGAACACTTTGAAGAACTAAGGGGTAATCACAGCTTGAAAAATAAAAAGGACATGCCTTAAAGCTCAATTTCAACGGATTATGTGGCACATTCGAATTCAACCACAGAGAGGTATCAGCTCACACTTGTCAGAATAACCATCAGCAAGAAAACTACAAACAATAAATGCTGAAGGTGTTGTGGAGAAATGCATACCCTCAACTTCAAGTGGGACGTAAGTTGCAAAGGGCCACGAATGAGAACAGAATGGAGGTGCCTTAAAAAGGTAAACATTGAGCTACCATATGATCCAGCAGGCCCACTCCTCGACCTATAATCTAAGAAGAGAGAATTGGAAAGACACAGGCAGGCAAATGTGCATTGCACAGTATTACAATAGCCAGGATATGGAAGTAACCAAAAAGTCCACCAACAGATGGGTGGACAAAGAAGAACTCCTCCATGTACAGATGGACTATTCGCTAGTGAAAAAATGAAACAATGCCATTTGCAGCACCATAGATGAGTCTAGACGTAATCACGCCACCTGTAGTAAGTGAGAAAGCAAAAGACCCATATCCTATCATATCACTTTTAGGAGTTACTTATAAATTGAAACCAATGAAGATATTTCCACAGAGAAAGGCAATCACAGAATCATTAAAAAACTTCTTGTTCACCAAATAGAAAGGGATGAGGATTGGATACATTAACCCCATATAGGGGTTAACAGAGATATACAAACCATGTGAAATATATAACCACCAAAGACGTACGGAAGACCAGGAGAAGACTACTCAACATTGGGTCATAACCTACATGGGAAAAGGATGCGAGGAAGAATAGATACATGTATATGTGTGAAAGAACCACATCTTGCACACCTAGAACAAACAAACCATTGTAATCATATTTGCTGGCATAAAAAATAAAAAGTAAATTACAAATATGAACAAGAAGTAATGAGACATAAACTTAAAGGGCTTTTTCCCGGCACATTCCATTCTAATTTACAACCTAGAACACCACTTCCATTAAGGCTCTGTTTCCGTAGTAACCAAATTTGGTAAAGGTGAAATGTTGCCAACTTGTGGCCGTTTCCTGCAAGAGCAGCATTAAACTCACAGCTAATGGTCACTTAACATTCACAAGGACTCAGGGCTGTAAAGGACACCTGCCCTAAAAAATTGTGCTGAAGTAGGGAATGGACAACAAAATTCAAAACAGGCAAATGTTTCAAGAAGAGAGTATGAAGAGTTTAGGTTTACTCACACTCTTTTAAAAAAAAAAGGAAAATGGATAAAAGCTCAACCTCAGGGAGTGTCAGACCCATGCAATCTAATCTACAAAAAGTTTCAACTTACACCAGTCGACTGACCATCAGCAAAAAGTCTACAAACAATAAATGCTGAAGGGGTTTTAGAGAACTGTGTACCCTCTACCTGCTGGTGAGACGTAAAGGGGTAACAGACAATAATGAGAACAGGAAGGAGCTGTGTTTAAAAGTAAAAATGGAGGTACCATTCAATCCAGCAGGCGCACCATTGGACCTCTCACCTGAGAAGACAAGAATCGAGAAGACACAGGCCGCAAAGGCTGCAGTGCAGCCTTATTCACAATAGCCAGGACAGTGAAGCAATCAAAATGTCCAACAAGAGGTGAATGGATAAAGAAGAAGTGGTCCATGTACACAATGGAATATTAGCCATGGAAAACAATGAACCATTGCTCTTTGCGGCACCACAAATGAATCTGGAGATAATCACGAAACATGAGGTAAGTCGGAAAGCAAAAGACCTATATTTTATGGTATCACTTCTAGGCGTTATCTAATAACGGACACAAATGAACATATTTCCGCAGAGAAAGACACTCACAGAGTTAGAAAAGAAAATATGCTCCTCTAAAAGGAAGGGTGGGGGGAATGGATAAATTAAGATTAGTGTTACTATATATAGACAAACACATATTATATACATATCTCAAAAAGACCGACCATATAGCAAGGGAGGTCTGCGGAACCCTCTGTAACATTTTACATGGGAAGAGGATCTGTACTTGAATAGACATATATAATGTACAAATGAACCAGATTGTGTACACCTAGGACAAACAATATTCTAAGCTTTACACCAATTAAGAAAATTTTTAAAACCAAGAAGAAATAATGAGACATAAACTTATGGGGGTTTCTCCATGCACATTCCAATGTAATTTACAACCTAGGAACACGACTTCCAGAAAGGCTCTGCTGCCCTACTACCCAGCTTTGAGAATGGAGAAATGCTGCCTCCTTGAGGCTACTTCCCACAACAGCAGCTTTAAACCCATTGTTAAAGGTCACAAAATAGTCGCCAAACTGCATTTCGGTAAATGACACCTGCTCTCTAAAAAAATTCTGGGGTGGAAAATCGACCAAAAAATTCAAAAGGGGGCCACCTTCCAAGAAGACAATTTCCAGAGTTGTATTGTACTCCCAATCGTTTCCTTTTTTTTAACAGAAAAGAAAACGGTGGAGAAAAATGATGAGTTTTACGAATTTTCAAAGACATGCAAACCCAAATTACAAAAACCTATCAGCTCACAGCAGCCAGAAGGGCCATTAGCATAAATGCTGCAAACAATAAATGCTGAAGCGATTGTGGAGAAATGCGTACCCTCGATTCTAAGGGGGATGTGGTAAGAGCCACTAATGAAAGCACAAAGAAGGTGCTTTGAAAAGGGAAACACGGTGCTACCAGTCAATCAATCACACCCACTGCTGGGCCTATCACCTGAGAAAATGAGAATCAAAAAGTCACAGGCTGGCAATCCTGCACTCCAACCATATTTACCATAGCCAACACTTGGAAGCAATGAAAATGTCCATCAACCGAGGAATGCACAAAGAAGAAGTGGTCCACGTACACAGTGGAAAATTCCTCCAATAAAAAATAAAAATTAAATTTAAAAATCCAACAAAAGTAAGGAGACATCAGCTTGTGTGGGTTTGACCGGGCACACTCCACTCTAATTTATAACCGAGAAACAACACAGGCCGCAAGGGCTTTTCCCTAGTTACCAGGGTGGTGAACATAGAAAGGCTGCCGCCCTCTGGCAGTTACCTGCAAAAGCAGCTTTAAAGCCTGTGCTAATGGTCATTTCATAGGAACAAGTACAGCAGAACTGTAAATGAAACCTGCCCTCAAAATGTCTTGAGGGAGGTAACGGGCAAAACATTTCAAAATGTGACACATACTTAAAGAGAACACTTTGAAGAACTAAGGGGTAATCACAGCTTGAAAAATAAAAAGGACATGCCTTAAAGCTCAATTTCAACGGATTATGTGGCACATTCGAATTCAACCACAGAGAGGTATCAGCTCACACTTGTCAGAATAACCATCAGCAAGAAAACTACAAACAATAAATGCTGAAGGTGTTGTGGAGAAATGCATACCCTCAACTTCAAGTGGGACGTAAGTTGCAAAGGGCCACGAATGAGAACAGAATGGAGGTGCCTTAAAAAGGTAAACATTGAGCTACCATATGATCCAGCAGGCCCACTCCTCGACCTATAATCTAAGAAGAGAGAATTGGAAAGACACAGGCAGGCAAATGTGCATTGCACAGTATTACAATAGCCAGGATATGGAAGTAACCAAAAAGTCCACCAACAGATGGGTGGACAAAGAAGAACTCCTCCATGTACAGATGGACTATTCGCTAGTGAAAAAATGAAACAATGCCATTTGCAGCACCATAGATGAGTCTAGACGTAATCACGCCACCTGTAGTAAGTGAGAAAGCAAAAGACCCATATCCTATCATATCACTTTTAGGAGTTACTTATAAATTGAAACCAATGAAGATATTTCCAAAGAGAAAGGCAATCACAGAATCATTAAAAAACTTCTTGTTCACCAAATAGAAAGGGATGAGGATTGGATACATTAACCCCATATAGGGGTTAACAGAGATATACAAACCATGTGAAATATATAACCACCAAAGACGTACGGAAGACCAGGAGAAGACTACTCAACTTTGGGTCATAACCTACATGGGAAAAGGATGCGAGGAAGAATAGATACATGTATATGTGTGAAAGAACCACATCTTGCACACCTAGAACAAACAAACCATTGTAATCATATTTGCTGGCATAAAAAATAAAAAGTAAATTACAAATATGAACAAGAAGTAATGAGACATAAACTTAAAGGGCTTTTTCCCGGCACATTCCATTCTAATTTACAACCTAGAACACCACTTCCATTAAGGCTCTGTTTCCCTAGTGACCAAAATTGGTAAAGGGGAAATGCTGCCACCTTGTGGCCGTTTCCTGCAAGAGCAGCATTAAACTCACAGCTAATGGTCACTTAACATTCACAAGGACTCAGGGCTGTAAAGGACACCTGCCCTAAAAAATTGTGCTGAAGTAGGGAATGGACAACAAAATTCAAAACAGGCAAATGTTTCAAGAAGAGAGTATGAAGAGTTTAGGTTTACTCATGCTCTTTTTAAAAAAAAAAGGAAAATGGATAAAAGCTCAACCTCAGGGAGTGTTAGACCCATGCAATCTAATCTAGAAAAAGTTTCAACTTACACCAGTCGACTGACCATCAGCAAAAAGTCTACAAACAATAAATGCTGAAGGGGTTTTAGAGAACTGTGTACCCTCTACCTGCTGGTGAGACGTAAAGGGGTAACAGCCATTAAGGAGAACAGGAAGGAGCTCTGTTTAAAAGTAAAAATGGAGGTACCATTCAATCCAGCAGGCGCACCATTGGACCTCTCACCTCAGAAGACAAGAATCGAGAAGACACAGGCCGCAAAACATGCAGTGCAGCCTTATTCACAATAGCCAGGACAGTGAAGCAATCAAAATGTCCAACAAGAGGTGAATGGATAAAGAAGAAGTGGTCCATGTACACAATGGAATATTAGCCATGGAAAACAATGAACCATTGCTCTTTGCGGCACCACAAATGAATCTGGAGATAATCACGAAACATGAGGTAAGTCGGAAAGCAAAAGACCTATATTTTATGGTATCACTTCTAGGCGTTATCTAATAACGGACACAAATGAACATATTTCCGCAGAGAAAGACACTCACAGAGTTAGAAAAGAAAATATGCTCCTCTAAAAGGAAGGGTGGGGGGAATGGATAAATTAAGATTAGTGTTACTATATATAGACAAACACATATTATATACATATCTCAAAAAGACCGACCATATAGCAAGGGAGGTCTGCGGAACCCTCTGTAACATTTTACATGGGAAGAGGATCTGTACTTGAATAGACATATATAATGTACAAATGAACCAGATTGTGTACACCTAGGACAAACAATATTCTAAGCTTTACACCAATTAAGAAAATTTTTAAAACCAAGAAGAAATAATGAGACATAAACTTATGGGGGTTTCTCCATGCACATTCCAATGTAATTTACAACCTAGGAACACGACTTCCAGAAAGGCTCTGCTGCCCTACTACCCAGCTTTGAGAATGGAGAAATGCTGCCTCCTTGAGGCTACTTCCCACAACAGCAGCTTTAAACCCATTGTTAAAGGTCACAAAATAGTCGCCAAACTGCATTTCGGTAAATGACACCTGCTCTCTAAAAAAATTCTGGGGTGGAAAATCGACCAAAAAATTCAAAAGGGGGCCACCTTCCAAGAAGACAATTTCCAGAGTTGTATTGTACTCCCAATCGTTTCCTTTTTTTTAACAGAAAAGAAAACGGTGGAGAAAAATGATGAGTTTTACGAATTTTCAAAGACATGCAAACCCAAATTACAAAAACCTATCAGCTCACAGCAGCCAGAAGGGCCATTAGCATAAATGCTGCAAATAATAAATGCTGAAGCGATTGTGGAGAAATGCGTACCCTCGATTCTAAGGGGGATGTGGTAAGAGCCACTAATGAAAGCACAAAGAAGGTGCTTTGAAAAGGGAAACACGGTGCTACCAGTCAATCAATCACACCCACTGCTGGGCCTATCACCTGAGAAAATGAGAATCAAAAAGTCACAGGCTGGCAATCCTGCACTCCAACCATATTTACCATAGCCAACACTTGGAAGCAATGAAAATGTCCATCAACCGAGGAATGCACAAAGAAGAAGTGGTCCACGTACACAGTGGAAAATTCCTCCAATAAAAAATAAAAATTAAATTTAAAAATCCAACAAAAGTAAGGAGACATCAGCTTGTGTGGGTTTGACCGGGCACACTCCACTCTAATTTATAACCGAGAAACAACACAGGCCGCAAGGGCTTTTCCCTAGTTACCAGGGTGGTGAACATAGAAAGGCTGCCGCCCTCTGGCAGTTACCTGCAAAAGCAGCTTTAAAGCCTGTGCTAATGGTCATTTCATAGGAACAAGTACAGCAGAACTGTAAATGAAACCTGCCCTCAAAATGTCTTGAGGGAGGTAACGGGCAAAACATTTCAAAATGTGACACATACTTAAAGAGAACACTTTGAAGAACTAAGGGGTAATCACAGCTTGAAAAATAAAAAGGACATGCCTTAAAGCTCAATTTCAACGGATTATGTGGCACATTCGAATTCAACCACAGAGAGGTATCAGCTCACACTTGTCAGAATAACCATCAGCAAGAAAACTACAAACAATAAATGCTGAAGGTGTTGTGGAGAAATGCATACCCTCAACTTCAAGTGGGACGTAAGTTGCAAAGGGCCACGAATGAGAACAGAATGGAGGTGCCTTAAAAAGGTAAACATTGAGCTACCATATGATCCAGCAGGCCCACTCCTCGACCTATAATCTAAGAAGAGAGAATTGGAAAGACACAGGCAGGCAAATGTGCATTGCACAGTATTACAATAGCCAGGATATGGAAGTAACCAAAAAGTCCACCAACAGATGGGTGGACAAAGAAGAACTCCTCCATGTACAGATGGACTATTCGCTAGTGAAAAAATGAAACAATGCCATTTGCAGCACCATAGATGAGTCTAGACGTAATCACGCCACCTGTAGTAAGTGAGAAAGCAAAAGACCCATATCCTATCATATCACTTTTAGGAGTTACTTATAAATTGAAACCAATGAAGATATTTCCACAGAGAAAGGCAATCACAGAATCATTAAAAAACTTCTTGTTCACCAAATAGAAAGGGATGAGGATTGGATACATTAACCCCATATAGGGGTTAACAGAGATATACAAACCATGTGAAATATATAACCACCAAAGACGTACGGAAGACCAGGAGAAGACTACTCAACTTTGGGTCATAACCTACATGGGAAAAGGATGCGAGGAAGAATAGATACATGTATATGTGTGAAAGAACCACATCTTGCACACCTAGAACAAACAAACCATTGTAATCATATTTGCTGGCATAAAAAATAAAAAGTAAATTACAAATATGAACAAGAAGTAATGAGACATAAACTTAAAGGGCTTTTTCCCGGCACATTCCATTCTAATTTACAACCTAGAACACCACTTCCATTAAGGCTCTGTTTCCGTAGTAACCAAATTTGGTAAAGGTGAAATGTTGCCAACTTGTGGCCGTTTCCTGCAAGAGCAGCATTAAACTCACAGCTAATGGTCACTTAACATTCACAAGGACTCAGGGCTGTAAAGGACACCTGCCCTAAAAAATTGTGCTGAAGTAGGGAATGGACAACAAAATTCAAAACAGGCAAATGTTTCAAGAAGAGAGTATGAAGAGTTTAGGTTTACTCACACTCTTTTAAAAAAAAAAGGAAAATGGATAAAAGCTCAACCTCAGGGAGTGTCAGACCCATGCAATCTAATCTACAAAAAGTTTCAACTTACACCAGTCGACTGACCATCAGCAAAAAGTCTACAAACAATAAATGCTGAAGGGGTTTTAGAGAACTGTGTACCCTCTACCTGCTGGTGAGACGTAAAGGGGTAACAGACAATAATGAGAACAGGAAGGAGCTGTGTTTAAAAGTAAAAATGGAGGTACCATTCAATCCAGCAGGCGCACCATTGGACCTCTCACCTGAGAAGACAAGAATCGAGAAGACACAGGCCGCAAAGGCTGCAGTGCAGCCTTATTCACAATAGCCAGGACAGTGAAGCAATCAAAATGTCCAACAAGAGGTGAATGGATAAAGAAGAAGTGGTCCATGTACACAATGGAATATTAGCCATGGAAAACAATGAACCATTGCTCTTTGCGGCACCACAAATGAATCTGGAGATAATCACGAAACATGAGGTAAGTCGGAAAGCAAAAGACCTATATTTTATGGTATCACTTTTGGCGTTATCTAATAACGGACACAAATGAACATATTTCCGCAGAGAAAGACACTCACAGAGTTAGAAAAGAAAATATGCTCCTCTAAAAGGAAGGGTGGGGGGAATGGATAAATTAAGATTAGTGTTACTATATATAGACAAACACATATTATATACATATCTCAAAAAGACCGACCATATAGCAAGGGAGGTCTGCGGAACCCTCTGTAACATTTTACATGGGAAGAGGATCTGTACTTGAATAGACATATATAATGTACAAATGAACCAGATTGTGTACACCTAGGACAAACAATATTCTAAGCTTTACACCAATTAAGAAAATTTTTAAAACCAAGAAGAAATAATGAGACATAAACTTATGGGGGTTTCTCCATGCACATTCCAATGTAATTTACAACCTAGGAACACGACTTCCAGAAAGGCTCTGCTGCCCTACTACCCAGCTTTGAGAATGGAGAAATGCTGCCTCCTTGAGGCTACTTCCCACAACAGCAGCTTTAAACCCATTGTTAAAGGTCACAAAATAGTCGCCAAACTGCATTTCGGTAAATGACGCCTGCTCTCTAAAAAAATTCTGGGGTGGAAAATCGACCAAAAAATTCAAAAGGGGGCCACCTGCGAAGAAGACAATTTCCAGAGTTGTATTGTACTCCCAATCGTTTCCTTTTTTTTAACAGAAAAGAAAACGGTGGAGAAAAATGATGAGTTTTACGAATTTTCAAAGACATGCAAACCCAAATTACAAAAACCTATCAGCTCACAGCAGCCAGAAGGGCCATTAGCATAAATGCTGCAAACAATAAATGCTGAAGCGATTGTGGAGAAATGCGTACCCTCGATTCTAAGGGGGATGTGGTAAGAGCCACTAATGAAAGCACAAAGAAGGTGCTTTGAAAAGGGAAACACGGTGCTACCAGTCAATCAATCACACCCACTGCTGGGCCTATCACCTGAGAAAATGAGAATCAAAAAGTCACAGGCTGGCAATCCTGCACTCCAACCATATTTACCATAGCCAACACTTGGAAGCAATGAAAATGTCCATCAACCGAGGAATGCACAAAGAAGAAGTGGTCCACGTACACAGTGGAAAATTCCTCCAATAAAAAATAAAAATTAAATTTAAAAATCCAACAAAAGTAAGGAGACATCAGCTTGTGTGGGTTTGACCGGGCACACTCCACTCTAATTTATAACCGAGAAACAACACAGGCCGCAAGGGCTTTTCCCTAGTTACCAGGGTGGTGAACATAGAAAGGCTGCCGCCCTCTGGCAGTTACCTGCAAAAGCAGCTTTAAAGCCTGTGCTAATGGTCATTTCATAGGAACAAGTACAGCAGAACTGTAAATGAAACCTGCCCTCAAAATGTCTTGAGGGAGGTAACGGGCAAAACATTTCAAAATGTGACACATACTTAAAGAGAACACTTTGAAGAACTAAGGGGTAATCACAGCTTGAAAAATAAAAAGGACATGCCTTAAAGCTCAATTTCAACGGATTATGTGGCACATTCGAATTCAACCACAGAGAGGTATCAGCTCACACTTGTCAGAATAACCATCAGCAAGAAAACTACAAACAATAAATGCTGAAGGTGTTGTGGAGAAATGCATACCCTCAACTTCAAGTGGGACGTAAGTTGCAAAGGGCCACGAATGAGAACAGAATGGAGGTGCCTTAAAAAGGTAAACATTGAGCTACCATATGATCCAGCAGGCCCACTCCTCGACCTATAATCTAAGAAGAGAGAATTGGAAAGACACAGGCAGGCAAATGTGCATTGCACAGTATTACAATAGCCAGGATATGGAAGTAACCAAAAAGTCCACCAACAGATGGGTGGACAAAGAAGAACTCCTCCATGTACAGATGGACTATTCGCTAGTGAAAAAATGAAACAATGCCATTTGCAGCACCATAGATGAGTCTAGACGTAATCACGCCACCTGTAGTAAGTGAGAAAGCAAAAGACCCATATCCTATCATATCACTTTTAGGAGTTACTTATAAATTGAAACCAATGAAGATATTTCCACAGAGAAAGGCAATCACAGAATCATTAAAAAACTTCTTGTTCACCAAATAGAAAGGGATGAGGATTGGATACATTAACCCCATATAGGGGTTAACAGAGATATACAAACCATGTGAAATATATAACCACCAAAGACGTACGGAAGACCAGGAGAAGACTACTCAACATTGGGTCATAACCTACATGGGAAAAGGATGCGAGGAAGAATAGATACATGTATATGTGTGAAAGAACCACATCTTGCACACCTAGAACAAACAAACCATTGTAATCATATTTGCTGGCATAAAAAATAAAAAGTAAATTACAAATATGAACAAGAAGTAATGAGACATAAACTTAAAGGGCTTTTTCCCGGCACATTCCATTCTAATTTACAACCTAGAACACCACTTCCATTAAGGCTCTGTTTCCGTAGTAACCAAATTTGGTAAAGGTGAAATGTTGCCAACTTGTGGCCGTTTCCTGCAAGAGCAGCATTAAACTCACAGCTAATGGTCACTTAACATTCACAAGGACTCAGGGCTGTAAAGGACACCTGCCCTAAAAAATTGTGCTGAAGTAGGGAATGGACAACAAAATTCAAAACAGGCAAATGTTTCAAGAAGAGAGTATGAAGAGTTTAGGTTTACTCACACTCTTTTAAAAAAAAAAGGAAAATGGATAAAAGCTCAACCTCAGGGAGTGTCAGACCCATGCAATCTAATCTACAAAAAGTTTCAACTTACACCAGTCGACTGACCATCAGCAAAAAGTCTACAAACAATAAATGCTGAAGGGGTTTTAGAGAACTGTGTACCCTCTACCTGCTGGTGAGACGTAAAGGGGTAACAGACAATAATGAGAACAGGAAGGAGCTGTGTTTAAAAGTAAAAATGGAGGTACCATTCAATCCAGCAGGCGCACCATTGGACCTCTCACCTGAGAAGACAAGAATCGAGAAGACACAGGCCGCAAAGGCTGCAGTGCAGCCTTATTCACAATAGCCAGGACAGTGAAGCAATCAAAATGTCCAACAAGAGGTGAATGGATAAAGAAGAAGTGGTCCATGTACACAATGGAATATTAGCCATGGAAAACAATGAACCATTGCTCTTTGCGGCACCACAAATGAATCTGGAGATAATCACGAAACATGAGGTAAGTCGGAAAGCAAAAGACCTATATTTTATGGTATCACTTTTGGCGTTATCTAATAACGGACACAAATGAACATATTTCCGCAGAGAAAGACACTCACAGAGTTAGAAAAGAAAATATGCTCCTCTAAAAGGAAGGGTGGGGGGAATGGATAAATTAAGATTAGTGTTACTATATATAGACAAACACATATTATATACATATCTCAAAAAGACCGACCATATAGCAAGGGAGGTCTGCGGAACCCTCTGTAACATTTTACATGGGAAGAGGATCTGTACTTGAATAGACATATATAATGTACAAATGAACCAGATTGTGTACACCTAGGACAAACAATATTCTAAGCTTTACACCAATTAAGAAAATTTTTAAAACCAAGAAGAAATAATGAGACATAAACTTATGGGGGTTTCTCCATGCACATTCCAATGTAATTTACAACCTAGGAACACGACTTCCAGAAAGGCTCTGCTGCCCTACTACCCAGCTTTGAGAATGGAGAAATGCTGCCTCCTTGAGGCTACTTCCCACAACAGCAGCTTTAAACCCATTGTTAAAGGTCACAAAATAGTCGCCAAACTGCATTTCGGTAAATGACGCCTGCTCTCTAAAAAAATTCTGGGGTGGAAAATCGACCAAAAAATTCAAAAGGGGGCCACCTGCGAAGAAGACAATTTCCAGAGTTGTATTGTACTCCCAATCGTTTCCTTTTTTTTAACAGAAAAGAAAACGGTGGAGAAAAATGATGAGTTTTACGAATTTTCAAAGACATGCAAACCCAAATTACAAAAACCTATCAGCTCACAGCAGCCAGAAGGGCCATTAGCATAAATGCTGCAAACAATAAATGCTGAAGCGATTGTGGAGAAATGCGTACCCTCGATTCTAAGGGGGATGTGGTAAGAGCCACTAATGAAAGCACAAAGAAGGTGCTTTGAAAAGGGAAACACGGTGCTACCAGTCAATCAATCACACCCACTGCTGGGCCTATCACCTGAGAAAATGAGAATCAAAAAGTCACAGGCTGGCAATCCTGCACTCCAACCATATTTACCATAGCCAACACTTGGAAGCAATGAAAATGTCCATCAACCGAGGAATGCACAAAGAAGAAGTGGTCCACGTACACAGTGGAAAATTCCTCCAATAAAAAATAAAAATTAAATTTAAAAATCCAACAAAAGTAAGGAGACATCAGCTTGTGTGGGTTTGACCGGGCACACTCCACTCTAATTTATAACCGAGAAACAACACAGGCCGCAAGGGCTTTTCCCTAGTTACCAGGGTGGTGAACATAGAAAGGCTGCCGCCCTCTGGCAGTTACCTGCAAAAGCAGCTTTAAAGCCTGTGCTAATGGTCATTTCATAGGAACAAGTACAGCAGAACTGTAAATGAAACCTGCCCTCAAAATGTCTTGAGGGAGGTAACGGGCAAAACATTTCAAAATGTGACACATACTTAAAGAGAACACTTTGAAGAACTAAGGGGTAATCACAGCTTGAAAAATAAAAAGGACATGCCTTAAAGCTCAATTTCAACGGATTATGTGGCACATTCGAATTCAACCACAGAGAGGTATCAGCTCACACTTGTCAGAATAACCATCAGCAAGAAAACTACAAACAATAAATGCTGAAGGTGTTGTGGAGAAATGCATACCCTCAACTTCAAGTGGGACGTAAGTTGCAAAGGGCCACGAATGAGAACAGAATGGAGGTGCCTTAAAAAGGTAAACATTGAGCTACCATATGATCCAGCAGGCCCACTCCTCGACCTATAATCTAAGAAGAGAGAATTGGAAAGACACAGGCAGGCAAATGTGCATTGCACAGTATTACAATAGCCAGGATATGGAAGTAACCAAAAAGTCCACCAACAGATGGGTGGACAAAGAAGAACTCCTCCATGTACAGATGGACTATTCGCTAGTGAAAAAATGAAACAATGCCATTTGCAGCACCATAGATGAGTCTAGACGTAATCACGCCACCTGTAGTAAGTGAGAAAGCAAAAGACCCATATCCTATCATATCACTTTTAGGAGTTACTTATAAATTGAAACCAATGAAGATATTTCCACAGAGAAAGGCAATCACAGAATCATTAAAAAACTTCTTGTTCACCAAATAGAAAGGGATGAGGATTGGATACATTAACCCCATATAGGGGTTAACAGAGATATACAAACCATGTGAAATATATAACCACCAAAGACGTACGGAAGACCAGGAGAAGACTACTCAACTTTGGGTCATAACCTACATGGGAAAAGGATGCGAGGAAGAATAGATACATGTATATGTGTGAAAGAACCACATCTTGCACACCTAGAACAAACAAACCATTGTAATCATATTTGCTGGCATAAAAAATAAAAAGTAAATTACAAATATGAACAAGAAGTAATGAGACATAAACTTAAAGGGCTTTTTCCCGGCACATTCCATTCTAATTTACAACCTAGAACACCACTTCCATTAAGGCTCTGTTTCCCTAGTGACCAAAATTGGTAAAGGGGAAATGCTGCCACCTTGTGGCCGTTTCCTGCAAGAGCAGCATTAAACTCACAGCTAATGGTCACTTAACATTCACAAGGACTCAGGGCTGTAAAGGACACCTGCCCTAAAAAATTGTGCTGAAGTAGGGAATGGACAACAAAATTCAAAACAGGCAAATGTTTCAAGAAGAGAGTATGAAGAGTTTAGGTTTACTCATGCTCTTTTTAAAAAAAAAAGGAAAATGGATAAAAGCTCAACCTCAGGGAGTGTTAGACCCATGCAATCTAATCTAGAAAAAGTTTCAACTTACACCAGTCGACTGACCATCAGCAAAAAGTCTACAAATAATAAATGCTGAAGGGGTTTTAGAGAACTGTGTACCCTCTACCTGCTGGTGAGACGTAAAGGGGTAACAGCCATTAAGGAGAACAGGAAGGAGCTCTGTTTAAAAGTAAAAATGGAGGTACCATTCAATCCAGCAGGCGCACCATTGGACCTCTCACCTCAGAAGACAAGAATCGAGAAGACACAGGCCGCAAAACATGCAGTGCAGCCTTATTCACAATAGCCAGGACAGTGAAGCAATCAAAATGTCCAACAAGAGGGGAATGGATAAAGAAGAAGTGGTCCATGTACACAATGGAATATTAGCCATGGAAAACAATGAACCATTGCTCTTTGCGGCACCACAAATGAATCTGGAGATAATCACGAAACATGAGGTAAGTCGGAAAGCAAAAGACCTATATTTTATGGTATCACTTTTGGCGTTATCTAATAACGGACACAAATGAACATATTTCCGCAGAGAAAGACACTCACAGAGTTAGAAAAGAAAATATGCTCCTCTAAAAGGAAGGGTGGGGGGAATGGATAAATTAAGATTAGTGTTACTATATATAGACAAACACATATTATATACATATCTCAAAAAGACCGACCATATAGCAAGGGAGGTCTGCGGAACCCTCTGTAACATTTTACATGGGAAGAGGATCTGTACTTGAATAGACATATATAATGTACAAATGAACCAGATTGTGTACACCTAGGACAAACAATATTCTAAGCTTTACACCAATTAAGAAAATTTTTAAAACCAAGAAGAAATAATGAGACATAAACTTATGGGGGTTTCTCCATGCACATTCCAATGTAATTTACAACCTAGGAACACGACTTCCAGAAAGGCTCTGCTGCCCTACTACCCAGCTTTGAGAATGGAGAAATGCTGCCTCCTTGAGGCTACTTCCCACAACAGCAGCTTTAAACCCATTGTTAAAGGTCACAAAATAGTCGCCAAACTGCATTTCGGTAAATGACGCCTGCTCTCTAAAAAAATTCTGGGGTGGAAAATCGACCAAAAAATTCAAAAGGGGGCCACCTGCGAAGAAGACAATTTCCAGAGTTGTATTGTACTCCCAATCGTTTCCTTTTTTTTAACAGAAAAGAAAACGGTGGAGAAAAATGATGAGTTTTACGAATTTTCAAAGACATGCAAACCCAAATTACAAAAACCTATCAGCTCACAGCAGCCAGAAGGGCCATTAGCATAAATGCTGCAAACAATAAATGCTGAAGCGATTGTGGAGAAATGCGTACCCTCGATTCTAAGGGGGATGTGGTAAGAGCCACTAATGAAAGCACAAAGAAGGTGCTTTGAAAAGGGAAACACGGTGCTACCAGTCAATCAATCACACCCACTGCTGGGCCTATCACCTGAGAAAATGAGAATCAAAAAGTCACAGGCTGGCAATCCTGCACTCCAACCATATTTACCATAGCCAACACTTGGAAGCAATGAAAATGTCCATCAACCGAGGAATGCACAAAGAAGAAGTGGTCCACGTACACAGTGGAAAATTCCTCCAATAAAAAATAAAAATTAAATTTAAAAATCCAACAAAAGTAAGGAGACATCAGCTTGTGTGGGTTTGACCGGGCACACTCCACTCTAATTTATAACCGAGAAACAACACAGGCCGCAAGGGCTTTTCCCTAGTTACCAGGGTGGTGAACATAGAAAGGCTGCCGCCCTCTGGCAGTTACCTGCAAAAGCAGCTTTAAAGCCTGTGCTAATGGTCATTTCATAGGAACAAGTACAGCAGAACTGTAAATGAAACCTGCCCTCAAAATGTCTTGAGGGAGGTAACGGGCAAAACATTTCAAAATGTGACACATACTTAAAGAGAACACTTTGAAGAACTAAGGGGTAATCACAGCTTGAAAAATAAAAAGGACATGCCTTAAAGCTCAATTTCAACGGATTATGTGGCACATTCGAATTCAACCACAGAGAGGTATCAGCTCACACTTGTCAGAATAACCATCAGCAAGAAAACTACAAACAATAAATGCTGAAGGTGTTGTGGAGAAATGCATACCCTCAACTTCAAGTGGGACGTAAGTTGCAAAGGGCCACGAATGAGAACAGAATGGAGGTGCCTTAAAAAGGTAAACATTGAGCTACCATATGATCCAGCAGGCCCACTCCTCGACCTATAATCTAAGAAGAGAGAATTGGAAAGACACAGGCAGGCAAATGTGCATTGCACAGTATTACAATAGCCAGGATATGGAAGTAACCAAAAAGTCCACCAACAGATGGGTGGACAAAGAAGAACTCCTCCATGTACAGATGGACTATTCGCTAGTGAAAAAATGAAACAATGCCATTTGCAGCACCATAGATGAGTCTAGACGTAATCACGCCACCTGTAGTAAGTGAGAAAGCAAAAGACCCATATCCTATCATATCACTTTTAGGAGTTACTTATAAATTGAAACCAATGAAGATATTTCCACAGAGAAAGGCAATCACAGAATCATTAAAAAACTTCTTGTTCACCAAATAGAAAGGGATGAGGATTGGATACATTAACCCCATATAGGGGTTAACAGAGATATACAAACCATGTGAAATATATAACCACCAAAGACGTACGGAAGACCAGGAGAAGACTACTCAACTTTGGGTCATAACCTACATGGGAAAAGGATGCGAGGAAGAATAGATACATGTATATGTGTGAAAGAACCACATCTTGCACACCTAGAACAAACAAACCATTGTAATCATATTTGCTGGCATAAAAAATAAAAAGTAAATTACAAATATGAACAAGAAGTAATGAGACATAAACTTAAAGGGCTTTTTCCCGGCACATTCCATTCTAATTTACAACCTAGAACACCACTTCCATTAAGGCTCTGTTTCCCTAGTGACCAAAATTGGTAAAGGGGAAATGCTGCCACCTTGTGGCCGTTTCCTGCAAGAGCAGCATTAAACTCACAGCTAATGGTCACTTAACATTCACAAGGACTCAGGGCTGTAAAGGACACCTGCCCTAAAAAATTGTGCTGAAGTAGGGAATGGACAACAAAATTCAAAACAGGCAAATGTTTCAAGAAGAGAGTATGAAGAGTTTAGGTTTACTCATGCTCTTTTTAAAAAAAAAAGGAAAATGGATAAAAGCTCAACCTCAGGGAGTGTTAGACCCATGCAATCTAATCTAGAAAAAGTTTCAACTTACACCAGTCGACTGACCATCAGCAAAAAGTCTACAAATAATAAATGCTGAAGGGGTTTTAGAGAACTGTGTACCCTCTACCTGCTGGTGAGACGTAAAGGGGTAACAGCCATTAAGGAGAACAGGAAGGAGCTCTGTTTAAAAGTAAAAATGGAGGTACCATTCAATCCAGCAGGCGCACCATTGGACCTCTCACCTCAGAAGACAAGAATCGAGAAGACACAGGCCGCAAAACATGCAGTGCAGCCTTATTCACAATAGCCAGGACAGTGAAGCAATCAAAATGTCCAACAAGAGGGGAATGGATAAAGAAGAAGTGGTCCATGTACACAATGGAATATTAGCCATGGAAAACAATGAACCATTGCTCTTTGCGGCACCACAAATGAATCTGGAGATAATCACGAAACATGAGGTAAGTCGGAAAGCAAAAGACCTATATTTTATGGTATCACTTTTGGCGTTATCTAATAACGGACACAAATGAACATATTTCCGCAGAGAAAGACACTCACAGAGTTAGAAAAGAAAATATGCTCCTCTAAAAGGAAGGGTGGGGGGAATGGATAAATTAAGATTAGTGTTACTATATATAGACAAACACATATTATATACATATCTCAAAAAGACCGACCATATAGCAAGGGAGGTCTGCGGAACCCTCTGTAACATTTTACATGGGAAGAGGATCTGTACTTGAATAGACATATATAATGTACAAATGAACCAGATTGTGTACACCTAGGACAAACAATATTCTAAGCTTTACACCAATTAAGAAAATTTTTAAAACCAAGAAGAAATAATGAGACATAAACTTATGGGGGTTTCTCCATGCACATTCCAATGTAATTTACAACCTAGGAACACGACTTCCAGAAAGGCTCTGCTGCCCTACTACCCAGCTTTGAGAATGGAGAAATGCTGCCTCCTTGAGGCTACTTCCCACAACAGCAGCTTTAAACCCATTGTTAAAGGTCACAAAATAGTCGCCAAACTGCATTTCGGTAAATGACGCCTGCTCTCTAAAAAAATTCTGGGGTGGAAAATCGACCAAAAAATTCAAAAGGGGGCCACCTGCGAAGAAGACAATTTCCAGAGTTGTATTGTACTCCCAATCGTTTCCTTTTTTTTAACAGAAAAGAAAACGGTGGAGAAAAATGATGAGTTTTACGAATTTTCAAAGACATGCAAACCCAAATTACAAAAACCTATCAGCTCACAGCAGCCAGAAGGGCCATTAGCATAAATGCTGCAAACAATAAATGCTGAAGCGATTGTGGAGAAATGCGTACCCTCGATTCTAAGGGGGATGTGGTAAGAGCCACTAATGAAAGCACAAAGAAGGTGCTTTGAAAAGGGAAACACGGTGCTACCAGTCAATCAATCACACCCACTGCTGGGCCTATCACCTGAGAAAATGAGAATCAAAAAGTCACAGGCTGGCAATCCTGCACTCCAACCATATTTACCATAGCCAACACTTGGAAGCAATGAAAATGTCCATCAACCGAGGAATGCACAAAGAAGAAGTGGTCCACGTACACAGTGGAAAATTCCTCCAATAAAAAATAAAAATTAAATTTAAAAATCCAACAAAAGTAAGGAGACATCAGCTTGTGTGGGTTTGACCGGGCACACTCCACTCTAATTTATAACCGAGAAACAACACAGGCCGCAAGGGCTTTTCCCTAGTTACCAGGGTGGTGAACATAGAAAGGCTGCCGCCCTCTGGCAGTTACCTGCAAAAGCAGCTTTAAAGCCTGTGCTAATGGTCATTTCATAGGAACAAGTACAGCAGAACTGTAAATGAAACCTGCCCTCAAAATGTCTTGAGGGAGGTAACGGGCAAAACATTTCAAAATGTGACACATACTTAAAGAGAACACTTTGAAGAACTAAGGGGTAATCACAGCTTGAAAAATAAAAAGGACATGCCTTAAAGCTCAATTTCAACGGATTATGTGGCACATTCGAATTCAACCACAGAGAGGTATCAGCTCACACTTGTCAGAATAACCATCAGCAAGAAAACTACAAACAATAAATGCTGAAGGTGTTGTGGAGAAATGCATACCCTCAACTTCAAGTGGGACGTAAGTTGCAAAGGGCCACGAATGAGAACAGAATGGAGGTGCCTTAAAAAGGTAAACATTGAGCTACCATATGATCCAGCAGGCCCACTCCTCGACCTATAATCTAAGAAGAGAGAATTGGAAAGACACAGGCAGGCAAATGTGCATTGCACAGTATTACAATAGCCAGGATATGGAAGTAACCAAAAAGTCCACCAACAGATGGGTGGACAAAGAAGAACTCCTCCATGTACAGATGGACTATTCGCTAGTGAAAAAATGAAACAATGCCATTTGCAGCACCATAGATGAGTCTAGACGTAATCACGCCACCTGTAGTAAGTGAGAAAGCAAAAGACCCATATCCTATCATATCACTTTTAGGAGTTACTTATAAATTGAAACCAATGAAGATATTTCCACAGAGAAAGGCAATCACAGAATCATTAAAAAACTTCTTGTTCACCAAATAGAAAGGGATGAGGATTGGATACATTAACCCCATATAGGGGTTAACAGAGATATACAAACCATGTGAAATATATAACCACCAAAGACGTACGGAAGACCAGGAGAAGACTACTCAACTTTGGGTCATAACCTACATGGGAAAAGGATGCGAGGAAGAATAGATACATGTATATGTGTGAAAGAACCACATCTTGCACACCTAGAACAAACAAACCATTGTAATCATATTTGCTGGCATAAAAAATAAAAAGTAAATTACAAATATGAACAAGAAGTAATGAGACATAAACTTAAAGGGCTTTTTCCCGGCACATTCCATTCTAATTTACAACCTAGAACACCACTTCCATTAAGGCTCTGTTTCCCTAGTGACCAAAATTGGTAAAGGGGAAATGCTGCCACCTTGTGGCCGTTTCCTGCAAGAGCAGCATTAAACTCACAGCTAATGGTCACTTAACATTCACAAGGACTCAGGGCTGTAAAGGACACCTGCCCTAAAAAATTGTGCTGAAGTAGGGAATGGACAACAAAATTCAAAACAGGCAAATGTTTCAAGAAGAGAGTATGAAGAGTTTAGGTTTACTCATGCTCTTTTTAAAAAAAAAAGGAAAATGGATAAAAGCTCAACCTCAGGGAGTGTTAGACCCATGCAATCTAATCTAGAAAAAGTTTCAACTTACACCAGTCGACTGACCATCAGCAAAAAGTCTACAAATAATAAATGCTGAAGGGGTTTTAGAGAACTGTGTACCCTCTACCTGCTGGTGAGACGTAAAGGGGTAACAGCCATTAAGGAGAACAGGAAGGAGCTCTGTTTAAAAGTAAAAATGGAGGTACCATTCAATCCAGCAGGCGCACCATTGGACCTCTCACCTCAGAAGACAAGAATCGAGAAGACACAGGCCGCAAAACATGCAGTGCAGCCTTATTCACAATAGCCAGGACAGTGAAGCAATCAAAATGTCCAACAAGAGGGGAATGGATAAAGAAGAAGTGGTCCATGTACACAATGGAATATTAGCCATGGAAAACAATGAACCATTGCTCTTTGCGGCACCACAAATGAATCTGGAGATAATCACGAAACATGAGGTAAGTCGGAAAGCAAAAGACCTATATTTTATGGTATCACTTCTAGGCGTTATCTAATAACGGACACAAATGAACATATTTCCGCAGAGAAAGACACTCACAGAGTTAGAAAAGAAAATATGCTCCTCTAAAAGGAAGGGTGGGGGGAATGGATAAATTAAGATTAGTGTTACTATATATAGACAAACACATATTATATACATATCTCAAAAAGACCGACCATATAGCAAGGGAGGTCTGCGGAACCCTCTGTAACATTTTACATGGGAAGAGGATCTGTACTTGAATAGACATATATAATGTACAAATGAACCAGATTGTGTACACCTAGGACAAACAATATTCTAAGCTTTACACCAATTAAGAAAATTTTTAAAACCAAGAAGAAATAATGAGACATAAACTTATGGGGGTTTCTCCATGCACATTCCAATGTAATTTACAACCTAGGAACACGACTTCCAGAAAGGCTCTGCTGCCCTACTACCCAGCTTTGAGAATGGAGAAATGCTGCCTCCTTGAGGCTACTTCCCACAACAGCAGCTTTAAACCCATTGTTAAAGGTCACAAAATAGTCGCCAAACTGCATTTCGGTAAATGACACCTGCTCTCTAAAAAAATTCTGGGGTGGAAAATCGACCAAAAAATTCAAAAGGGGGCCACCTGCGAAGAAGACAATTTCCAGAGTTGTATTGTACTCCCAATCGTTTCCTTTTTTTTAACAGAAAAGAAAACGGTGGAGAAAAATGATGAGTTTTACGAATTTTCAAAGACATGCAAACCCAAATTACAAAAACCTATCAGCTCACAGCAGCCAGAAGGGCCATTAGCATAAATGCTGCAAACAATAAATGCTGAAGCGATTGTGGAGAAATGCGTACCCTCGATTCTAAGGGGGATGTGGTAAGAGCCACTAATGAAAGCACAAAGAAGGTGCTTTGAAAAGGGAAACACGGTGCTACCAGTCAATCAATCACACCCACTGCTGGGCCTATCACCTGAGAAAATGAAAATCAAAAAGTCACAGGCTGGCAATCCTGCACTCCAACCATATTTACCATAGCCAACACTTGGAAGCAATGAAAATGTCCATCAACCGAGGAATGCACAAAGAAGAAGTGGTCCACGTACACAGTGGAAAATTCCTCCAATAAAAAATAAAAATTAAATTTAAAAATCCAACAAAAGTAAGGAGACATCAGCTTGTGTGGGTTTGACCGGGCACACTCCACTCTAATTTATAACCGAGAAACAACACAGGCCGCAAGGGCTTTTCCCTAGTTACCAGGGTGGTGAACATAGAAAGGCTGCCGCCCTCTGGCAGTTACCTGCAAAAGCAGCTTTAAAGCCTGTGCTAATGGTCATTTCATAGGAACAAGTACAGCAGAACTGTAAATGAAACCTGCCCTCAAAATGTCTTGAGGGAGGTAACGGGCAAAACATTTCAAAATGTGACACATACTTAAAGAGAACACTTTGAAGAACTAAGGGGTAATCACAGCTTGAAAAATAAAAAGGACATGCCTTAAAGCTCAATTTCAACGGATTATGTGGCACATTCGAATTCAACCACAGAGAGGTATCAGCTCACACTTGTCAGAATAACCATCAGCAAGAAAACTACAAACAATAAATGCTGAAGGTGTTGTGGAGAAATGCATACCCTCAACTTCAAGTGGGACGTAAGTTGCAAAGGGCCACGAATGAGAACAGAATGGAGGTGCCTTAAAAAGGTAAACACTGAGCTACCATATGATCCAGCAGGCCCACTCCTCGACCTATAATCTAAGAAGAGAGAATTGGAAAGACACAGGCAGGCAAATGTGCATTGCACAGTATTACAATAGCCAGGATATGGAAGTAACCAAAAAGTCCACCAACAGATGGGTGGACAAAGAAGAACTCCTCCATGTACAGATGGAATATTCGCTAGTGAAAAAATGAAACAATGCCATTTGCAGCACCATAGATGAGTCTAGACGTAATCACGCCACCTGTAGTAAGTGAGAAAGCAAAAGACCCATATCCTATCATATCACTTTTAGGAGTTACTTATAAATTGAAACCAATGAAGATATTTCCACAGAGAAAGGCAATCACAGAATCATTAAAAAACTTCTTGTTCACCAAATAGAAAGGGATGAGGATTGGATACATTAACCCCATATAGGGGTTAACAGAGATATACAAACCATGTGAAATATATAACCACCAAAGACGTACGGAAGACCAGGAGAAGACTACTCAACATTGGGTCATAACCTACATGGGAAAAGGATGCGAGGAAGAATAGATACATGTATATGTGTGAAAGAACCACATCTTGCACACCTAGAACAAACAAACCATTGTAATCATATTTGCTGGCATAAAAAATAAAAAGTAAATTACAAATATGAACAAGAAGTAATGAGACATAAACTTAAAGGGCTTTTTCCCGGCACATTCCATTCTAATTTACAACCTAGAACACCACTTCCATTAAGGCTCTGTTTCCGTAGTAACCAAATTTGGTAAAGGTGAAATGTTGCCAACTTGTGGCCGTTTCCTGCAAGAGCAGCATTAAACTCACAGCTAATGGTCACTTAACATTCACAAGGACTCAGGGCTGTAAGGACACCTGCCCTAAAAAATTGTGCTGAAGTAGGGAATGGACAACAAAATTCAAAACAGGCAAATGTTTCAAGAAGAGAGTATGAAGAGTTTAGGTTTACTCACACTCTTTTAAAAAAAAAAGGAAAATGGATAAAAGCTCAACCTCAGGGAGTGTCAGACCCATGCAATCTAATCTACAAAAAGTTTCAACTTACACCAGTCGACTGACCATCAGCAAAAAGTCTACAAACAATAAATGCTGAAGGGGTTTTAGAGAACTGTGTACCCTCTACCTGCTGGTGAGACGTAAAGGGGTAACAGCCAATAATGAGAACAGGAAGGAGCTGTGTTTAAAAGTAAAAATGGAGGTACCATTCAATCCAGCAGGCGCACCATTGGACCTCTCACCTCAGAAGACAAGAATCGAGAAGACACAGGCCACAAAACCTGCAGTGCAGCCTTATTCACAATAGCCAGGACAGTGAAGGAATCAAAATGTCCAACAAGAGGTGAATGGATAAAGAAGAAGTGGTCCATGTACACAATGGAATATTAGCCATGGAAAACAATGAACCATTGCTCTTTGAGGCACCACAAATGAATCTGGAGATAATCACGAAACATGAGGTAAGTCGGAAAGCAAAAGTCCTATATTTTATGATATCACTTCTAGGCGTTATCTAATAACGGACACAAATGAACATATTTCCGCAGAGAAAGACACTCACAGAGTTAGAAAAGAAAATATGCTCCTCTAAAAGGAAGGGTGGGGGGAATGGATAAATTAAGATTAGTGTTACTATATATAGACAAACACATATTATATACATATCTCAAAAAGACCGACCATATAGCAAGGGAGGTCTGCGGAACCCTCTGTAACATTTTACATGGGAAGAGGATCTGTACTTGAATAGACATATATAATGTACAAATGAACCAGATTGTGTACACCTAGGACAAACAATATTCTAAGCTTTACACCAATTAAGAAAATTTTTAAAACCAAGAAGAAATAAAGAGACATAAACTTATGGGGGTTTCTCCATGCACATTCCAATGTAATTTACAACCTAGGAACACGACTTCCAGAAAGGCTCTGCTGCCCTACTACCCAGCTTTGGGAATGGAGAAATGCTGCCTCCTTGAGGCTACTTCCCACAACAGCAGCTTTAAACCCATTGTTAAAGGTCTCAAAATAGTCGCCAAACTGCATTTCGGTAAATGACACCTGCTCTCTAAAAAAATTCTGGGGTGGAAAATCGACCAAAAAATTCAAAAGAGGGCCACCTTCCAAGAAGACAATTTCAAGAGTTGTATTGTACTCCCAATTGTTTCCTTTTTTTTAACAGAAAAGAAAACGGTGGAGAAAAATGATGAGTTTTACGAATTTTCAAAGACATGCAAACCCAAATTACAAAAACCTATCAGCTCACAGCAGCCAGAAGGGCCATTAGCATAAATGCTGCAAACAATAAATGCTGAAGCGATTGTGGAGAAATGCGTACCCTCGATTCTAAGGGGGATGTGGTAAGAGCCACTAATGAAAGCACAAAGAAGGTGCTTTGAAAAGGGAAACACGGTGCTACCAGTCAATCAATCACACCCACTGCTGGGCCTATCACCTGAGAAAATGAGAATCAAAAAGTCACAGGCTGGCAATCCTGCACTCCAACAATATTTACCATAGCCAACACTTGGAAGCAATGAAAATGTCCATCAACCGAGGAATGCACAAAGAAGAAGTGGTCCACGTACACAGTGGAAAATTCCTCCAATAAAAAATAAAAATTAAATTTAAAAATCCAACAAAAGTAAGGAGACATCAGCTTGTGTGGGTTTGTCCGGGCACACTCCACTCTAATTTATAACCGAGAAACACCACAGGCCGCAAGGGCTTTTCCCTAGTTACCAGGGTGGTGAACATAGAAAGGCTGCCGCCCTCTGGCAGTTACCTGCAAAAGCAGCTTTAAAGCCTGTGCTAATGGTCATTTCATAGGAACAAGTACAGCAGAACTGTAAATGAAACCTGCCCTCAAAATGTCTTGAGGGAGGTAACGGGCAAAACATTTCAAAATGTGACACATACTTAAAGAGAACACTTTGAAGAACTAAGGGGTAATCACAGCTTGAAAAATAAAAAGGACATGCCTTAAAGCTCAATTTCAACGGATTATGTGGCACATTCGAATTCAACCACAGAGAGGTATCAGCTCACACTTGTCAGAATAACCATCAGCAAGAAAACTACAAACAATAAATGCTGAAGGTGTTGTGGAGAAATGCATACCCTCAACTTCAAGTGGGACGTAAGTTGCAAAGGGCCACGAATGAGAACAGAATGGAGGTGCCTTAAAAAGGTAAACACTGAGCTACCATATGATCCAGCAGGCCCACTCCTCGACCTATAATCTAAGAAGAGAGAATTGGAAAGACACAGGCAGGCAAATCTGCATTGCACAGTATTACAATAGCCAGGATATGGAAGTAACCAAAAAGTCCACCAACAGATGGGTGGACAAAGAAGAACTCCTCCATGTACAGATGGACTATTCGCTAGTGAAAAAATGAAACAATGCCATTTGCAGCACCATAGATGAGTCTAGACGTAATCACGCCACCTGTAGTAAGTGAGAAAGCAAAAGACCCATATCCTATCATATCACTTTTAGGAGTTACTTATAAATTGAAACCAATGAAGATATTTCCACAGAGAAAGGCAATCACAGAATCATTAAAAAACTTCTTGTTCACCAAATAGAAAGGGATGAGGATTGGATACATTAACCCCATATAGGGGTTAACAGAGATATACAAACCATGTGAAATATATAACCACCAAAGACGTACGGAAGACCAGGAGAAGACTACTCAACATTGGGTCATAACCTACATGGGAAAAGGATGCGAGGAAGAATAGATACATGTATATGTGTGAAAGAACCACATCTTGCACACCTAGAACAAACAAACCATTGTAATCATATTTGCTGGCATAAAAAATAAAAAGTAAATTACAAATATGAACAAGAAGTAATGAGACATAAACTTAAAGGGCTTTTTCCCGGCACATTCCATTCTAATTTACAACCTAGAACACCACTTCCATTAAGGCTCTGTTTCCCTAGTGACCAAAATTGGTAAAGGGGAAATGTTGCCAACTTGTGGCCGTTTCCTGCAAGAGCAGCATTAAACTCACAGCTAATGGTCACTTAACATTCACAAGGACTCAGGGCTGTAAAGGACACCTGCCCTAAAAAATTGTGCTGAAGTAGGGAATGGACAACAAAATTCAAAACAGGCAAATGTTTCAAGAAGAGAGTATGAAGAGTTTAGGTTTACTCACGCTCTTTTTAAAAAAAGAAAAGGAAAATGGATAAAAGCTCAACCTCAGGGAGTGTCAGACCCATGCAATCTAATCTAGAAAAAGTTTCAACTTACACCAGTCGACTGACCATCAGCAAAAAGTCTACAAACAATAAATGCTGAAGGGGTTTTAGAGAACTGTGTACCCTCTACCTGCTGGTGAGACGTAAAGGGGTAACAGCCAATAATGAGAACAGGAAGGAGCTGTATTTAAAAGTAAAAATGGAGGTACCATTCAATCCAGCAGGCGCACCATTGGACCTCTCACCTCAGAAGACAAGAATCGAGAAGACACAGGCCGCAAAACCTGCAGTGCAGCCTTATTCACAATAGCCAGGACAGTGAAGGAATCAAAATGTCCAACAAGAGGTGAATGGATAAAGAAGAAGTGGTCCATGTACACAATGGAATATTAGCCATGGAAAACAATGAACCATTGCTCTTTGAGGCACCACAAATGAATCTGGAGATAATCACGAAACATGAGGTAAGTTGGAAAGCAAAAGTCCTATATTTTATGATATCACTTCTAGGCGTTATCTAATAACGGACACAAATGAACATATTTCCGCAGAGAAAGACACTCACAGAGTTAGAAAAGAAAATATGCTCCTCTAAAAGGAAGGGTGGGGGGAATGGATAAATTAAGATTAGTGTTACTATATATAGACAAACACATATTATATACATATCTCAAAAAGACCGACCATATAGCAAGGGAGGTCTGCGGAACCCTCTGTAACATTTTACATGGGAAGAGGATCTGTACTTGAATAGACATATATAATGTACAAATGAACCAGATTGTGTACACCTAGGACAAACAATATTCTAAGCTTTACACCAATTAAGAAAATTTTTAAAACCAAGAAGAAATAATGAGACATAAACTTATGGGGGTTTCTCCATGCACATTCCAATGTAATTTACAACCTAGGAACACGACTTCCAGAAAGGCTCTGCTGCCCTACTACCCAGCTTTGGGAATGGAGAAATGCTGCCTCCTTGAGGCTACTTCCCACAACAGCAGCTTTAAACCCATTGTTAAAGGTCTCAAAATAGTCGCCAAACTGCATTTCGGTAAATGACACCTGCTCTCTAAAAAAATTCTGGGGTGGAAAATCGACCAAAAAATTCAAAAGAGGGCCACCTTCCAAGAAGACAATTTCAAGAGTTGTATTGTACTCCCAATTGTTTCCTTTTTTTTAACAGAAAAGAAAACGGTGGAGAAAAATGATGAGTTTTACGAATTTTCAAAGACATGCAAACCCAAATTACAAAAACCTATCAGCTCACAGCAGCCAGAAGGGCCATTAGCATAAATGCTGCAAACAATAAATGCTGAAGCGATTGTGGAGAAATGCGTACCCTCGAATCTAAGGGGGATGTGGTAAGAGCCACTAATGAAAGCACAAAGAAGGTGCTTTGAAAAGGGAAACACGGTGCTACCAGTCAATCAATCACACCCACTGCTGGGCCTATCACCTGAGAAAATGAGAATCAAAAAGTCACAGGCTGGCAATCCTGCACTCCAACAATATTTACCATAGCCAACACTTGGAAGCAATGAAAATGTCCATCAACCGAGGAATGCACAAAGAAGAAGTGGTCCACGTACACAGTGGAAAATTCCTCCAATAAAAAATAAAAATTAAATTTAAAAATCCAACAAAAGTAAGGAGACATCAGCTTGTGTGGGTTTGTCCGGGCACACTCCACTCTAATTTATAACCGAGAAACACCACAGGCCGCAAGGGCTTTTCCCTAGTTACTAGGGTGGTGAACATAGAAAGGCTGCCGCCCTCTGGCAGTTACCTGCAAAAGCAGCTTTAAAGCCTGTGCTAATGGTCATTTCATAGGAACAAGTACTGCAGAACTGTAAATGAAACCTGCCCTCAAAATGTCTTGAGGGAGGTAACGGGCAAAACATTTCAAAATGTGACACATACTTAAAGAGAACACTTTGAAGAACTAAGGGGTAATCACAGCTTGAAAAATAAAAAGGACATGCCTTAAAGCTCAATTTCAACGGATTATGTGGCACATTCGAATTCAACCACAGAGAGGTATCAGCTCACACTTGTCAGAATAACCATCAGCAAGAAAACTACAAACAATAAATGCTGAAGGTGTTGTGGAGAAATTCATACCCTCAACTTCAAGTGGGACGTAAGTTGGAAAGGGCCACGATTGAGAACAGAATGGAGGTGCCTTAAAAAGGTAAACATTGAGCTACCATATGATCCAGCAGGCCCACTCCTCGACCTATAATCTAAGAAGAGAGAATTGGAAAGACACAGGCAGGCAAATCTGCATTGCACAGTATTACAATAGCCAGGATATGGAAGTAACCAAAAAGTCCACCAACAGATGGGTGGACAAAGAAGAACTCCTACATGTACAGAAGGAATATTCGCTAGTGAAAAAATGAAACAATGCCATTTGCAGCACCATAGATGAGTCTAGACGTAATCACGCCACCTGTAGTAAGTGAGAAAGCAAAAGACCCATATCCTATCATATCACTTTTAGGAGTTACTTATAAATTGATACCAATGAAGATATTTCCACAGAGAAAGGCAATCACAGAATCATTAAAAAACTTCTTGTTCACCAAATAGAAAGGGATGAGGATTGGATACATTAACCCCATATTGGGGTTAACAGAGATATACAAACCATGTGAAATATATAACCACCAAAGACGTACGGAAGACCAGGAGAAGACTACTCAACATTGGGTCATAACCTACATGGGAAAAGGATGCGAGGAAGAATAGATACATGTATATGTGTGAAAGAATCACATCTTGCACACCGAGAACAAACAAGCCATTGTAATCATATTTGCTGGCATAAAAAATAAAAAGTAAATTACAAATATGAACAAGAAGTAATGAGACATAAACATAAAGGGCTTTTTCCCGGCACATTCCATTCTAATTTACAACCTAGAACACCACTTCCATTAAGGCTCTGTTTCCCTAGTGACCAAAATTGGTAAAGGGGAAATGCTGCCACCTTGTGGCCGTTTCCTGCAAGAGCAGCATTAAACTCACAGCTAATGGTCACTTAACATTCACAAGGACTCAGGGCTGTAAGGACACCTGCCCTAAAAAATTGTGCTGAAGTAGGGAATGGACAACAAAATTCAAAACAGGCAAATGTTTCAAGAAGAGAGTATGAAGAGTTTAGGTTTACTCACGCTCTTTTTAAAAAAAGAAAAGGAAAATGGATAAAAGCTCAACCTCAGGGAGTGTCAGACCCATGCAATCTAATCTAGAAAAAGTTTCAACTTACACCAGTCGACTGACCATCAGCAAAAAGTCTACAAACAATAAATGCTGAAGGGGTTTTAGAGAACTGTGTACCCTCTACCTGCTGGTGAGACGTAAAGGGGTAACAGCCAATAATGAGAACAGGAAGGAGCTGTGTTTAAAAGTAAAAATGGAGGTACCATTCAATCCAGCAGGCGCACCATTGGACCTCTCACCTCAGAAGACAAGAATCGAGAAGACACAGGCCGCAAAACCTGCAGTGCAGCCTTATTCACAATAGCCAGGACAGTGAAGGAATCAAAATGTCCAACAAGAGGTGAATGGATAAAGAAGAAGTGGTCCATGTACACAATGGAATATTAGCCATGGAAAACAATGAACCATTGCTCTTTGAGGCACCACAAATGAATCTGGAGATAATCACGAAACATGAGGTAAGTTGGAAAGCAAAAGTCCTATATTTTATGATATCACTTCTAGGCGTTATCTAATAACGGACACAAATGAACATATTTCCGCAGAGAAAGACACTCACAGAGTTAGAAAAGAAAATATGCTCCTCTAAAAGGAAGGGTGGGGGGAATGGATAAATTAAGATTAGTGTTACTATATATAGACAAACACATATTATATACATATCTCAAAAAGACCGACCATATAGCAAGGGAGGTCTGCGGAACCCTCTGTAACATTTTACATGGGAAGAGGATCTGTACTTGAATAGACATATATAATGTACAAATGAACCAGATTGTGTACACCTAGGACAAACAATATTCTAAGCTTTACACCAATTAAGAAAATTTTTAAAACCAAGAAGAAATAATGAGACATAAACTTATGGGGGTTTCTCCATGCACATTCCAATGTAATTTACAACCTAGGAACACGACTTCCAGAAAGGCTCTGCTGCCCTACTACCCAGCTTTGGGAATGGAGAAATGCTGCCTCCTTGAGGCTACTTCCCACAACAGCAGCTTTAAACCCATTGTTAAAGGTCTCAAAATAGTCGCCAAACTGCATTTCGGTAAATGACACCTGCTCTCTAAAAAAATTCTGGGGTGGAAAATCGACCAAAAAATTCAAAAGAGGGCCACCTTCCAAGAAGACAATTTCAAGAGTTGTATTGTACTCCCAATTGTTTCCTTTTTTTTAACAGAAAAGAAAACGGTGGAGAAAAATGATGAGTTTTACGAATTTTCAAAGACATGCAAACCCAAATTACAAAAACCTATCAGCTCACAGCAGCCAGAAGGGCCATTAGCATAAATGCTGCAAACAATAAATGCTGAAGCGATTGTGGAGAAATGCGTACCCTCGAATCTAAGGGGGATGTGGTAAGAGCCACTAATGAAAGCACAAAGAAGGTGCTTTGAAAAGGGAAACACGGTGCTACCAGTCAATCAATCACACCCACTGCTGGGCCTATCACCTGAGAAAATGAGAATCAAAAAGTCACAGGCTGGCAATCCTGCACTCCAACAATATTTACCATAGCCAACACTTGGAAGCAATGAAAATGTCCATCAACCGAGGAATGCACAAAGAAGAAGTGGTCCACGTACACAGTGGAAAATTCCTCCAATAAAAAATAAAAATTAAATTTAAAAATCCAACAAAAGTAAGGAGACATCAGCTTGTGTGGGTTTGTCCGGGCACACTCCACTCTAATTTATAACCGAGAAACACCACAGGCCGCAAGGGCTTTTCCCTAGTTACCAGGGTGGTGAACATAGAAAGGCTGCCGCCCTCTGGCAGTTACCTGCAAAAGCAGCTTTAAAGCCTGTGCTAATGGTCATTTCATAGGAACAAGTACTGCAGAACTGTAAATGAAACCTGCCCTCAAAATGTCTTGAGGGAGGTAACGGGCAAAACATTTCAAAATGTGACACATACTTAAAGAGAACACTTTGAAGAACTAAGGGGTAATCACAGCTTGAAAAATAAAAAGGACATGCCTTAAAGCTCAATTTCAACGGATTATGTGGCACATTCGAATTCAACCACAGAGAGGTTTCAGGTCACACTTGTCAGAATAACCATCAGCAAGAAAACTACAAACAATAAATGCTGAAGGTGTTGTGGAGAAATGCATACCCTCAACTTCAAGTGGGACGTAAGTTGGAAAGGGCCACGATAGAGAACAGAATGGAGGTGCCTTAAAAAGGTAAACATTGAGCTACCATATGATCCAGCAGGCCCACTCCTCGACCTATAATCTAAGAAGAGAGAATTGGAAAGACACAGGCAGGCAAATCTGCATTGCACAGTATTACAATAGCCAGGATATGGAAGTAACCAAAAAGTCCACCAACAGATGGGTGGACAAAGAAGAACTCCTCCATGTACAGATGGAATATTCGCTAGTGAAAAAATGAAACAATGCCATTTGCAGCACCATAGATGAGTCTAGACGTAATCACGCCACCTGTAGTAAGTGAGAAAGCAAAAGACCCATATCCTATCATATCACTTTTAGGAGTTACTTATAAATTGATACCAATGAAGATATTTCCACAGAGAAAGGCAATCACAGAATCATTAAAAAACTTCTTGTTCACCAAATAGAAAGGGATGAGGATTGGATACATTAACCCCATATTGGGGTTAACAGAGATATACAAACCATGTGAAATATATAACCACCAAAGACGTACGGAAGACCAGGAGAAGATTACTCAACATTGGGTCATAACCTACATGGGAAAAGGATGCGAGGAAGAATAGATACATGTATATGTGTGAAAGAATCACATCTTGCACACCGAGAACAAACAAGCCATTGTAATCATATTTGCTGGCATAAAAAATAAAAAGTAAATTACAAATATGAACAAGAAGTAATGAGACATAAACATAAAGGGCTTTTTCCCGGCACATTCCATTCTAATTTACAACCTAGAACACCACTTCCATTAAGGCTCTGTTTCCCTAGTGACCAAAATTGGTAAAGGGGAAATGCTGCCACCTTGTGGCCGTTTCCTGCAAGAGCAGCATTAAACTCACAGCTAATGGTCACTTAACATTCACAAGGACTCAGGGCTGTAAAGGACAGCTGCCCTAAAAAATTGTGCTGAAGTAGGGAATGGACAACAAAATTCAAAACAGGCAAATGTTTCAAGAAGAGAGTATGAAGAGTTTAGGTTTACTCATGCTCTTTTTAAAAAAAAAAGGAAAATGGATAAAAGCTCAACCTCAGGGAGTGTTAGACCCATGCAATCTAATCTACAAAAAGTTTCAACTTACAACAGTCGACTGACCATCAGCAAAAAGTCTACAAACAATAAATGCTGAAGTGGTTTTAGAGAACTGTGTACCCTCTACCTGCTGGTGAGACGTAAAGGGGTAACAGCCAATAAGGAGAACAGGAAGGAGCTGTGTTTAAAAGTAAAAATGGAGGTACCATTCAATCCAGCAGGCGCACCATTGGACCTCTCACCTGAGAAGACAAGAATCGAGAAGACACAGGCCGCAAAGGCTGCAGTGCAGCCTTTTTCACAATAGCCAGGACAGTGAAGCAATCAAAATGTCCAACAAGAGGTGAATGGATAAAGAAGAAGTGGTCCATGTACACAATGGAATATTAGCCATGGAAAACAATGAACCATTGCTCTTTGAGGCACCACAAATGAATCTGGAGATAATCACGAAACATGAGGTAAGTCGGAAAGCAAAAGACCTGTATTCTATAGTATCACTTCTAGGCGTTATCTAATAACGGACACAAATGAACATATTTCCGCAGAGAAAGACACTCACAGAGTTAGAAAAGAAAATATGCTCCTCTAAAAGGAAGGGGGGGGGAATGGATAAATTAAGATTAGTGTTACTATATATAGACAAACACATATTATATACATATCTCAAAAAGACCGACCATATAGCAAGGGAGGTCTGCGGAACCCTCTGTAACATTTTACATGGGAAGAGGATCTGTACTTGAATAGACATATATAATGTACAAATGAACCAGATTGTGTACACCTAGGATAAACAATATTCTAAGCTTTACACCAATTAAGAAAATTTTTAAAACCAAGAAGAAATAATGAGACATAAACTTATGGGGGTTTCTCCATGCACATTCCAATGTAATTTACAACCTAGGAACACGACTTCCAGAAAGGCTCTGCTGCCCTACTACCCAGCTTTGGGAATGGAGAAATGCTGCCTCCTTGAGGCTACTTCCCACAACAGCAGCTTTAAACCCATTGTTAAAGGTCACAAAATAGTCGCCAAACTGCATTTCGGTAAATGACACCTGCTCTCTAAAAAAATTCTGGGGTGGAAAATCGACCAAAAAATTCAAAAGGGGGCCACCTTCCAAGAAGACAATTTCCAGAGTTGTATTGTACTCCCAATTGTTTCCTTTTTTTTAACAGAAAAGAAAACGGTGGAGAAAAATGATGAGTTTTACGAATTTTCAAAGACATGCAAACCCAAATTACAAAAACCTATCAGCTCACAGCAGCCAGAAGGGCCATTAGCATAAATGCTGCAAACAATAAATGCTGAAGCGATTGTGGAGAAATGCGTACCCTCGATTCTAAGGGGGATGTGGTAAGAGCCACTAATGAAAGCACAAAGAAGGTGCTTTGAAAAGGGAAACACGGTGCTACCAGTCAATCAATCACACCCACTGCTGGGCCTATCACCTGAGAAAATGAGAATCAAAAAGTCACAGGCTGGCAATCCTGCACTCCAACAATATTTACCATAGCCAACACTTGGAAGCAATGAAAATGTCCATCAACCGAGGAATGCACAAAGAAGAAGTGGTCCACGTACACAGTGGAAAATTCCTCCAATAAAAAATAAAAATTAAATTTAAAAATCCAACAAAAGTAAGGAGACATCAGCTTGTGTGGGTTTGTCCGGGCACACTCCACTCTAATTTATAACCGAGAAACACCACAGGCCGCAAGGGCTTTTCCCTAGTTACCAGGGTGGTGAACATAGAAAGGCTGCCGCCCTCTGGCAGTTACCTGCAAAAGCAGCTTTAAAGCCTGTGCTAATGGTCATTTCATAGGAACAAGTACTGCAGAACTGTAAATGAAACCTGCCCTCAAAATGTCTTGAGGGAGGTAACGGGCAAAACATTTCAAAATGTGACACATACTTAAAGAGAACACTTTGAAGAACTAAGGGGTAATCACAGCTTGAAAAATAAAAAGGACATGCCTTAAAGCTCAATTTCAACGGATTATGTGGCACATTCGAATTCAACCACAGAGAGGTATCAGCTCACACTTGTCAGAATAACCATCAGCAAGAAAACTACAAACAATAAATGCTGAAGGTGTTGTGGAGAAATTCATACCCTCAACTTCAAGTGGGACGTAAGTTGGAAAGGGCCACGATTGAGAACAGAATGGAGGTGCCTTAAAAAGGTAAACATTGAGCTACCATATGATCCAGCAGGCCCACTCCTCGACCTATAATCTAAGAAGAGAGAATTGGAAAGACACAGGCAGGCAAATCTGCATTGCACAGTATTACAATAGCCAGGATATGGAAGTAACCAAAAAGTCCACCAACAGATGGGTGGACAAAGAAGAACTCCTACATGTACAGAAGGAATATTCGCTAGTGAAAAAATGAAACAATGCCATTTGCAGCACCATAGATGAGTCTAGACGTAATCACGCCACCTGTAGTAAGTGAGAAAGCAAAAGACCCATATCCTATCATATCACTTTTAGGAGTTACTTATAAATTGATACCAATGAAGATATTTCCACAGAGAAAGGCAATCACAGAATCATTAAAAAACTTCTTGTTCACCAAATAGAAAGGGATGAGGATTGGATACATTAACCCCATATTGGGGTTAACAGAGATATACAAACCATGTGAAATATATAACCACCAAAGACGTACGGAAGACCAGGAGAAGACTACTCAACATTGGGTCATAACCTACATGGGAAAAGGATGCGAGGAAGAATAGATACATGTATATGTGTGAAAGAATCACATCTTGCACACCGAGAACAAACAAGCCATTGTAATCATATTTGCTGGCATAAAAAATAAAAAGTAAATTACAAATATGAACAAGAAGTAATGAGACATAAACATAAAGGGCTTTTTCCCGGCACATTCCATTCTAATTTACAACCTAGAACACCACTTCCATTAAGGCTCTGTTTCCCTAGGGACCAAAATTGGTAAAGGGGAAATGCTGCCACCTTGTGGCCGTTTCCTGCAAGAGCAGCATTAAACTCACAGCTAATGGTCACTTAACATTCACAAGGACTCAGGGCTGTAAAGGACAGCTGCCCTAAAAAATTGTGCTGAAGTAGGGAATGGACAACAAAATTCAAAACAGGCAAATGTTTCAAGAAGAGAGTATGAAGAGTTTAGGTTTACTCATGCTCTTTTTAAAAAAAAAAGGAAAATGGATAAAAGCTCAACCTCAGGGAGTGTTAGACCCATGCAATCTAATCTACAAAAAGTTTCAACTTACAACAGTCGACTGACCATCAGCAAAAAGTCTACAAACAATAAATGCTGAAGGGGTTTTAGAGAACTGTGTACCCTCTACCTGCTGGTGAGACGTAAAGGGGTAACAGCCAATAATGAGAACAGGAAGGAGCTGTGTTTAAAAGTAAAAATGGAGGTACCATTCAATCCAGCAGGCGCACCATTGGACCTCTCACCTCAGAAGACAAGAATCGAGAAGACACAGGCCGCAAAACTTGCAGTGCAGCCTTTTTCACAATAGCCAGGACAGTGAAGCAATCAAAATATCCAACAAGAGGTGAATGGATAAAGAAGAAGTGGTCCATGTACACAATGGAATATTAGCCATGGAAAACAATGAACCATTGCTCTTTGAGGCACCACAAATGAATCTGGAGATAATCACGAAACATGAGGTAAGTCGGAAAGCAAAAGACCTATATTTTATGGTATCACTTCTAGGCGTTATGTAATAACTGACACAAATGAACATATTTCCGCAGAGAAAGACACTCACAGAGTTAGAAAAGAAAATATGCTCATGTAAAAGGAACGGTGGGGGGAATGGATAAATTAAGATTAGTGTTACTATATATAGACAAACACATATTATATACATATCTCAAAAAGACCGACCATATAGCAAGGGAGGTCTGCGGAACCCTCTGTAACATTTTACATGGGAAGAGGATCTGTACTTGAATAGACATATATAATGTACAAATGAACCAGATTGTGTACACCTAGGACAAACAATATTCTAAGCTTTATACCAATTAAGAAAATTTTTAAAACCGAGAAGAAATAATGAGACATAAACTTATGGGGGTTTCTCCATGCACATTCCAATGTAATTTACAACCTAGGAACACGACTTCCAGAAAGGCTCTGCTGCCCTACTACCCAGCTTTGGGAATGGAGAAATGCTGCCTCCTTGAGGCTACATCCCACAACAGCAGCTTTAAACCCATTGTTAAAGGTCACAAAATAGTCGCCAAACTGCATTTCGGTAAATGACACCTGCTCTCTAAAAAAATTCTGGGGTGGAAAATCGACCAAAAAATTCAAAAGGGGGCCACCTTCCAAGAAGACAATTTCCAGAGTTGTATTGTACTCCCAATTGTTTCCTTTTTTTTAACAGAAAAGAAAACGGTGGAGAAAAATGATGAGTTTTACGAATTTTCAAAGATATGCAAACCCAAATTACAAAAACCTATCAGCTCACAGCAGCCAGAAGGGCCATTAGCATAAATGCTGCAAACAATAAATGCTGAAGCGATCGTGGAGAAATGCGTACCCTCGAATCTAAGGGGGATGTGGTAAGAGCCACTAATGAAAGCACAAAGAAGGTGCTTTGAAAAGGGAAACACGGTGCTACCAGTCAATCAATCACACCCACTGCTGGGCCTATCACCTGAGAAAATGAGAATCAAAAAGTCACAGGCTGGCAATCCTGCACTCCAACAATATTTACCATAGCCAACACTTGGAAGCAATGAAAATGTCCATCAACCGAGGAATGCACAAAGAAGAAGTGGTCCACGTACACAGTGGAAAATTCCTCCAATAAAAAATAAAAATTAAATTTAAAAATCCAACAAAAGTAAGGAGACATCAGCTTGTGTGGGTTTGTCCGGGCACACTCCACTCTAATTTATAACCGAGAAACACCACAGGCCGCAAGGGCTTTTCCCTAGTTACCAGGGTGGTGAACATAGAAAGGCTGCCGCCCTCTGGCAGTTACCTGCAAAAGCAGCTTTAAAGCCTGTGCTAATGGTCATTTCATAGGAACAAGTACTGCAGAACTGTAAATGAAACCTGCCCTCAAAATGTCTTGAGGGAGGTAACGGGCAAAACATTTCAAAATGTGACACATACTTAAAGAGAACACTTTGAAGAACTAAGGGGTAATCACAGCTTGAAAAATAAAAAGGACATGCCTTAAAGCTCAATTTCAACGGATTATGTGGCACATTCGAATTCAACCACAGAGAGGTTTCAGGTCACACTTGTCAGAATAACCATCAGCAAGAAAACTACAAACAATAAATGCTGAAGGTGTTGTGGAGAAATGCATACCCTCAACTTCAAGTGGGACGTAAGTTGGAAAGGGCCACGATAGAGAACAGAATGGAGGTGCCTTAAAAAGGTAAACATTGAGCTACCATATGATCCAGCAGGCCCACTCCTCGACCTATAATCTAAGAAGAGAGAATTGGAAAGACACAGGCAGGCAAATCTGCATTGCACAGTATTACAATAGCCAGGATATGGAAGTAACCAAAAAGTCCACCAACAGATGGGTGGACAAAGAAGAACTCCTCCATGTACAGATGGAATATTCGCTAGTGAAAAAATGAAACAATGCCATTTGCAGCACCATAGATGAGTCTAGACGTAATCACGCCACCTGTAGTAAGTGAGAAAGCAAAAGACCCATATCCTATCATATCACTTTTAGGAGTTACTTATAAATTGATACCAATGAAGATATTTCCACAGAGAAAGGCAATCACAGAATCATTAAAAAAACTTCTTGTTCACCAAATAGAAAGGGATGAGGATTGGATACATTAACCCCATATTGGGGTTAACAGAGATATACAAACCATGTGAAATATATAACCACCAAAGACGTACGGAAGACCAGGAGAAGATTACTCAACATTGGGTCATAACCTACATGGGAAAAGGATGCGAGGAAGAATAGATACATGTATATGTGTGAAAGAATCACATCTTGCACACCGAGAACAAACAAGCCATTGTAATCATATTTGCTGGCATAAAAAATAAAAAGTAAATTACAAATATGAACAAGAAGTAATGAGACATAAACATAAAGGGCTTTTTCCCGGCACATTCCATTCTAATTTACAACCTAGAACACCACTTCCATTAAGGCTCTGTTTCCCTAGTGACCAAAATTGGTAAAGGGGAAATGCTGCCACCTTGTGGCCGTTTCCTGCAAGAGCAGCATTAAACTCACAGCTAATGGTCACTTAACATTCACAAGGACTCAGGGCTGTAAAGGACAGCTGCCCTAAAAAATTGTGCTGAAGTAGGGAATGGACAACAAAATTCAAAACAGGCAAATGTTTCAAGAAGAGAGTATGAAGAGTTTAGGTTTACTCATGCTCTTTTTAAAAAAAAAAGGAAAATGGATAAAAGCTCAACCTCAGGGAGTGTTAGACCCATGCAATCTAATCTAGAAAAAGTTTCAACTTACACCAGTCGACTGACCATCAGCAAAAAGTCTACAAACAATAAATGCTGAAGGGGTTTTAGAGAACTGTGTACCCTCTACCTGCTGGTGAGACGTAAAGGGGTAACAGCCAATAATGAGAACAGGAAGGAGCTGTGTTTAAAAGTAAAAATGGAGGTACCATTCAATCCAGCAGGCGCACCATTGGACCTCTCACCTCAGAAGACAAGAATCGAGAAGACACAGGCCGCAAAACTTGCAGTGCAGCCTTTTTCACAATAGCCAGGACAGTGAAGCAATCAAAATATCCAACAAGAGGTGAATGGATAAAGAAGAAGTGGTCCATGTACACAATGGAATATTAGCCATGGAAAACAATGAACCATTGCTCTTTGAGGCACCACAAATGAATCTGGAGATAATCACGAAACATGAGGTAAGTCGGAAAGCAAAAGACCTATATTTTATGGTATCACTTCTAGGCGTTATGTAATAACTGACACAAATGAACATATTTCCGCAGAGAAAGACACTCACAGAGTTAGAAAAGAAAATATGCTCATGTAAAAGGAACGGTGGGGGGAATGGATAAATTAAGATTAGTGTTACTATATATAGACAAACACATATTATATACATATCTCAAAAAGACCGACCATATAGCAAGGGAGGTCTGCGGAACCCTCTGTAACATTTTACATGGGAAGAGGATCTGTACTTGAATAGACATATATAATGTACAAATGAACCAGATTGTGTACACCTAGGACAAACAATATTCTAAGCTTTATACCAATTAAGAAAATTTTTAAAACCGAGAAGAAATAATGAGACATAAACTTATGGGGGTTTCTCCATGCACATTCCAATGTAATTTACAACCTAGGAACACGACTTCCAGAAAGGCTCTGCTGCCCTACTACCCAGCTTTGGGAATGGAGAAATGCTGCCTCCTTGAGGCTACATCCCACAACAGCAGCTTTAAACCCATTGTTAAAGGTCACAAAATAGTCGCCAAACTGCATTTCGGTAAATGACACCTGCTCTCTAAAAAAATTCTGGGGTGGAAAATCGACCAAAAAATTCAAAAGGGGGCCACCTTCCAAGAAGACAATTTCCAGAGTTGTATTGTACTCCCAATTGTTTCCTTTTTTTTAACAGAAAAGAAAACGGTGGAGAAAAATGATGAGTTTTACGAATTTTCAAAGATATGCAAACCCAAATTACAAAAACCTATCAGCTCACAGCAGCCAGAAGGGCCATTAGCATAAATGCTGCAAACAATAAATGCTGAAGCGATTGTGGAGAAATGCGTACCCTCGAATCTAAGGGGGATGTGGTAAGAGCCACTAATGAAAGCACAAAGAAGGTGCTTTGAAAAGGGAAACACGGTGCTACCAGTCAATCAATCACACCCACTGCTGGGCCTATCACCTGAGAAAATGAGAATCAAAAAGTCACAGGCTGGCAATCCTGCACTCCAACAATATTTACCATAGCCAACACTTGGAAGCAATGAAAATGTCCATCAACCGAGGAATGCACAAAGAAGAAGTGGTCCACGTACACAGTGGAAAATTCCTCCAATAAAAAATAAAAATTAAATTTAAAAATCCAACAAAAGTAAGGAGACATCAGCTTGTGTGGGTTTGTCCGGGCACACTCCACTCTAATTTATAACCGAGAAACACCACAGGCCGCAAGGGCTTTTCCCTAGTTACCAGGGTGGTGAACATAGAAAGGCTGCCGCCCTCTGGCAGTTACCTGCAAAAGCAGCTTTAAAGCCTGTGCTAATGGTCATTTCATAGGAACAAGTACTGCAGAACTGTAAATGAAACCTGCCCTCAAAATGTCTTGAGGGAGGTAACGGGCAAAACATTTCAAAATGTGACACATACTTAAAGAGAACACTTTGAAGAACTAAGGGGTAATCACAGCTTGAAAAATAAAAAGGACATGCCTTAAAGCTCAATTTCAACGGATTATGTGGCACATTCGAATTCAACCACAGAGAGGTTTCAGGTCACACTTGTCAGAATAACCATCAGCAAGAAAACTACAAACAATAAATGCTGAAGGTGTTGTGGAGAAATGCATACCCTCAACTTCAAGTGGGACGTAAGTTGGAAAGGGCCACGATAGAGAACAGAATGGAGGTGCCTTAAAAAGGTAAACATTGAGCTACCATATGATCCAGCAGGCCCACTCCTCGACCTATAATCTAAGAAGAGAGAATTGGAAAGACACAGGCAGGCAAATCTGCATTGCACAGTATTACAATAGCCAGGATATGGAAGTAACCAAAAAGTCCACCAACAGATGGGTGGACAAAGAAGAACTCCTCCATGTACAGATGGAATATTCGCTAGTGAAAAAATGAAACAATGCCATTTGCAGCACCATAGATGAGTCTAGACGTAATCACGCCACCTGTAGTAAGTGAGAAAGCAAAAGACCCATATCCTATCATATCACTTTTAGGAGTTACTTATAAATTGATACCAATGAAGATATTTCCACAGAGAAAGGCAATCACAGAATCATTAAAAAACTTCTTGTTCACCAAATAGAAAGGGATGAGGATTGGATACATTAACCCCATATTGGGGTTAACAGAGATATACAAACCATGTGAAATATATAACCACCAAAGACGTACGGAAGACCAGGAGAAGATTACTCAACATTGGGTCATAACCTACATGGGAAAAGGATGCGAGGAAGAATAGATACATGTATATGTGTGAAAGAATCACATCTTGCACACCGAGAACAAACAAGCCATTGTAATCATATTTGCTGGCATAAAAAATAAAAAGTAAATTACAAATATGAACAAGAAGTAATGAGACATAAACATAAAGGGCTTTTTCCCGGCACATTCCATTCTAATTTACAACCTAGAACACCACTTCCATTAAGGCTCTGTTTCCCTAGTGACCAAAATTGGTAAAGGGGAAATGCTGCCACCTTGTGGCCGTTTCCTGCAAGAGCAGCATTAAACTCACAGCTAATGGTCACTTAACATTCACAAGGACTCAGGGCTGTAAAGGACAGCTGCCCTAAAAAATTGTGCTGAAGTAGGGAATGGACAACAAAATTCAAAACAGGCAAATGTTTCAAGAAGAGAGTATGAAGAGTTTAGGTTTACTCATGCTCTTTTTAAAAAAAAAAGGAAAATGGATAAAAGCTCAACCTCAGGGAGTGTTAGACCCATGCAATCTAATCTAGAAAAAGTTTCAACTTACACCAGTCGACTGACCATCAGCAAAAAGTCTACAAACAATAAATGCTGAAGGGGTTTTAGAGAACTGTGTACCCTCTACCGGCTGGTGAGACGTAAAGGGGTAACAGCCAATAATGAGAACAGGAAGGAGCTGTGTTTAAAAGTAAAAATGGAGGTACCATTCAATCCAGCAGGCGCACCATTGGACCTCTCACCTCAGAAGACAAGAATCGAGAAGACACAGGCCGCAAAACCTGCAGTGCAGCCTTATTCACAATAGCCAGGACAGTGAAGGAATCAAAATGTCCAACAAGAGGTGAATGGATAAAGAAGAAGTGGTCCATGTACACAATGGAATATTAGCCATGGAAAACAATGAACCATTGCTCTTTGAGGCACCACAAATGAATCTGGAGATAATCACGAAACATGAGGTAAGTTGGAAAGCAAAAGTCCTATATTTTATGATATCACTTCTAGGCGTTATCTAATAACGGACACAAATGAACATATTTCCGCAGAGAAAGACACTCACAGAGTTAGAAAAGAAAATATGCTCCTCTAAAAGGAAGGGTGGGGGGAATGGATAAATTAAGATTAGTGTTACTATATATAGACAAACACATATTATATACATATCTCAAAAAGACCGACCATATAGCAAGGGAGGTCTGCGGAACCCTCTGTAACATTTTACATGGGAAGAGGATCTGTACTTGAATAGACATATATAATGTACAAATGAACCAGATTGTGTACACCTAGGACAAACAATATTCTAAGCTTTACACCAATTAAGAAAATTTTTAAAACCAAGAAGAAATAATGAGACATAAACTTATGGGGGTTTCTCCATGCACATTCCAATGTAATTTACAACCTAGGAACACGACTTCCAGAAAGGCTCTGCTGCCCTACTACCCAGCTTTGGGAATGGAGAAATGCTGCCTCCTTGAGGCTACTTCCCACAACAGCAGCTTTAAACCCATTGTTAAAGGTCTCAAAATAGTCGCCAAACTGCATTTCGGTAAATGACACCTGCTCTCTAAAAAAATTCTGGGGTGGAAAATCGACCAAAAAATTCAAAAGAGGGCCACCTTCCAAGAAGACAATTTCAAGAGTTGTATTGTACTCCCAATTGTTTCCTTTTTTTTAACAGAAAAGAAAACGGTGGAGAAAAATGATGAGTTTTACGAATTTTCAAAGACATGCAAACCCAAATTACAAAAACCTATCAGCTCACAGCAGCCAGAAGGGCCATTAGCATAAATGCTGCAAACAATAAATGCTGAAGCGATTGTGGAGAAATGCGTACCCTCGAATCTAAGGGGGATGTGGTAAGAGCCACTAATGAAAGCACAAAGAAGGTGCTTTGAAAAGGGAAACACGGTGCTACCAGTCAATCAATCACACCCACTGCTGGGCCTATCACCTGAGAAAATGAGAATCAAAAAGTCACAGGCTGGCAATCCTGCACTCCAACAATATTTACCATAGCCAACACTTGGAAGCAATGAAAATGTCCATCAACCGAGGAATGCACAAAGAAGAAGTGGTCCACGTACACAGTGGAAAATTCCTCCAATAAAAAATAAAAATTAAATTTAAAAATCCAACAAAAGTAAGGAGACATCAGCTTGTGTGGGTTTGACCGGGCACACTCCACTCTAATTTATAACCGAGAAACACCACAGGCCGCAAGGGCTTTTCCCTAGTTACCAGGGTGGTGAACATAGAAAGGCTGCCGCCCTCTGGCAGTTACCTGCAAAAGCAGCTTTAAAGCCTGTGCTAATGGTCATTTCATAGGAACAAGTACTGCAGAACTGTAAATGAAACCTGCCCTCAAAATGTCTTGAGGGAGGTAACGGGCAAAACATTTCAAAATGTGACACATACTTAAAGAGAACACTTTGAAGAACTAAGGGGTAATCACAGCTTGAAAAATAAAAAGGACATGCCTTAAAGCTCAATTTCAACGGATTATGTGGCACATTCGAATTCAACCACAGAGAGGTTTCAGGTCACACTTGTCAGAATAACCATCAGCAAGAAAACTACAAACAATAAATGCTGAAGGTGTTGTGGAGAAATGCATACCCTCAACTTCAAGTGGGACGTAAGTTGGAAAGGGCCACGATAGAGAACAGAATGGAGGTGCCTTAAAAAGGTAAACATTGAGCTACCATATGATCCAGCAGGCCCACTCCTCGACCTATAATCTAAGAAGAGAGAATTGGAAAGACACAGGCAGGCAAATCTGCATTGCACAGTATTACAATAGCCAGGATATGGAAGTAACCAAAAAGTCCACCAACAGATGGGTGGACAAAGAAGAACTCCTCCATGTACAGATGGAATATTCGCTAGTGAAAAAATGAAACAATGCCATTTGCAGCACCATAGATGAGTCTAGACGTAATCACGCCACCTGTAGTAAGTGAGAAAGCAAAAGACCCATATCCTATCATATCACTTTTAGGAGTTACTTATAAATTGATACCAATGAAGATATTTCCACAGAGAAAGGCAATCACAGAATCATTAAAAAACTTCTTGTTCACCAAATAGAAAGGGATGAGGATTGGATACATTAACCCCATATTGGGGTTAACAGAGATATACAAACCATGTGAAATATATAACCACCAAAGACGTACGGAAGACCAGGAGAAGATTACTCAACATTGGGTCATAACCTACATGGGAAAAGGATGCGAGGAAGAATAGATACATGTATATGTGTGAAAGAATCACATCTTGCACACCGAGAACAAACAAGCCATTGTAATCATATTTGCTGGCATAAAAAATAAAAAGTAAATTACAAATATGAACAAGAAGTAATGAGACATAAACATAAAGGGCTTTTTCCCGGCACATTCCATTCTAATTTACAACCTAGAACACCACTTCCATTAAGGCTCTGTTTCCCTAGTGACCAAAATTGGTAAAGGGGAAATGCTGCCACCTTGTGGCCGTTTCCTGCAAGAGCAGCATTAAACTCACAGCTAATGGTCACTTAACATTCACAAGGACTCAGGGCTGTAAAGGACAGCTGCCCTAAAAAATTGTGCTGAAGTAGGGAATGGACAACAAAATTCAAAACAGGCAAATGTTTCAAGAAGAGAGTATGAAGAGTTTAGGTTTACTCATGCTCTTTTTAAAAAAAAAAGGAAAATGGATAAAAGCTCAACCTCAGGGAGTGTTAGACCCATGCAATCTAATCTAGAAAAAGTTTCAACTTACACCAGTCAACTGACCATCAGCAAAAAGTCTACAAACAATAAATGCTGAAGGGGTTTTAGAGAACTGTGTACCCTCTACCTGCTGGTGAGACGTAAAGGGGTAACAGCCAATAATGAGAACAGGAAGGAGCTGTGTTTAAAAGTAAAAATGGAGGTACCATTCAATCCAGCAGGCGCACCATTGGACCTCTCACCTCAGAAGACAAGAATCGAGAAGACACAGGCCGCAAAACTTGCAGTGCAGCCTTTTTCACAATAGCCAGGACAGTGAAGCAATCAAAATATCCAACAAGAGGTGAATGGATAAAGAAGAAGTGGTCCATGTACACAATGGAATATTAGCCATGGAAAACAATGAACCATTGCTCTTTGAGGCACCACAAATGAATCTGGAGATAATCACGAAACATGAGGTAAGTCGGAAAGCAAAAGACCTATATTTTATGGTATCACTTCTAGGCGTTATGTAATAACTGACACAAATGAACATATTTCCGCAGAGAAAGACACTCACAGAGTTAGAAAAGAAAATATGCTCATGTAAAAGGAACGGTGGGGGGAATGGATAAATTAAGATTAGTGTTACTATATATAGACAAACACATATTATATACATATCTCAAAAAGACCGACCATATAGCAAGGGAGGTCTGCGGAACCCTCTGTAACATTTTACATGGGAAGAGGATCTGTACTTGAATAGACATATATAATGTACAAATGAACCAGATTGTGTACACCTAGGACAAACAATATTCTAAGCTTTATACCAATTAAGAAAATTTTTAAAACCGAGAAGAAATAATGAGACATAAACTTATGGGGGTTTCTCCATGCACATTCCAATGTAATTTACAACCTAGGAACACGACTTCCAGAAAGGCTCTGCTGCCCTACTACCCAGCTTTGGGAATGGAGAAATGCTGCCTCCTTGAGGCTACATCCCACAACAGCAGCTTTAAACCCATTGTTAAAGGTCACAAAATAGTCGCCAAACTGCATTTCGGTAAATGACACCTGCTCTCTAAAAAAATTCTGGGGTGGAAAATCGACCAAAAAATTCAAAAGGGGGCCACCTTCCAAGAAGACAATTTCCAGAGTTGTATTGTACTCCCAATTGTTTCCTTTTTTTTAACAGAAAAGAAAACGGTGGAGAAAAATGATGAGTTTTACGAATTTTCAAAGATATGCAAACCCAAATTACAAAAACCTATCAGCTCACAGCAGCCAGAAGGGCCATTAGCATAAATGCTGCAAACAATAAATGCTGAAGCGATCGTGGAGAAATGCGTACCCTCGAATCTAAGGGGGATGTGGTAAGAGCCACTAATGAAAGCACAAAGAAGGTGCTTTGAAAAGGGAAACACGGTGCTACCAGTCAATCAATCACACCCACTGCTGGGCCTATCACCTGAGAAAATGAGAATCAAAAAGTCACAGGCTGGCAATCCTGCACTCCAACAATATTTACCATAGCCAACACTTGGAAGCAATGAAAATGTCCATCAACCGAGGAATGCACAAAGAAGAAGTGGTCCACGTACACAGTGGAAAATTCCTCCAATAAAAAATAAAAATTAAATTTAAAAATCCAACAAAAGTAAGGAGACATCAGCTTGTGTGGGTTTGTCCGGGCACACTCCACTCTAATTTATAACCGAGAAACACCACAGGCCGCAAGGGCTTTTCCCTAGTTACCAGGGTGGTGAACATAGAAAGGCTGCCGCCCTCTGGCAGTTACCTGCAAAAGCAGCTTTAAAGCCTGTGCTAATGGTCATTTCATAGGAACAAGTACTGCAGAACTGTAAATGAAACCTGCCCTCAAAATGTCTTGAGGGAGGTAACGGGCAAAACATTTCAAAATGTGACACATACTTAAAGAGAACACTTTGAAGAACTAAGGGGTAATCACAGCTTGAAAAATAAAAAGGACATGCCTTAAAGCTCAATTTCAACGGATTATGTGGCACATTCGAATTCAACCACAGAGAGGTTTCAGGTCACACTTGTCAGAATAACCATCAGCAAGAAAACTACAAACAATAAATGCTGAAGGTGTTGTGGAGAAATGCATACCCTCAACTTCAAGTGGGACGTAAGTTGGAAAGGGCCACGATAGAGAACAGAATGGAGGTGCCTTAAAAAGGTAAACATTGAGCTACCATATGATCCAGCAGGCCCACTCCTCGACCTATAATCTAAGAAGAGAGAATTGGAAAGACACAGGCAGGCAAATCTGCATTGCACAGTATTACAATAGCCAGGATATGGAAGTAACCAAAAAGTCCACCAACAGATGGGTGGACAAAGAAGAACTCCTCCATGTACAGATGGAATATTCGCTAGTGAAAAAATGAAACAATGCCATTTGCAGCACCATAGATGAGTCTAGACGTAATCACGCCACCTGTAGTAAGTGAGAAAGCAAAAGACCCATATCCTATCATATCACTTTTAGGAGTTACTTATAAATTGATACCAATGAAGATATTTCCACAGAGAAAGGCAATCACAGAATCATTAAAAAAACTTCTTGTTCACCAAATAGAAAGGGATGAGGATTGGATACATTAACCCCATATTGGGGTTAACAGAGATATACAAACCATGTGAAATATATAACCACCAAAGACGTACGGAAGACCAGGAGAAGATTACTCAACATTGGGTCATAACCTACATGGGAAAAGGATGCGAGGAAGAATAGATACATGTATATGTGTGAAAGAATCACATCTTGCACACCGAGAACAAACAAGCCATTGTAATCATATTTGCTGGCATAAAAAATAAAAAGTAAATTACAAATATGAACAAGAAGTAATGAGACATAAACATAAAGGGCTTTTTCCCGGCACATTCCATTCTAATTTACAACCTAGAACACCACTTCCATTAAGGCTCTGTTTCCCTAGTGACCAAAATTGGTAAAGGGGAAATGCTGCCACCTTGTGGCCGTTTCCTGCAAGAGCAGCATTAAACTCACAGCTAATGGTCACTTAACATTCACAAGGACTCAGGGCTGTAAAGGACAGCTGCCCTAAAAAATTGTGCTGAAGTAGGGAATGGACAACAAAATTCAAAACAGGCAAATGTTTCAAGAAGAGAGTATGAAGAGTTTAGGTTTACTCATGCTCTTTTTAAAAAAAAAAGGAAAATGGATAAAAGCTCAACCTCAGGGAGTGTTAGACCCATGCAATCTAATCTAGAAAAAGTTTCAACTTACACCAGTCGACTGACCATCAGCAAAAAGTCTACAAACAATAAATGCTGAAGGGGTTTTAGAGAACTGTGTACCCTCTACCTGCTGGTGAGACGTAAAGGGGTAACAGCCAATAATGAGAACAGGAAGGAGCTGTGTTTAAAAGTAAAAATGGAGGTACCATTCAATCCAGCAGGCGCACCATTGGACCTCTCACCTCAGAAGACAAGAATCGAGAAGACACAGGCCGCAAAACTTGCAGTGCAGCCTTTTTCACAATAGCCAGGACAGTGAAGCAATCAAAATATCCAACAAGAGGTGAATGGATAAAGAAGAAGTGGTCCATGTACACAATGGAATATTAGCCATGGAAAACAATGAACCATTGCTCTTTGAGGCACCACAAATGAATCTGGAGATAATCACGAAACATGAGGTAAGTCGGAAAGCAAAAGACCTATATTTTATGGTATCACTTCTAGGCGTTATGTAATAACTGACACAAATGAACATATTTCCGCAGAGAAAGACACTCACAGAGTTAGAAAAGAAAATATGCTCATGTAAAAGGAACGGTGGGGGGAATGGATAAATTAAGATTAGTGTTACTATATATAGACAAACACATATTATATACATATCTCAAAAAGACCGACCATATAGCAAGGGAGGTCTGCGGAACCCTCTGTAACATTTTACATGGGAAGAGGATCTGTACTTGAATAGACATATATAATGTACAAATGAACCAGATTGTGTACACCTAGGACAAACAATATTCTAAGCTTTATACCAATTAAGAAAATTTTTAAAACCGAGAAGAAATAATGAGACATAAACTTATGGGGGTTTCTCCATGCACATTCCAATGTAATTTACAACCTAGGAACACGACTTCCAGAAAGGCTCTGCTGCCCTACTACCCAGCTTTGGGAATGGAGAAATGCTGCCTCCTTGAGGCTACATCCCACAACAGCAGCTTTAAACCCATTGTTAAAGGTCACAAAATAGTCGCCAAACTGCATTTCGGTAAATGACACCTGCTCTCTAAAAAAATTCTGGGGTGGAAAATCGACCAAAAAATTCAAAAGGGGGCCACCTTCCAAGAAGACAATTTCCAGAGTTGTATTGTACTCCCAATTGTTTCCTTTTTTTTAACAGAAAAGAAAACGGTGGAGAAAAATGATGAGTTTTACGAATTTTCAAAGATATGCAAACCCAAATTACAAAAACCTATCAGCTCACAGCAGCCAGAAGGGCCATTAGCATAAATGCTGCAAACAATAAATGCTGAAGCGATTGTGGAGAAATGCGTACCCTCGAATCTAAGGGGGATGTGGTAAGAGCCACTAATGAAAGCACAAAGAAGGTGCTTTGAAAAGGGAAACACGGTGCTACCAGTCAATCAATCACACCCACTGCTGGGCCTATCACCTGAGAAAATGAGAATCAAAAAGTCACAGGCTGGCAATCCTGCACTCCAACAATATTTACCATAGCCAACACTTGGAAGCAATGAAAATGTCCATCAACCGAGGAATGCACAAAGAAGAAGTGGTCCACGTACACAGTGGAAAATTCCTCCAATAAAAAATAAAAATTAAATTTAAAAATCCAACAAAAGTAAGGAGACATCAGCTTGTGTGGGTTTGTCCGGGCACACTCCACTCTAATTTATAACCGAGAAACACCACAGGCCGCAAGGGCTTTTCCCTAGTTACCAGGGTGGTGAACATAGAAAGGCTGCCGCCCTCTGGCAGTTACCTGCAAAAGCAGCTTTAAAGCCTGTGCTAATGGTCATTTCATAGGAACAAGTACTGCAGAACTGTAAATGAAACCTGCCCTCAAAATGTCTTGAGGGAGGTAACGGGCAAAACATTTCAAAATGTGACACATACTTAAAGAGAACACTTTGAAGAACTAAGGGGTAATCACAGCTTGAAAAATAAAAAGGACATGCCTTAAAGCTCAATTTCAACGGATTATGTGGCACATTCGAATTCAACCACAGAGAGGTTTCAGGTCACACTTGTCAGAATAACCATCAGCAAGAAAACTACAAACAATAAATGCTGAAGGTGTTGTGGAGAAATGCATACCCTCAACTTCAAGTGGGACGTAAGTTGGAAAGGGCCACGATAGAGAACAGAATGGAGGTGCCTTAAAAAGGTAAACATTGAGCTACCATATGATCCAGCAGGCCCACTCCTCGACCTATAATCTAAGAAGAGAGAATTGGAAAGACACAGGCAGGCAAATCTGCATTGCACAGTATTACAATAGCCAGGATATGGAAGTAACCAAAAAGTCCACCAACAGATGGGTGGACAAAGAAGAACTCCTCCATGTACAGATGGAATATTCGCTAGTGAAAAAATGAAACAATGCCATTTGCAGCACCATAGATGAGTCTAGACGTAATCACGCCACCTGTAGTAAGTGAGAAAGCAAAAGACCCATATCCTATCATATCACTTTTAGGAGTTACTTATAAATTGATACCAATGAAGATATTTCCACAGAGAAAGGCAATCACAGAATCATTAAAAAACTTCTTGTTCACCAAATAGAAAGGGATGAGGATTGGATACATTAACCCCATATTGGGGTTAACAGAGATATACAAACCATGTGAAATATATAACCACCAAAGACGTACGGAAGACCAGGAGAAGATTACTCAACATTGGGTCATAACCTACATGGGAAAAGGATGCGAGGAAGAATAGATACATGTATATGTGTGAAAGAATCACATCTTGCACACCGAGAACAAACAAGCCATTGTAATCATATTTGCTGGCATAAAAAATAAAAAGTAAATTACAAATATGAACAAGAAGTAATGAGACATAAACATAAAGGGCTTTTTCCCGGCACATTCCATTCTAATTTACAACCTAGAACACCACTTCCATTAAGGCTCTGTTTCCCTAGTGACCAAAATTGGTAAAGGGGAAATGCTGCCACCTTGTGGCCGTTTCCTGCAAGAGCAGCATTAAACTCACAGCTAATGGTCACTTAACATTCACAAGGACTCAGGGCTGTAAAGGACAGCTGCCCTAAAAAATTGTGCTGAAGTAGGGAATGGACAACAAAATTCAAAACAGGCAAATGTTTCAAGAAGAGAGTATGAAGAGTTTAGGTTTACTCATGCTCTTTTTAAAAAAAAAAGGAAAATGGATAAAAGCTCAACCTCAGGGAGTGTTAGACCCATGCAATCTAATCTAGAAAAAGTTTCAACTTACACCAGTCGACTGACCATCAGCAAAAAGTCTACAAACAATAAATGCTGAAGGGGTTTTAGAGAACTGTGTACCCTCTACCTGCTGGTGAGACGTAAAGGGGTAACAGCCAATAATGAGAACAGGAAGGAGCTGTGTTTAAAAGTAAAAATGGAGGTACCATTCAATCCAGCAGGCGCACCATTGGACCTCTCACCTCAGAAGACAAGAATCGAGAAGACACAGGCCGCAAAACCTGCAGTGCAGCCTTATTCACAATAGCCAGGACAGTGAAGGAATCAAAATGTCCAACAAGAGGTGAATGGATAAAGAAGAAGTGGTCCATGTACACAATGGAATATTAGCCATGGAAAACAATGAACCATTGCTCTTTGAGGCACCACAAATGAATCTGGAGATAATCACGAAACATGAGGTAAGTTGGAAAGCAAAAGTCCTATATTTTATGATATCACTTCTAGGCGTTATCTAATAACGGACACAAATGAACATATTTCCGCAGAGAAAGACACTCACAGAGTTAGAAAAGAAAATATGCTCCTCTAAAAGGAAGGGTGGGGGGAATGGATAAATTAAGATTAGTGTTACTATATATAGACAAACACATATTATATACATATCTCAAAAAGACCGACCATATAGCAAGGGAGGTCTGCGGAACCCTCTGTAACATTTTACATGGGAAGAGGATCTGTACTTGAATAGACATATATAATGTACAAATGAACCAGATTGTGTACACCTAGGACAAACAATATTCTAAGCTTTACACCAATTAAGAAAATTTTTAAAACCAAGAAGAAATAATGAGACATAAACTTATGGGGGTTTCTCCATGCACATTCCAATGTAATTTACAACCTAGGAACACGACTTCCAGAAAGGCTCTGCTGCCCTACTACCCAGCTTTGGGAATGGAGAAATGCTGCCTCCTTGAGGCTACTTCCCACAACAGCAGCTTTAAACCCATTGTTAAAGGTCTCAAAATAGTCGCCAAACTGCATTTCGGTAAATGACACCTGCTCTCTAAAAAAATTCTGGGGTGGAAAATCGACCAAAAAATTCAAAAGAGGGCCACCTTCCAAGAAGACAATTTCAAGAGTTGTATTGTACTCCCAATTGTTTCCTTTTTTTTAACAGAAAAGAAAACGGTGGAGAAAAATGATGAGTTTTACGAATTTTCAAAGACATGCAAACCCAAATTACAAAAACCTATCAGCTCACAGCAGCCAGAAGGGCCATTAGCATAAATGCTGCAAACAATAAATGCTGAAGCGATTGTGGAGAAATGCGTACCCTCGAATCTAAGGGGGATGTGGTAAGAGCCACTAATGAAAGCACAAAGAAGGTGCTTTGAAAAGGGAAACACGGTGCTACCAGTCAATCAATCACACCCACTGCTGGGCCTATCACCTGAGAAAATGAGAATCAAAAAGTCACAGGCTGGCAATCCTGCACTCCAACAATATTTACCATAGCCAACACTTGGAAGCAATGAAAATGTCCATCAACCGAGGAATGCACAAAGAAGAAGTGGTCCACGTACACAGTGGAAAATTCCTCCAATAAAAAATAAAAATTAAATTTAAAAATCCAACAAAAGTAAGGAGACATCAGCTTGTGTGGGTTTGACCGGGCACACTCCACTCTAATTTATAACCGAGAAACACCACAGGCCGCAAGGGCTTTTCCCTAGTTACCAGGGTGGTGAACATAGAAAGGCTGCCGCCCTCTGGCAGTTACCTGCAAAAGCAGCTTTAAAGCCTGTGCTAATGGTCATTTCATAGGAACAAGTACTGCAGAACTGTAAATGAAACCTGCCCTCAAAATGTCTTGAGGGAGGTAACGGGCAAAACATTTCAAAATGTGACACATACTTAAAGAGAACACTTTGAAGAACTAAGGGGTAATCACAGCTTGAAAAATAAAAAGGACATGCCTTAAAGCTCAATTTCAACGGATTATGTGGCACATTCGAATTCAACCACAGAGAGGTTTCAGGTCACACTTGTCAGAATAACCATCAGCAAGAAAACTACAAACAATAAATGCTGAAGGTGTTGTGGAGAAATGCATACCCTCAACTTCAAGTGGGACGTAAGTTGGAAAGGGCCACGATAGAGAACAGAATGGAGGTGCCTTAAAAAGGTAAACATTGAGCTACCATATGATCCAGCAGGCCCACTCCTCGACCTATAATCTAAGAAGAGAGAATTGGAAAGACACAGGCAGGCAAATCTGCATTGCACAGTATTACAATAGCCAGGATATGGAAGTAACCAAAAAGTCCACCAACAGATGGGTGGACAAAGAAGAACTCCTCCATGTACAGATGGAATATTCGCTAGTGAAAAAATGAAACAATGCCATTTGCAGCACCATAGATGAGTCTAGACGTAATCACGCCACCTGTAGTAAGTGAGAAAGCAAAAGACCCATATCCTATCATATCACTTTTAGGAGTTACTTATAAATTGATACCAATGAAGATATTTCCACAGAGAAAGGCAATCACAGAATCATTAAAAAACTTCTTGTTCACCAAATAGAAAGGGATGAGGATTGGATACATTAACCCCATATTGGGGTTAACAGAGATATACAAACCATGTGAAATATATAACCACCAAAGACGTACGGAAGACCAGGAGAAGATTACTCAACATTGGGTCATAACCTACATGGGAAAAGGATGCGAGGAAGAATAGATACATGTATATGTGTGAAAGAATCACATCTTGCACACCGAGAACAAACAAGCCATTGTAATCATATTTGCTGGCATAAAAAATAAAAAGTAAATTACAAATATGAACAAGAAGTAATGAGACATAAACATAAAGGGCTTTTTCCCGGCACATTCCATTCTAATTTACAACCTAGAACACCACTTCCATTAAGGCTCTGTTTCCCTAGTGACCAAAATTGGTAAAGGGGAAATGCTGCCACCTTGTGGCCGTTTCCTGCAAGAGCAGCATTAAACTCACAGCTAATGGTCACTTAACATTCACAAGGACTCAGGGCTGTAAAGGACAGCTGCCCTAAAAAATTGTGCTGAAGTAGGGAATGGACAACAAAATTCAAAACAGGCAAATGTTTCAAGAAGAGAGTATGAAGAGTTTAGGTTTACTCATGCTCTTTTTAAAAAAAAAAGGAAAATGGATAAAAGCTCAACCTCAGGGAGTGTTAGACCCATGCAATCTAATCTACAAAAAGTTTCAACTTACAACAGTCGACTGACCATCAGCAAAAAGTCTACAAACAATAAATGCTGAAGTGGTTTTAGAGAACTGTGTACCCTCTACCTGCTGGTGAGACGTAAAGGGGTAACAGCCAATAAGGAGAACAGGAAGGAGCTGTGTTTAAAAGTAAAAATGGAGGTACCATTCAATCCAGCAGGCGCACCATTGGACCTCTCACCTGAGAAGACAAGAATCGAGAAGACACAGGCCGCAAAGGCTGCAGTGCAGCCTTTTTCACAATAGCCAGGACAGTGAAGCAATCAAAATGTCCAACAAGAGGTGAATGGATAAAGAAGAAGTGGTCCATGTACACAATGGAATATTAGCCATGGAAAACAATGAACCATTGCTCTTTGAGGCACCACAAATGAATCTGGAGATAATCACGAAACATGAGGTAAGTCGGAAAGCAAAAGACCTATATTCTATAGTATCACTTCTAGGCGTTATCTAATAACGGACACAAATGAACATATTTCCGCAGAGAAAGACACTCACAGAGTTAGAAAAGAAAATATGCTCCTCTAAAAGGAAGGGGGGGGGAATGGATAAATTAAGATTAGTGTTACTATATATAGACAAACACATATTATATACATATCTCAAAAAGACCGACCATATAGCAAGGGAGGTCTGCGGAACCCTCTGTAACATTTTACATGGGAAGAGGATCTGTACTTGAATAGACATATATAATGTACAAATGAACCAGATTGTGTACACCTAGGATAAACAATATTCTAAGCTTTACACCAATTAAGAAAATTTTTAAAACCAAGAAGAAATAATGAGACATAAACTTATGGGGGTTTCTCCATGCACATTCCAATGTAATTTACAACCTAGGAACACGACTTCCAGAAAGGCTCTGCTGCCCTACTACCCAGCTTTGGGAATGGAGAAATGCTGCCTCCTTGAGGCTACTTCCCACAACAGCAGCTTTAAACCCATTGTTAAAGGTCACAAAATAGTCGCCAAACTGCATTTCGGTAAATGACACCTGCTCTCTAAAAAAATTCTGGGGTGGAAAATCGACCAAAAAATTCAAAAGGGGGCCACCTTCCAAGAAGACAATTTCCAGAGTTGTATTGTACTCCCAATTGTTTCCTTTTTTTTAACAGAAAAGAAAACGGTGGAGAAAAATGATGAGTTTTACGAATTTTCAAAGACATGCAAACCCAAATTACAAAAACCTATCAGCTCACAGCAGCCAGAAGGGCCATTAGCATAAATGCTGCAAACAATAAATGCTGAAGCGATTGTGGAGAAATGCGTACCCTCGATTCTAAGGGGGATGTGGTAAGAGCCACTAATGAAAGCACAAAGAAGGTGCTTTGAAAAGGGAAACACGGTGCTACCAGTCAATCAATCACACCCACTGCTGGGCCTATCACCTGAGAAAATGAGAATCAAAAAGTCACAGGCTGGCAATCCTGCACTCCAACAATATTTACCATAGCCAACACTTGGAAGCAATGAAAATGTCCATCAACCGAGGAATGCACAAAGAAGAAGTGGTCCACGTACACAGTGGAAAATTCCTCCAATAAAAAATAAAAATTAAATTTAAAAATCCAACAAAAGTAAGGAGACATCAGCTTGTGTGGGTTTGTCCGGGCACACTCCACTCTAATTTATAACCGAGAAACACCACAGGCCGCAAGGGCTTTTCCCTAGTTACCAGGGTGGTGAACATAGAAAGGCTGCCGCCCTCTGGCAGTTACCTGCAAAAGCAGCTTTAAAGCCTGTGCTAATGGTCATTTCATAGGAACAAGTACTGCAGAACTGTAAATGAAACCTGCCCTCAAAATGTCTTGAGGGAGGTAACGGGCAAAACATTTCAAAATGTGACACATACTTAAAGAGAACACTTTGAAGAACTAAGGGGTAATCACAGCTTGAAAAATAAAAAGGACATGCCTTAAAGCTCAATTTCAACGGATTATGTGGCACATTCGAATTCAACCACAGAGAGGTATCAGCTCACACTTGTCAGAATAACCATCAGCAAGAAAACTACAAACAATAAATGCTGAAGGTGTTGTGGAGAAATTCATACCCTCAACTTCAAGTGGGACGTAAGTTGGAAAGGGCCACGATTGAGAACAGAATGGAGGTGCCTTAAAAAGGTAAACATTGAGCTACCATATGATCCAGCAGGCCCACTCCTCGACCTATAATCTAAGAAGAGAGAATTGGAAAGACACAGGCAGGCAAATCTGCATTGCACAGTATTACAATAGCCAGGATATGGAAGTAACCAAAAAGTCCACCAACAGATGGGTGGACAAAGAAGAACTCCTACATGTACAGAAGGAATATTCGCTAGTGAAAAAATGAAACAATGCCATTTGCAGCACCATAGATGAGTCTAGACGTAATCACGCCACCTGTAGTAAGTGAGAAAGCAAAAGACCCATATCCTATCATATCACTTTTAGGAGTTACTTATAAATTGATACCAATGAAGATATTTCCACAGAGAAAGGCAATCACAGAATCATTAAAAAACTTCTTGTTCACCAAATAGAAAGGGATGAGGATTGGATACATTAACCCCATATTGGGGTTAACAGAGATATACAAACCATGTGAAATATATAACCACCAAAGACGTACGGAAGACCAGGAGAAGACTACTCAACATTGGGTCATAACCTACATGGGAAAAGGATGCGAGGAAGAATAGATACATGTATATGTGTGAAAGAATCACATCTTGCACACCGAGAACAAACAAGCCATTGTAATCATATTTGCTGGCATAAAAAATAAAAAGTAAATTACAAATATGAACAAGAAGTAATGAGACATAAACATAAAGGGCTTTTTCCCGGCACATTCCATTCTAATTTACAACCTAGAACACCACTTCCATTAAGGCTCTGTTTCCCTAGTGACCAAAATTGGTAAAGGGGAAATGCTGCCACCTTGTGGCCGTTTCCTGCAAGAGCAGCATTAAACTCACAGCTAATGGTCACTTAACATTCACAAGGACTCAGGGCTGTAAAGGACAGCTGCCCTAAAAAATTGTGCTGAAGTAGGGAATGGACAACAAAATTCAAAACAGGCAAATGTTTCAAGAAGAGAGTATGAAGAGTTTAGGTTTACTCATGCTCTTTTTAAAAAAAAAAGGAAAATGGATAAAAGCTCAACCTCAGGGAGTGTTAGACCCATGCAATCTAATCTAGAAAAAGTTTCAACTTACACCAGTCGACTGACCATCAGCAAAAAGTCTACAAACAATAAATGCTGAAGGGGTTTTAGAGAACTGTGTACCCTCTACCTGCTGGTGAGACGTAAAGGGGTAACAGCCAATAATGAGAACAGGAAGGAGCTGTGTTTAAAAGTAAAAATGGAGGTACCATTCAATCCAGCAGGCGCACCATTGGACCTCTCACCTCAGAAGACAAGAATCGAGAAGACACAGGCCGCAAAACTTGCAGTGCAGCCTTTTTCACAATAGCCAGGACAGTGAAGCAATCAAAATATCCAACAAGAGGTGAATGGATAAAGAAGAAGTGGTCCATGTACACAATGGAATATTAGCCATGGAAAACAATGAACCATTGCTCTTTGAGGCACCACAAATGAATCTGGAGATAATCACGAAACATGAGGTAAGTCGGAAAGCAAAAGACCTATATTTTATGGTATCACTTCTAGGCGTTATGTAATAACTGACACAAATGAACATATTTCCGCAGAGAAAGACACTCACAGAGTTAGAAAAGAAAATATGCTCATGTAAAAGGAACGGTGGGGGGAATGGATAAATTAAGATTAGTGTTACTATATATAGACAAACACATATTATATACATATCTCAAAAAGACCGACCATATAGCAAGGGAGGTCTGCGGAACCCTCTGTAACATTTTACATGGGAAGAGGATCTGTACTTGAATAGACATATATAATGTACAAATGAACCAGATTGTGTACACCTAGGACAAACAATATTCTAAGCTTTATACCAATTAAGAAAATTTTTAAAACCGAGAAGAAATAATGAGACATAAACTTATGGGGGTTTCTCCATGCACATTCCAATGTAATTTACAACCTAGGAACACGACTTCCAGAAAGGCTCTGCTGCCCTACTACCCAGCTTTGGGAATGGAGAAATGCTGCCTCCTTGAGGCTACATCCCACAACAGCAGCTTTAAACCCATTGTTAAAGGTCACAAAATAGTCGCCAAACTGCATTTCGGTAAATGACACCTGCTCTCTAAAAAAATTCTGGGGTGGAAAATCGACCAAAAAATTCAAAAGGGGGCCACCTTCCAAGAAGACAATTTCCAGAGTTGTATTGTACTCCCAATTGTTTCCTTTTTTTTAACAGAAAAGAAAACGGTGGAGAAAAATGATGAGTTTTACGAATTTTCAAAGATATGCAAACCCAAATTACAAAAACCTATCAGCTCACAGCAGCCAGAAGGGCCATTAGCATAAATGCTGCAAACAATAAATGCTGAAGCGATCGTGGAGAAATGCGTACCCTCGAATCTAAGGGGGATGTGGTAAGAGCCACTAATGAAAGCACAAAGAAGGTGCTTTGAAAAGGGAAACACGGTGCTACCAGTCAATCAATCACACCCACTGCTGGGCCTATCACCTGAGAAAATGAGAATCAAAAAGTCACAGGCTGGCAATCCTGCACTCCAACAATATTTACCATAGCCAACACTTGGAAGCAATGAAAATGTCCATCAACCGAGGAATGCACAAAGAAGAAGTGGTCCACGTACACAGTGGAAAATTCCTCCAATAAAAAATAAAAATTAAATTTAAAAATCCAACAAAAGTAAGGAGACATCAGCTTGTGTGGGTTTGTCCGGGCACACTCCACTCTAATTTATAACCGAGAAACACCACAGGCCGCAAGGGCTTTTCCCTAGTTACCAGGGTGGTGAACATAGAAAGGCTGCCGCCCTCTGGCAGTTACCTGCAAAAGCAGCTTTAAAGCCTGTGCTAATGGTCATTTCATAGGAACAAGTACTGCAGAACTGTAAATGAAACCTGCCCTCAAAATGTCTTGAGGGAGGTAACGGGCAAAACATTTCAAAATGTGACACATACTTAAAGAGAACACTTTGAAGAACTAAGGGGTAATCACAGCTTGAAAAATAAAAAGGACATGCCTTAAAGCTCAATTTCAACGGATTATGTGGCACATTCGAATTCAACCACAGAGAGGTTTCAGGTCACACTTGTCAGAATAACCATCAGCAAGAAAACTACAAACAATAAATGCTGAAGGTGTTGTGGAGAAATGCATACCCTCAACTTCAAGTGGGACGTAAGTTGGAAAGGGCCACGATAGAGAACAGAATGGAGGTGCCTTAAAAAGGTAAACATTGAGCTACCATATGATCCAGCAGGCCCACTCCTCGACCTATAATCTAAGAAGAGAGAATTGGAAAGACACAGGCAGGCAAATCTGCATTGCACAGTATTACAATAGCCAGGATATGGAAGTAACCAAAAAGTCCACCAACAGATGGGTGGACAAAGAAGAACTCCTCCATGTACAGATGGAATATTCGCTAGTGAAAAAATGAAACAATGCCATTTGCAGCACCATAGATGAGTCTAGACGTAATCACGCCACCTGTAGTAAGTGAGAAAGCAAAAGACCCATATCCTATCATATCACTTTTAGGAGTTACTTATAAATTGATACCAATGAAGATATTTCCACAGAGAAAGGCAATCACAGAATCATTAAAAAAACTTCTTGTTCACCAAATAGAAAGGGATGAGGATTGGATACATTAACCCCATATTGGGGTTAACAGAGATATACAAACCATGTGAAATATATAACCACCAAAGACGTACGGAAGACCAGGAGAAGATTACTCAACATTGGGTCATAACCTACATGGGAAAAGGATGCGAGGAAGAATAGATACATGTATATGTGTGAAAGAATCACATCTTGCACACCGAGAACAAACAAGCCATTGTAATCATATTTGCTGGCATAAAAAATAAAAAGTAAATTACAAATATGAACAAGAAGTAATGAGACATAAACATAAAGGGCTTTTTCCCGGCACATTCCATTCTAATTTACAACCTAGAACACCACTTCCATTAAGGCTCTGTTTCCCTAGTGACCAAAATTGGTAAAGGGGAAATGCTGCCACCTTGTGGCCGTTTCCTGCAAGAGCAGCATTAAACTCACAGCTAATGGTCACTTAACATTCACAAGGACTCAGGGCTGTAAAGGACAGCTGCCCTAAAAAATTGTGCTGAAGTAGGGAATGGACAACAAAATTCAAAACAGGCAAATGTTTCAAGAAGAGAGTATGAAGAGTTTAGGTTTACTCATGCTCTTTTTAAAAAAAAAAGGAAAATGGATAAAAGCTCAACCTCAGGGAGTGTTAGACCCATGCAATCTAATCTAGAAAAAGTTTCAACTTACACCAGTCGACTGACCATCAGCAAAAAGTCTACAAACAATAAATGCTGAAGGGGTTTTAGAGAACTGTGTACCCTCTACCTGCTGGTGAGACGTAAAGGGGTAACAGCCAATAATGAGAACAGGAAGGAGCTGTGTTTAAAAGTAAAAATGGAGGTACCATTCAATCCAGCAGGCGCACCATTGGACCTCTCACCTCAGAAGACAAGAATCGAGAAGACACAGGCCGCAAAACTTGCAGTGCAGCCTTTTTCACAATAGCCAGGACAGTGAAGCAATCAAAATATCCAACAAGAGGTGAATGGATAAAGAAGAAGTGGTCCATGTACACAATGGAATATTAGCCATGGAAAACAATGAACCATTGCTCTTTGAGGCACCACAAATGAATCTGGAGATAATCACGAAACATGAGGTAAGTCGGAAAGCAAAAGACCTATATTTTATGGTATCACTTCTAGGCGTTATGTAATAACTGACACAAATGAACATATTTCCGCAGAGAAAGACACTCACAGAGTTAGAAAAGAAAATATGCTCATGTAAAAGGAACGGTGGGGGGAATGGATAAATTAAGATTAGTGTTACTATATATAGACAAACACATATTATATACATATCTCAAAAAGACCGACCATATAGCAAGGGAGGTCTGCGGAACCCTCTGTAACATTTTACATGGGAAGAGGATCTGTACTTGAATAGACATATATAATGTACAAATGAACCAGATTGTGTACACCTAGGACAAACAATATTCTAAGCTTTATACCAATTAAGAAAATTTTTAAAACCGAGAAGAAATAATGAGACATAAACTTATGGGGGTTTCTCCATGCACATTCCAATGTAATTTACAACCTAGGAACACGACTTCCAGAAAGGCTCTGCTGCCCTACTACCCAGCTTTGGGAATGGAGAAATGCTGCCTCCTTGAGGCTACATCCCACAACAGCAGCTTTAAACCCATTGTTAAAGGTCACAAAATAGTCGCCAAACTGCATTTCGGTAAATGACACCTGCTCTCTAAAAAAATTCTGGGGTGGAAAATCGACCAAAAAATTCAAAAGGGGGCCACCTTCCAAGAAGACAATTTCCAGAGTTGTATTGTACTCCCAATTGTTTCCTTTTTTTTAACAGAAAAGAAAACGGTGGAGAAAAATGATGAGTTTTACGAATTTTCAAAGATATGCAAACCCAAATTACAAAAACCTATCAGCTCACAGCAGCCAGAAGGGCCATTAGCATAAATGCTGCAAACAATAAATGCTGAAGCGATTGTGGAGAAATGCGTACCCTCGAATCTAAGGGGGATGTGGTAAGAGCCACTAATGAAAGCACAAAGAAGGTGCTTTGAAAAGGGAAACACGGTGCTACCAGTCAATCAATCACACCCACTGCTGGGCCTATCACCTGAGAAAATGAGAATCAAAAAGTCACAGGCTGGCAATCCTGCACTCCAACAATATTTACCATAGCCAACACTTGGAAGCAATGAAAATGTCCATCAACCGAGGAATGCACAAAGAAGAAGTGGTCCACGTACACAGTGGAAAATTCCTCCAATAAAAAATAAAAATTAAATTTAAAAATCCAACAAAAGTAAGGAGACATCAGCTTGTGTGGGTTTGTCCGGGCACACTCCACTCTAATTTATAACCGAGAAACACCACAGGCCGCAAGGGCTTTTCCCTAGTTACCAGGGTGGTGAACATAGAAAGGCTGCCGCCCTCTGGCAGTTACCTGCAAAAGCAGCTTTAAAGCCTGTGCTAATGGTCATTTCATAGGAACAAGTACTGCAGAACTGTAAATGAAACCTGCCCTCAAAATGTCTTGAGGGAGGTAACGGGCAAAACATTTCAAAATGTGACACATACTTAAAGAGAACACTTTGAAGAACTAAGGGGTAATCACAGCTTGAAAAATAAAAAGGACATGCCTTAAAGCTCAATTTCAACGGATTATGTGGCACATTCGAATTCAACCACAGAGAGGTTTCAGGTCACACTTGTCAGAATAACCATCAGCAAGAAAACTACAAACAATAAATGCTGAAGGTGTTGTGGAGAAATGCATACCCTCAACTTCAAGTGGGACGTAAGTTGGAAAGGGCCACGATAGAGAACAGAATGGAGGTGCCTTAAAAAGGTAAACATTGAGCTACCATATGATCCAGCAGGCCCACTCCTCGACCTATAATCTAAGAAGAGAGAATTGGAAAGACACAGGCAGGCAAATCTGCATTGCACAGTATTACAATAGCCAGGATATGGAAGTAACCAAAAAGTCCACCAACAGATGGGTGGACAAAGAAGAACTCCTCCATGTACAGATGGAATATTCGCTAGTGAAAAAATGAAACAATGCCATTTGCAGCACCATAGATGAGTCTAGACGTAATCACGCCACCTGTAGTAAGTGAGAAAGCAAAAGACCCATATCCTATCATATCACTTTTAGGAGTTACTTATAAATTGATACCAATGAAGATATTTCCACAGAGAAAGGCAATCACAGAATCATTAAAAAACTTCTTGTTCACCAAATAGAAAGGGATGAGGATTGGATACATTAACCCCATATTGGGGTTAACAGAGATATACAAACCATGTGAAATATATAACCACCAAAGACGTACGGAAGACCAGGAGAAGATTACTCAACATTGGGTCATAACCTACATGGGAAAAGGATGCGAGGAAGAATAGATACATGTATATGTGTGAAAGAATCACATCTTGCACACCGAGAACAAACAAGCCATTGTAATCATATTTGCTGGCATAAAAAATAAAAAGTAAATTACAAATATGAACAAGAAGTAATGAGACATAAACATAAAGGGCTTTTTCCCGGCACATTCCATTCTAATTTACAACCTAGAACACCACTTCCATTAAGGCTCTGTTTCCCTAGTGACCAAAATTGGTAAAGGGGAAATGCTGCCACCTTGTGGCCGTTTCCTGCAAGAGCAGCATTAAACTCACAGCTAATGGTCACTTAACATTCACAAGGACTCAGGGCTGTAAAGGACAGCTGCCCTAAAAAATTGTGCTGAAGTAGGGAATGGACAACAAAATTCAAAACAGGCAAATGTTTCAAGAAGAGAGTATGAAGAGTTTAGGTTTACTCATGCTCTTTTTAAAAAAAAAAGGAAAATGGATAAAAGCTCAACCTCAGGGAGTGTTAGACCCATGCAATCTAATCTAGAAAAAGTTTCAACTTACACCAGTCAACTGACCATCAGCAAAAAGTCTACAAACAATAAATGCTGAAGGGGTTTTAGAGAACTGTGTACCCTCTACCTGCTGGTGAGACGTAAAGGGGTAACAGCCAATAATGAGAACAGGAAGGAGCTGTGTTTAAAAGTAAAAATGGAGGTACCATTCAATCCAGCAGGCGCACCATTGGACCTCTCACCTCAGAAGACAAGAATCGAGAAGACACAGGCCGCAAAACCTGCAGTGCAGCCTTTTTCACAATAGCCAGGACAGTGAAGCATTCAAAATATCCAACAAGAGGTGAATGGGTAAAGAAGAAGTGGTCCATGTACACAATGGAATATTAGCCATGGAAAACAATGAACCATTGCTCTTTGAGGCACCACAAATGAATCTGGAGATAATCACGAAACATGAGGTAAGTCGGAAAGCAAAAGACCTATATTTTATGGTATCACTTCTAGGCGTTATGTAATAACTGACACAAATGAACATATTTCCGCAGAGAAAGACACTCACAGAGTTAGAAAAGAAAATATGCTCATGTAAAAGGAACGGTGGGGGGAATGGATAAATTAAGATTAGTGTTACTATATATAGACAAACACATATTATATACATATCTCAAAAAGACCGACCATATAGCAAGGGAGGTCTGCGGAACCCTCTGTAACATTTTACATGGGAAGAGGATCTGTACTTGAATAGACATATATAATGTACAAATGAACCAGATTGTGTACACCTAGGACAAACAATATTCTAAGCTTTACACCAATTAAGAAAATTTTTAAAACCAAGAAGAAATAATGAGACATAAACTTATGGGGGTTTCTCCATGCACATTCCAATGTAATTTACAACCTAGGAACACGACTTCCAGAAAGGCTCTGCTGCCCTACTACCCAGCTTTGGGAGTGGAGAAATGCTGCCTCCTTGAGGCTACTTCCCACAACAGCAGCTTTAAACCCATTGTTAAAGGTCACAAAATAGTCGCCAAAACTGCATTTCGGTAAATGACACCTGCTCTCTAAAAAAATTCTGGGGTGGAAAATCGACCAAAAAATTCAAAAGGGGGCCACCTTCCAAGAAGACAATTTCCAGAGTTGTATTGTACTCCCAATTGTTTCCTTTTTTTTAACAGAAAAGAAAACGGTGGAGAAAAATGATGAGTTTTACGAATTTTCAAAGACATGCAAACCCAAATTACAAAAACCTATCAGCTCACAGCAGCCAGAAGGGCCATTAGCATAAATGCTGCAAACAATAAATGCTGAAGCGATTGTGGAGAAATGCGTACCCTCGAATCTAAGGGGGATGTGGTAAGAGCCACTAATGAAAGCACAAAGAAGGTGCTTTGAAAAGGGAAACACGGTGCTACCAGTCAATCAATCACACCCACTGCTGGGCCTATCACCTGAGAAAATGAGAATCAAAAAGTCACAGGCTGGCAATCCTGCACTCCAACAATATTTACCATAGCCAACACTTGGAAGCAATGAAAATGTCCATCAACCGAGGAATGCACAAAGAAGAAGTGGTCCACGTACACAGTGGAAAATTCCTCCAATAAAAAATAAAAATTAAATTTAAAAATCCAACAAAAGTAAGGAGACATCAGCTTGTGTGGGTTTGTCCAGGCACACTCCACTCTAATTTATAACCGAGAAACACCACAGGCCGCAAGGGCTTTTCCCTAGTTACCAGGGTGGTGAACATAGAAAGGCTGCCGCCCTCTGGCAGTTACCTGCAAAAGCAGCTTTAAAGCCTGTGCTAATGGTCATTTCATAGGAACAAGTACTGCAGAACTGTAAATGAAACCTGCCCTCAAAATGTCTTGAGGGAGGTAACGGGCAAAACATTTCAAAATGTGACACATACTTAAAGAGAACACTTTGAAGAACTAAGGGGTAATCACAGCTTGAAAAATAAAAAGGACATGCCTTAAAGCTCAATTTCAACGGATTATGTGGCACATTCGAATTCAACCACAGAGAGGTATCAGCTCACACTTGTCAGAATAACCATCAGCAAGAAAACTACAAACAATAAATGCTGAAGGTGTTGTGGAGAAATTCATACCCTCAACTTCAAGTGGGACGTAAGTTGGAAAGGGCCACGATTGAGAACAGAATGGAGGTGCCTTAAAAAGGTAAACATTGAGCTACCATATGATCCAGCAGGCCCACTCCTCGACCTATAATCTAAGAAGAGAGAATTGGAAAGACACAGGCAGGCAAATCTGCATTGCACAGTATTACAATAGCCAGGATATGGAAGTAACCAAAAAGTCCACCAACAGATGGGTGGACAAAGAAGAACTCCTACATGTACAGAAGGAATATTCACTAGTGAAAAAATGAAACAATGCCATTTGCAGCACTATAGATGAGTCTAGACGTAATCACGCCACCTGTAGTAAGTGAGAAAGCAAAAGACCCATATCCTATCATATCACTTTTAGGAGTTACTTATAAATTGATACCAATGAAGATATTTCCACAGAGAAAGGCAATCACAGAATCATTAAAAAAACTTCTTGTTCACCAAATAGAAAGGGATGAGGATTGGATACATTAACCCCATATTGGGGTTAACAGAGATATACAAACCATGTGAAATATATAACCACCAAAGACGTACGGAAGACCAGGAGAAGACTAATCAACATTGGGTCATAACCTACATGGGAAAAGGATGCGAGGAAGAATAGATACATGTATATGTGTGAAAGAATCACATCTTGCACACCGAGAACAAACAAGCCATTGTAATCATATTTGCTGGCATAAAAAATAAAAAGTAAATTACAAATATGAACAAGAAGTAATGAGACATAAACATAAAGGGCTTTTTCCCGGCACATTCCATTCTAATTTACAACCTAGAACACCACTTCCATTAAGGCTCTGTTTCCCTAGTGACCAAAATTGGTAAAGGGGAAATGCTGCCACCTTGTGGCCGTTTCCTGCAAGAGCAGCATTAAACTCACAGCTAATGGTCACTTAACATTCACAAGGACTCAGGGCTGTAAAGGACAGCTGCCCTAAAAAATTGTGCTGAAGTAGGGAATGGACAACAAAATTCAAAACAGGCAAATGTTTCAAGAAGAGAGTATGAAGAGTTTAGGTTTACTCATGCTCTTTTTAAAAAAAAAAGGAAAATGGATAAAAGCTCAACCTCAGGGAGTGTTAGACCCATGCAATCTAATCTAGAAAAAGTTTCAACTTACACCAGTCGACTGACCATCAGCAAAAAGTCTACAAACAATAAATGCTGAAGGGGTTTTAGAGAACTGTGTACCCTCTACCTGCTGGTGAGACGTAAAGGGGTAACAGCCAATAATGAGAACAGGAAGGAGCTGTGTTTGAAAGTAAAAATGGAGGTACCATTCAATCCAGCAGGCGCACCATTGGACCTCTCACCTCAGAAGACAAGAATCGAGAAGACACAGGCCGCAAAACCTGCAGTGCAGCCTTTTTCACAATAGCCAGGACAGTGAAGCATTCAAAATATCCAACAAGAGGTGAATGGGTAAAGAAGAAGTGGTCCATGTACACAATGGAATATTAGCCATGGAAAACAATGAACCATTGCTCTTTGAGGCACCACAAATGAATCTGGAGATAATCACGAAACATGAGGTAAGTCGGAAAGCAAAAGACCTATATTTTATGGTATCACTTCTAGGCGTTATGTAATAACTGACACAAATGAACATATTTCCGCAGAGAAAGACACTCACAGAGTTAGAAAAGAAAATATGCTCATGTAAAAGGAACGGTGGGGGGAATGGATAAATTAAGATTAGTGTTACTATATATAGACAAACACATATTATATACATATCTCAAAAAGACCGACCATATAGCAAGGGAGGTCTGCGGAACCCTCTGTAACATTTTACATGGGAAGAGGATCTGTACTTGAATAGACATATATAATGTACAAATGAACCAGATTGTGTACACCTAGGACAAACAATATTCTAAGCTTTACACCAATTAAGAAAATTTTTAAAACCAAGAAGAAATAATGAGACATAAACTTATGGGGGTTTCTCCATGCACATTCCAATGTAATTTACAACCTAGGAACACGACTTCCAGAAAGGCTCTGCTGCCCTACTACCCAGCTTTGGGAGTGGAGAAATGCTGCCTCCTTGAGGCTACTTCCCACAACAGCAGCTTTAAACCCATTGTTAAAGGTCACAAAATAGTCGCCAAACTGCATTTCGGTAAATGACACCTGCTCTCTAAAAAAATTCTGGGGTGGAAAATCGACCAAAAAATTCAAAAGGGGGCCACCTTCCAAGAAGACAATTTCCAGAGTTGTATTGTACTCCCAATTGTTTCCTTTTTTTTAACAGAAAATAAAACGGTGGAGAAAAATGATGAGTTTTACGAATTTTCAAAGACATGCAAACCCAAATTACAAAAACCTATCAGCTCACAGCAGCCAGAAGGGCCATTAGCATAAATGCTGCAAACAATAAATGCTGAAGCGATTGTGGAGAAATGCGTACCCTCGAATCTAAGGGGGATGTGGTAAGAGCCACTAATGAAAGCACAAAGAAGGTGCTTTGAAAAGGGAAACACGGTGCTACCAGTCAATCAATCACACCCACTGCTGGGCCTATCACCTGAGAAAATGAGAATCAAAAAGTCACAGGCTGGCAATCCTGCACTCCAACAATATTTACCATAGCCAACACTTGGAAGCAATGAAAATGTCCATCAACCGAGGAATGCACAAAGAAGAAGTGGTCCACGTACACAGTGGAAAATTCCTCCAATAAAAAATAAAAATTAAATTTAAAAATCCAACAAAAGTAAGGAGACATCAGCTTGTGTGGGTTTGTCCGGGCACACTCCACTCTAATTTATAACCGAGAAACACCACAGGCCGCAAGGGCTTTTCCCTAGTTACCAGGGTGGTGAACATAGAAAGGCTGCCGCCCTCTGGCAGTTACCTGCAAAAGCAGCTTTAAAGCCTGTGCTAATGGTCATTTCATAGGAACAAGTACTGCAGAACTGTAAATGAAACCTGCCCTCAAAATGTCTTGAGGGAGGTAACGGGCAAAACATTTCAAAATGTGACACATACTTAAAGAGAACACTTTGAAGAACTAAGGGGTAATCACAGCTTGAAAAATAAAAAGGACATGCCTTAAAGCTCAATTTCAACGGATTATGTGGCACATTCGAATTCAACCACAGAGAGGTATCAGCTCACACTTGTCAGAATAACCATCAGCAAGAAAACTACAAACAATAAATGCTGAAGGTGTTGTGGAGAAATTCATACCCTCAACTTCAAGTGGGACGTAAGTTGGAAAGGGCCACGATTGAGAACAGAATGGAGGTGCCTTAAAAAGGTAAACATTGAGCTACCATATGATCCAGCAGGCCCACTCCTCGACCTATAATCTAAGAAGAGAGAATTGGAAAGACACAGGCAGGCAAATCTGCATTGCACAGTATTACAATAGCCAGGATATGGAAGTAACCAAAAAGTCCACCAACAGATGGGTGGACAAAGAAGAACTCCTACATGTACAGAAGGAATATTCACTAGTGAAAAAATGAAACAATGCCATTTGCAGCACCATAGATGAGTCTAGACGTAATCACGCCACCTGTAGTAAGTGAGAAAGCAAAAGACCCATATCCTATCATATCACTTTTAGGAGTTACTTATAAATTGATACCAATGAAGATATTTCCACAGAGAAAGGCAATCACAGAATCATTAAAAAAACTTCTTGTTCACCAAATAGAAAGGGATGAGGATTGGATACATTAACCCCATATTGGGGTTAACAGAGATATACAAACCATGTGAAATATATAACCACCAAAGACGTACGGAAGACCAGGAGAAGACTAATCAACATTGGGTCATAACCTACATGGGAAAAGGATGCGAGGAAGAATAGATACATGTATATGTGTGAAAGAATCACATCTTGCACACCGAGAACAAACAAGCCATTGTAATCATATTTGCTGGCATAAAAAATAAAAAGTAAATTACAAATATGAACAAGAAGTAATGAGACATAAACATAAAGGGCTTTTTCCCGGCACATTCCATTCTAATTTACAACCTAGAACACCACTTCCATTAAGGCTCTGTTTCCCTAGTGACCAAAATTGGTAAAGGGGAAATGCTGCCACCTTGTGGCCGTTTCCTGCAAGAGCAGCATTAAACTCACAGCTAATGGTCACTTAACATTCACAAGGACTCAGGGCTGTAAAGGACAGCTGCCCTAAAAAATTGTGCTGAAGTAGGGAATGGACAACAAAATTCAAAACAGGCAAATGTTTCAAGAAGAGAGTATGAAGAGTTTAGGTTTACTCATGCTCTTTTTAAAAAAAAAAGGAAAATGGATAAAAGCTCAACCTCAGGGAGTGTTAGACCCATGCAATCTAATCTACAAAAAGTTTCAACTTACAACAGTCGACTGACCATCAGCAAAAAGTCTACAAACAATAAATGCTGAAGTGGTTTTAGAGAACTGTGTACCCTCTACCTGCTGGTGAGACGTAAAGGGGTAACAGCCAATAAGGAGAACAGGAAGGAGCTGTGTTTAAAAGTAAAAATGGAGGTACCATTCAATCCAGCAGGCGCACCATTGGACCTCTCACCTGAGAAGACAAGAATCGAGAAGACACAGGCCGCAAAGGCTGCAGTGCAGCCTTTTTCACAATAGCCAGGACAGTGAAGCAATCAAAATGTCCAACAAGAGGTGAATGGATAAAGAAGAAGTGGTCCATGTACACAATGGAATATTAGCCATGGAAAACAATGAACCATTGCTCTTTGAGGCACCACAAATGAATCTGGAGATAATCACGAAACATGAGGTAAGTCGGAAAGCAAAAGACCTATATTCTATAGTATCACTTCTAGGCGTTATCTAATAACGGACACAAATGAACATATTTCCGCAGAGAAAGACACTCACAGAGTTAGAAAAGAAAATATGCTCCTCTAAAAGGAAGGGGGGGGGAATGGATAAATTAAGATTAGTGTTACTATATATAGACAAACACATATTATATACATATCTCAAAAAGACCGACCATATAGCAAGGGAGGTCTGCGGAACCCTCTGTAACATTTTACATGGGAAGAGGATCTGTACTTGAATAGACATATATAATGTACAAATGAACCAGATTGTGTACACCTAGGACAAACAATATTCTAAGCTTTACACCAATTAAGAAAATTTTTAAAACCAAGAAGAAATAATGAGACATAAACTTATGGGGGTTTCTCCATGCACATTCCAATGTAATTTACAACCTAGGAACACGACTTCCAGAAAGGCTCTGCTGCCCTACTACCCAGCTTTGGGAATGGAGAAATGCTGCCTCCTTGAGGCTACTTCCCACAACAGCAGCTTTAAACCCATTGTTAAAGGTCACAAAATAGTCGCCAAACTGCATTTCGGTAAATGACACCTGCTCTCTAAAAAAATTCTGGGGTGGAAAATCGACCAAAAAATTCAAAAGGGGGCCACCTTCCAAGAAGACAATTTCCAGAGTTGTATTGTACTCCCAATTGTTTCCTTTTTTTTAACAGAAAATAAAACGGTGGAGAAAAATGATGAGTTTTACGAATTTTCAAAGACATGCAAACCCAAATTACAAAAACCTATCAGCTCACAGCAGCCAGAAGGGCCATTAGCATAAATGCTGCAAACAATAAATGCTGAAGCGATTGTGGAGAAATGCGTACCCTCGAATCTAAGGGGGATGTGGTAAGAGCCACTAATGAAAGCACAAAGAAGGTGCTTTGAAAAGGGAAACACGGTGCTACCAGTCAATCAATCACACCCACTGCTGGGCCTATCACCTGAGAAAATGAGAATCAAAAAGTCACAGGCTGGCAATCCTGCACTCCAACAATATTTACCATAGCCAACACTTGGAAGCAATGAAAATGTCCATCAACCGAGGAATGCACAAAGAAGAAGTGGTCCACGTACACAGTGGAAAATTCCTCCAATAAAAAATAAAAATTAAATTTAAAAATCCAACAAAAGTAAGGAGACATCAGCTTGTGTGGGTTTGACCGGGCACACTCCACTCTAATTTATAACCGAGAAACACCACAGGCCGCAAGGGCTTTTCCCTAGTTACCAGGGTGGTGAACATAGAAAGGCTGCCGCCCTCTGGCAGTTACCTGCAAAAGCAGCTTTAAAGCCTGTGCTAATGGTCATTTCATAGGAACAAGTACTGCAGAACTGTAAATGAAACCTGCCCTCAAAATGTCTTGAGGGAGGTAACGGGCAAAACATTTCAAAATGTGACACATACTTAAAGAGAACACTTTGAAGAACTAAGGGGTAATCACAGCTTGAAAAATAAAAAGGACATGCCTTAAAGCTCAATTTCAACGGATTATGTGGCACATTCGAATTCAACCACAGAGAGGTTTCAGGTCACACTTGTCAGAATAACCATCAGCAAGAAAACTACAAACAATAAATGCTGAAGGTGTTGTGGAGAAATGCATACCCTCAACTTCAAGTGGGACGTAAGTTGGAAAGGGCCACGATAGAGAACAGAATGGAGGTGCCTTAAAAAGGTAAACATTGAGCTACCATATGATCCAGCAGGCCCACTCCTCGACCTATAATCTAAGAAGAGAGAATTGGAAAGACACAGGCAGGCAAATCTGCATTGCACAGTATTACAATAGCCAGGATATGGAAGTAACCAAAAAGTCCACCAACAGATGGGTGGACAAAGAAGAACTCCTCCATGTACAGATGGAATATTTGCTAGTGAAAAAATGAAACAATGCCATTTGCAGCACCATAGATGAGTCTAGACGTAATCACGCCACCTGTAGTAAGTGAGAAAGCAAAAGACCCATATCCTATCATATCACTTTTAGGAGTTACTTATAAATTGATACCAATGAAGATATTTCCACAGAGAAAGGCAATCACAGAATCATTAAAAAACTTCTTGTTCACCAAATAGAAAGGGATGAGGATTGGATACATTAACCCCATATTGGGGTTAACAGAGATATACAAACCATGTGAAATATATAACCAGCAAAGACGTACGGAAGACCAGGAGAAGACTACTCAACATTGGGTCATAACCTACATGGGAAAAGGATGCGAGGAAAAATAGATACATGTATATGTGTGAAAGAATCACATCTTGCACACCGAGAACAAACAAGCCATTGTAATCATATTTGCTGGCATAAAAAATAAAAAGTAAATTACAAATATGAACAAGAAGTAATGAGACATAAACATAAAGGGCTTTTTCCCGGCACATTCCATTCTAATTTACAACCTAGAACACCACTTCCATTAAGGCTCTGTTTCCCTAGTGACCAAAATTGGTAAAGGGGAAATGCTGCCACCTTGTGGCCGTTTCCTGCAAGAGCAGCATTAAACTCACAGCTAATGGTCACTTAACATTCACAAGGACTCAGGGCTGTAAAGGACAGCTGCCCTAAAAAATTGTGCTGAAGTAGGGAATGGACAACAAAATTCAAAACAGGCAAATGTTTCAAGAAGAGAGTATGAAGAGTTTAGGTTTACTCATGCTCTTTTTAAAAAAAAAAGGAAAATGGATAAAAGCTCAACCTCAGGGAGTGTTAGACCATGCAATCTAATCTACAAAAAGTTTCAACTTACACCAGTCGACTGACCATCAGCAAAAAGTCTACAAACAATAAATGCTGAAGGGGTTTTAGAGAACTGTGTACCCTCTACCTGCTGGTGAGACGTAAAGGGGTAACAGCCAATAATGAGAACAGGAAGGAGCTGTGTTTAAAAGTAAAAATGGAGGTACCATTCAATCCAGCAGGCGCACCATTGGACCTCTCACCTCAGAAGACAAGAATCGAGAAGACACAGGCCGCAAAACATGCAGTGCAGCCTTTTTCACAATAGCCAGGACAGTGAAGCAATCAAAATATCCAACAAGAGGTGAATGGATAAAGAAGAAGTGGTCCATGTACACAATGGAATATTAGCCATGGAAAACAATGAACCATTGCTCTTTGAGGCACCACAAATGAATCTGGAGATAATCACGAAACATGAGGTAAGTCGGAAAGCAAAAGACCTATATTTTATGGTATCACTTCTAGGCGTTATGTAATAACTGACACAAATGAACATATTTCCGCAGAGAAAGACACTCACAGAGTTAGAAAAGAAAATATGCTCATGTAAAAGGAACGGTGGGGGGAATGGATAAATTAAGATTAGTGTTACTATATATAGACAAACACATATTATATACATATCTCAAAAAGACCGACCATATAGCAAGGGAGGTCTGCGGAACCCTCTGTAACATTTTACATGGGAAGAGGATCTGTACTTGAATAGACATATATAATGTACAAATGAACCAGATTGTGTACACCTAGGACAAACAATATTCTAAGCTTTACACCAATTAAGAAAATTTTTAAAACCAAGAAGAAATAATGAGACATAAACTTATGGGGGTTTCTCCATGCACATTCCAATGTAATTTACAACCTAGGAACACGACTTCCAGAAAGGCTCTGCTGCCCTACTACCCAGCTTTGGGAATGGAGAAATGCTGCCTCCTTGAGGCTACTTCCCACAACAGCAGCTTTAAACCCATTGTTAAAGGTCACAAAATAGTCGCCAAACTGCATTTCGGTAAATGACACCTGCTCTCTAAAAAAATTCTGGGGTGGAAAATCGACCAAAAAATTCAAAAGGGGGCCACCTTCCAAGAAGACAATTTCCAGAGTTGTATTGTACTCCCAATTGTTTCCTTTTTTTTAACAGAAAAGAAAACGGTGGAGAAAAATGATGAGTTTTACGAATTTTCAAAGACATGCAAACCCAAATTACAAAAACCTATCAGCTCACAGCTGCCAGAAGGGCCATTAGCATAAATGCTGCAAACAATAAATGCTGAAGCGATTGTGGAGAAATGCGTACCCTCGAATCTAAGGGGGATGTGGTAAGAGCCACTAATGAAAGCAAAAAGAAGGTGCTTTGAAAAGGGAAACACGGTGCTACCAGTCAATCAATCACACCCACTGCTGGGCCTATCACCTGAGAAAATGAGAATCAAAAAGTCACAGGCTGGCAATCCTGCACTCCAACAATATTTACCATAGCCAACACTTGGAAGCAATGAAAATGTCCATCAACCGAGGAATGCACAAAGAAGAAGTGGTCCACGTACACAGTGGAAAATTCCTCCAATAAAAAATAAAAATTAAATTTAAAAATCCAACAAAAGTAAGGAGACATCAGCTTGTGTGGGTTTGTCCGGGCACACTCCACTCTAATTTATAACCGAGAAACACCACAGGCCGCAAGGGCTTTTCCCTAGTTACCAGGGTGGTGAACATAGAAAGGCTGCCGCCCTCTGGCAGTTACCTGCAAAAGCAGCTTTAAAGCCTGTGCTAATGGTCATTTCATAGGAACAAGTACTGCAGAACTGTAAATGAAACCTGCCCTCAAAATGTCTTGAGGGAGGTAACGGGCAAAACATTTCAAAATGTGACACATACTTAAAGAGAACACTTTGAAGAACTAAGGGGTAATCACAGCTTGAAAAATAAAAAGGACATGCCTTAAATCTCAATTTCAACGGATTATGTGGCACATTCGAATTCAACCACAGAGAGGTTTCAGGTCACACTTGTCAGAATAACCATCAGCAAGAAAACTACAAACAATAAATGCTGAAGGTGTTGTGGAGAAATGCATACCCTCAACTTCAAGTGGGACGTAAGTTGGAAAGGGCCACGATTGAGAACAGAATGGAGGTGCCTTAAAAAGGTAAACATTGAGCTACCATATGATCCAGCAGGCCCACTCCTCGACCTATAATCTAAGAAGAGAGAATTGGAAAGACACAGGCAGGCAAATCTGCATTGCACAGTATTACAATAGCCAGGATATGGAAGTAACCAAAAAGTCCACCAACAGATGGGTGGACAAAGAAGAACTCCTCCATGTACAGATGGAATATTTGCTAGTGAAAAAATGAAACAATGCCATTTGCAGCACCATAGATGAGTCTAGACGTAATCACGCCACCTGTAGTAAGTGAGAAAGCAAAAGACCCATATCCTATCATATCACTTTTAGGAGTTACTTATAAATTGATACCAATGAAGATATTTCCACAGAGAAAGGCAATCACAGAATCATTAAAAAACTTCTTGTTCACCAAATAGAAAGGGATGAGGATTGGATACATTAACCCCATATTGGGGTTAACAGAGATATACAAACCATGTGAAATATATAACCACCAAAGACGTACGGAAGACCAGGAGAAGACTACTCAACATTGGGTCATAACCTACATGGGAAAAGGATGCGAGGAAAAATAGATACATGTATATGTGTGAAAGAATCACATCTTGCACACCGAGAACAAACAAGCCATTGTAATCATATTTGCTGGCATAAAAAATAAAAAGTAAATTACAAATATGAACAAGAAGTAATGAGACATAAACATAAAGGGCTTTTTCCCGGCACATTCCATTCTAATTTACAACCTAGAACACCACTTCCATTAAGGCTCTGTTTCCCTAGTGACCAAAATTGGTAAAGGGGAAATGCTGCCACCTTGTGGCCGTTTCCTGCAAGAGCAGCATTAAACTCACAGCTAATGGTCACTTAACATTCACAAGGACTCAGGGCTGTAAAGGACAGCTGCCCTAAAAAATTGTGCTGAAGTAGGGAATGGACAACAAAATTCAAAACAGGCAAATGTTTCAAGAAGAGAGTATGAAGAGTTTAGGTTTACTCATGCTCTTTTTAAAAAAAAAAGGAAAATGGATAAAAGTTCAACCTCAGGGAGTGTTAGACCCATGCAATCTAATCTACAAAAAGTTTCAACTTACACCAGTCGACTGACCATCAGCAAAAAGTCTACAAACAATAAATGCTGAAGGGGTTTTAGAGAACTGTGTACCCTCTACCTGCTGGTGAGACGTAAAGGGGTAACAGCCAATAATGAGAACAGGAAGGAGCTGTGTTTAAAAGTAAAAATGGAGGTACCATTCAATCCAGCAGGCGCACCATTGGACCTCTCACCTCAGAAGACAAGAATCGAGAAGACACAGGCCGCAAAACATGCAGTGCAGCCTTTTTCACAATAGCCAGGACAGTGAAGCAATCAAAATATCCAACAAGAGGTGAATGGATAAAGAAGAAGTGGTCCATGTACACAATGGAATATTAGCCATGGAAAACAATGAACCATTGCTCTTTGAGGCACCACAAATGAATCTGGAGATAATCACGAAACATGAGGTAAGTCGGAAAGCAAAAGACCTATATTTTATGGTATCACTTCTACGCGTTATGTAATAACTGACACAAATGAACATATTTCCGCAGAGAAAGACACTCACAGAGTTAGAAAAGAAAATATGCTCATGTAAAAGGAACGGTGGGGGGAATGGATAAATTAAGATTAGTGTTACTATATATAGACAAACACATATTATATACATATCTCAAAAAGACCGACCATATAGCAAGGGAGGTCTGCGGAACCCTCTGTAACATTTTACATGGGAAGAGGATCTGTACTTGAATAGACATATATAATGTACAAATGAACCAGATTGTGTACACCTAGGACAAACAATATTCTAAGCTTTACACCAATTAAGAAAATTTTTAAAACCAAGAAGAAATAATGAGACATAAACTTATGGGGGTTTCTCCATGCACATTCCAATGTAATTTACAACCTAGGAACACGACTTCCAGAAAGGCTCTGCTGCCCTACTACCCAGCTTTGGGAATGGAGAAATGCTGCCTCCTTGAGGCTACTTCCCACAACAGCAGCTTTAAACCCATTGTTAAAGGTCACAAAATAGTCGCCAAACTGCATTTCGGTAAATGACACCTGCTCTCTAAAAAAATTCTGGGGTGGAAAATCGACCAAAAAATTCAAAAGGGGGCCACCTTCCAAGAAGACAATTTCCAGAGTTGTATTGTACTCCCAATTGTTTCCTTTTTTTAACAGAAAAGAAAACGGTGGAGAAAAATGATGAGTTTTACGAATTTTCAAAGATATGCAAACCCAAATTACAAAAACCTATCAGCTCACAGCAGCCAGAAGGGCCATTAGCATAAATGCTGCAAACAATAAATGCTGAAGCGATTGTGGAGAAATGCGTACCCTCGAATCTAAGGGGGATGTGGTAAGAGCCACTAATGAAAGCACAAAGAAGGTGCTTTGAAAAGGGAAACACGGTGCTACCAGTCAATCAATCACACCCACTGCTGGGCCTATCACCTGAGAAAATGAGAATCAAAAAGTCACAGGCTGGCAATCCTGCACTCCAACAATATTTACCATAGCCAACACTTGGAAGCAATGAAAATGTCCATCAACCGAGGAATGCACAAAGAAGAAGTGGTCCACGTACACAGTGGAAAATTCCTCCAATAAAAAATAAAAATTAAATTTAAAAATCCAACAAAAGTAAGGAGACATCAGCTTGTGTGGGTTTGTCCGGGCACACTCCACTCTAATTTATAACCGAGAAACACCACAGGCCGCAAGGGCTTTTCCCTAGTTACCAGGGTGGTGAACATAGAAAGGCTGCCGCCCTCTGGCAGTTACCTGCAAAAGCAGCTTTAAAGCCTGTGCTAATGGTCATTTCATAGGAACAAGTACTGCAGAACTGTAAATGAAACCTGCCCTCAAAATGTCTTGAGGGAGGTAACGGGCAAAACATTTCAAAATGTGACACATACTTAAAGAGAACACTTTGAAGAACTAAGGGGTAATCACAGCTTGAAAAATAAAAAGGACATGCCTTAAAGCTCAATTTCAACGGATTATGTGGCACATTCGAATTCAACCACAGAGAGGTTTCAGGTCACACTTGTCAGAATAACCATCAGCAAGAAAACTACAAACAATAAATGCTGAAGGTGTTGTGGAGAAATGCATACCCTCAACTTCAAGTGGGACGTAAGTTGGAAAGGGCCACGATAGAGAACAGAATGGAGGTGCCTTAAAAAGGTAAACATTGAGCTACCATATGATCCAGCAGGCCCACTCCTCGACCTATAATCTAAGAAGAGAGAATTGGAAAGACACAGGCAGGCAAATCTGCATTGCACAGTATTACAATAGCCAGGATATGGAAGTAACCAAAAAGTCCACCAACAGATGGGTGGACAAAGAAGAACTCCTCCATGTACAGATGGAATATTTGCTAGTGAAAAAATGAAACAATGCCATTTGCAGCACCATAGATGAGTCTAGACGTAATCACGCCACCTGTAGTAAGTGAGAAAGCAAAAGACCCATATCCTATCATATCACTTTTAGGAGTTACTTATAAATTGATACCAATGAAGATATTTCCACAGAGAAAGGCAATCACAGAATCATTAAAAAACTTCTTGTTCACCAAATAGAAAGGGATGAGGATTGGATACATTAACCCCATATTGGGGTTAACAGAGATATACAAACCATGTGAAATATATAACCAGCAAAGACGTACGGAAGACCAGGAGAAGACTACTCAACATTGGGTCATAACCTACATGGGAAAAGGATGCGAGGAAAAATAGATACATGTATATGTGTGAAAGAATCACATCTTGCACACCGAGAACAAACAAGCCATTGTAATCATATTTGCTGGCATAAAAAATAAAAAGTAAATTACAAATATGAACAAGAAGTAATGAGACATAAACATAAAGGGCTTTTTCCCGGCACATTCCATTCTAATTTACAACCTAGAACACCACTTCCATTAAGGCTCTGTTTCCCTAGTGACCAAAATTGGTAAAGGGGAAATGCTGCCACCTTGTGGCCGTTTCCTGCAAGAGCAGCATTAAACTCACAGCTAATGGTCACTTAACATTCACAAGGACTCAGGGCTGTAAAGGACAGCTGCCCTAAAAAATTGTGCTGAAGTAGGGAATGGACAACAAAATTCAAAACAGGCAAATGTTTCAAGAAGAGAGTATGAAGAGTTTAGGTTTACTCATGCTCTTTTTAAAAAAAAAAGGAAAATGGATAAAAGCTCAACCTCAGGGAGTGTTAGACCATGCAATCTAATCTACAAAAAGTTTCAACTTACACCAGTCGACTGACCATCAGCAAAAAGTCTACAAACAATAAATGCTGAAGGGGTTTTAGAGAACTGTGTACCCTCTACCTGCTGGTGAGACGTAAAGGGGTAACAGCCAATAATGAGAACAGGAAGGAGCTGTGTTTAAAAGTAAAAATGGAGGTACCATTCAATCCAGCAGGCGCACCATTGGACCTCTCACCTCAGAAGACAAGAATCGAGAAGACACAGGCCGCAAAACATGCAGTGCAGCCTTTTTCACAATAGCCAGGACAGTGAAGCAATCAAAATATCCAACAAGAGGTGAATGGATAAAGAAGAAGTGGTCCATGTACACAATGGAATATTAGCCATGGAAAACAATGAACCATTGCTCTTTGAGGCACCACAAATGAATCTGGAGATAATCACGAAACATGAGGTAAGTCGGAAAGCAAAAGACCTATATTTTATGGTATCACTTCTAGGCGTTATGTAATAACTGACACAAATGAACATATTTCCGCAGAGAAAGACACTCACAGAGTTAGAAAAGAAAATATGCTCATGTAAAAGGAACGGTGGGGGGAATGGATAAATTAAGATTAGTGTTACTATATATAGACAAACACATATTATATACATATCTCAAAAAGACCGACCATATAGCAAGGGAGGTCTGCGGAACCCTCTGTAACATTTTACATGGGAAGAGGATCTGTACTTGAATAGACATATATAATGTACAAATGAACCAGATTGTGTACACCTAGGACAAACAATATTCTAAGCTTTACACCAATTAAGAAAATTTTTAAAACCAAGAAGAAATAATGAGACATAAACTTATGGGGGTTTCTCCATGCACATTCCAATGTAATTTACAACCTAGGAACACGACTTCCAGAAAGGCTCTGCTGCCCTACTACCCAGCTTTGGGAATGGAGAAATGCTGCCTCCTTGAGGCTACTTCCCACAACAGCAGCTTTAAACCCATTGTTAAAGGTCACAAAATAGTCGCCAAACTGCATTTCGGTAAATGACACCTGCTCTCTAAAAAAATTCTGGGGTGGAAAATCGACCAAAAAATTCAAAAGGGGGCCACCTTCCAAGAAGACAATTTCCAGAGTTGTATTGTACTCCCAATTGTTTCCTTTTTTTTAACAGAAAAGAAAACGGTGGAGAAAAATGATGAGTTTTACGAATTTTCAAAGACATGCAAACCCAAATTACAAAAACCTATCAGCTCACAGCTGCCAGAAGGGCCATTAGCATAAATGCTGCAAACAATAAATGCTGAAGCGATTGTGGAGAAATGCGTACCCTCGAATCTAAGGGGGATGTGGTAAGAGCCACTAATGAAAGCAAAAAGAAGGTGCTTTGAAAAGGGAAACACGGTGCTACCAGTCAATCAATCACACCCACTGCTGGGCCTATCACCTGAGAAAATGAGAATCAAAAAGTCACAGGCTGGCAATCCTGCACTCCAACAATATTTACCATAGCCAACACTTGGAAGCAATGAAAATGTCCATCAACCGAGGAATGCACAAAGAAGAAGTGGTCCACGTACACAGTGGAAAATTCCTCCAATAAAAAATAAAAATTAAATTTAAAAATCCAACAAAAGTAAGGAGACATCAGCTTGTGTGGGTTTGTCCGGGCACACTCCACTCTAATTTATAACCGAGAAACACCACAGGCCGCAAGGGCTTTTCCCTAGTTACCAGGGTGGTGAACATAGAAAGGCTGCCGCCCTCTGGCAGTTACCTGCAAAAGCAGCTTTAAAGCCTGTGCTAATGGTCATTTCATAGGAACAAGTACTGCAGAACTGTAAATGAAACCTGCCCTCAAAATGTCTTGAGGGAGGTAACGGGCAAAACATTTCAAAATGTGACACATACTTAAAGAGAACACTTTGAAGAACTAAGGGGTAATCACAGCTTGAAAAATAAAAAGGACATGCCTTAAATCTCAATTTCAACGGATTATGTGGCACATTCGAATTCAACCACAGAGAGGTTTCAGGTCACACTTGTCAGAATAACCATCAGCAAGAAAACTACAAACAATAAATGCTGAAGGTGTTGTGGAGAAATGCATACCCTCAACTTCAAGTGGGACGTAAGTTGGAAAGGGCCACGATTGAGAACAGAATGGAGGTGCCTTAAAAAGGTAAACATTGAGCTACCATATGATCCAGCAGGCCCACTCCTCGACCTATAATCTAAGAAGAGAGAATTGGAAAGACACAGGCAGGCAAATCTGCATTGCACAGTATTACAATAGCCAGGATATGGAAGTAACCAAAAAGTCCACCAACAGATGGGTGGACAAAGAAGAACTCCTCCATGTACAGATGGAATATTTGCTAGTGAAAAAATGAAACAATGCCATTTGCAGCACCATAGATGAGTCTAGACGTAATCACGCCACCTGTAGTAAGTGAGAAAGCAAAAGACCCATATCCTATCATATCACTTTTAGGAGTTACTTATAAATTGATACCAATGAAGATATTTCCACAGAGAAAGGCAATCACAGAATCATTAAAAAACTTCTTGTTCACCAAATAGAAAGGGATGAGGATTGGATACATTAACCCCATATTGGGGTTAACAGAGATATACAAACCATGTGAAATATATAACCACCAAAGACGTACGGAAGACCAGGAGAAGACTACTCAACATTGGGTCATAACCTACATGGGAAAAGGATGCGAGGAAAAATAGATACATGTATATGTGTGAAAGAATCACATCTTGCACACCGAGAACAAACAAGCCATTGTAATCATATTTGCTGGCATAAAAAATAAAAAGTAAATTACAAATATGAACAAGAAGTAATGAGACATAAACATAAAGGGCTTTTTCCCGGCACATTCCATTCTAATTTACAACCTAGAACACCACTTCCATTAAGGCTCTGTTTCCCTAGTGACCAAAATTGGTAAAGGGGAAATGCTGCCACCTTGTGGCCGTTTCCTGCAAGAGCAGCATTAAACTCACAGCTAATGGTCACTTAACATTCACAAGGACTCAGGGCTGTAAAGGACAGCTGCCCTAAAAAATTGTGCTGAAGTAGGGAATGGACAACAAAATTCAAAACAGGCAAATGTTTCAAGAAGAGAGTATGAAGAGTTTAGGTTTACTCATGCTCTTTTTAAAAAAAAAAGGAAAATGGATAAAAGTTCAACCTCAGGGAGTGTTAGACCCATGCAATCTAATCTACAAAAAGTTTCAACTTACACCAGTCGACTGACCATCAGCAAAAAGTCTACAAACAATAAATGCTGAAGGGGTTTTAGAGAACTGTGTACCCTCTACCTGCTGGTGAGACGTAAAGGGGTAACAGCCAATAATGAGAACAGGAAGGAGCTGTGTTTAAAAGTAAAAATGGAGGTACCATTCAATCCAGCAGGCGCACCATTGGACCTCTCACCTCAGAAGACAAGAATCGAGAAGACACAGGCCGCAAAACATGCAGTGCAGCCTTTTTCACAATAGCCAGGACAGTGAAGCAATCAAAATATCCAACAAGAGGTGAATGGATAAAGAAGAAGTGGTCCATGTACACAATGGAATATTAGCCATGGAAAACAATGAACCATTGCTCTTTGAGGCACCACAAATGAATCTGGAGATAATCACGAAACATGAGGTAAGTCGGAAAGCAAAAGACCTATATTTTATGGTATCACTTCTACGCGTTATGTAATAACTGACACAAATGAACATATTTCCGCAGAGAAAGACACTCACAGAGTTAGAAAAGAAAATATGCTCATGTAAAAGGAACGGTGGGGGGAATGGATAAATTAAGATTAGTGTTACTATATATAGACAAACACATATTATATACATATCTCAAAAAGACCGACCATATAGCAAGGGAGGTCTGCGGAACCCTCTGTAACATTTTACATGGGAAGAGGATCTGTACTTGAATAGACATATATAATGTACAAATGAACCAGATTGTGTACACCTAGGACAAACAATATTCTAAGCTTTACACCAATTAAGAAAATTTTTAAAACCAAGAAGAAATAATGAGACATAAACTTATGGGGGTTTCTCCATGCACATTCCAATGTAATTTACAACCTAGGAACACGACTTCCAGAAAGGCTCTGCTGCCCTACTACCCAGCTTTGGGAATGGAGAAATGCTGCCTCCTTGAGGCTACTTCCCACAACAGCAGCTTTAAACCCATTGTTAAAGGTCACAAAATAGTCGCCAAACTGCATTTCGGTAAATGACACCTGCTCTCTAAAAAAATTCTGGGGTGGAAAATCGACCAAAAAATTCAAAAGGGGGCCACCTTCCAAGAAGACAATTTCCAGAGTTGTATTGTACTCCCAATTGTTTCCTTTTTTTAACAGAAAAGAAAACGGTGGAGAAAAATGATGAGTTTTACGAATTTTCAAAGATATGCAAACCCAAATTACAAAAACCTATCAGCTCACAGCAGCCAGAAGGGCCATTAGCATAAATGCTGCAAACAATAAATGCTGAAGCGATTGTGGAGAAATGCGTACCCTCGAATCTAAGGGGGATGTGGTAAGAGCCACTAATGAAAGCACAAAGAAGGTGCTTTGAAAAGGGAAACACGGTGCTACCAGTCAATCAATCACACCCACTGCTGGGCCTATCACCTGAGAAAATGAGAATCAAAAAGTCACAGGCTGGCAATCCTGCACTCCAACAATATTTACCATAGCCAACACTTGGAAGCAATGAAAATGTCCATCAACCGAGGAATGCACAAAGAAGAAGTGGTCCACGTACACAGTGGAAAATTCCTCCAATAAAAAATAAAAATTAAATTTAAAAATCCAACAAAAGTAAGGAGACATCAGCTTGTGTGGGTTTGTCCGGGCACACTCCACTCTAATTTATAACCGAGAAACACCACAGGCCGCAAGGGCTTTTCCCTAGTTACCAGGGTGGTGAACATAGAAAGGCTGCCGCCCTCTGGCAGTTACCTGCAAAAGCAGCTTTAAAGCCTGTGCTAATGGTCATTTCATAGGAACAAGTACTGCAGAACTGTAAATGAAACCTGCCCTCAAAATGTCTTGAGGGAGGTAACGGGCAAAACATTTCAAAATGTGACACATACTTAAAGAGAACACTTTGAAGAACTAAGGGGTAATCACAGCTTGAAAAATAAAAAGGACATGCCTTAAAGCTCAATTTCAACGGATTATGTGGCACATTCGAATTCAACCACAGAGAGGTTTCAGGTCACACTTGTCAGAATAACCATCAGCAAGAAAACTACAAACAATAAATGCTGAAGGTGTTGTGGAGAAATGCATACCCTCAACTTCAAGTGGGACGTAAGTTGGAAAGGGCCACGATAGAGAACAGAATGGAGGTGCCTTAAAAAGGTAAACATTGAGCTACCATATGATCCAGCAGGCCCACTCCTCGACCTATAATCTAAGAAGAGAGAATTGGAAAGACACAGGCAGGCAAATCTGCATTGCACAGTATTACAATAGCCAGGATATGGAAGTAACCAAAAAGTCCACCAACAGATGGGTGGACAAAGAAGAACTCCTCCATGTACAGATGGAATATTCGCTAGTGAAAAAATGAAACAATGCCATTTGCAGCACCATAGATGAGTCTAGACGTAATCACGCCACCTGTAGTAAGTGAGAAAGCAAAAGACCCATATCCTATCATATCACTTTTAGGAGTTACTTATAAATTGATACCAATGAAGATATTTCCACAGAGAAAGGCAATCACAGAATCATTAAAAAACTTCTTGTTCACCAAATAGAAAGGGATGAGGATTGGATACATTAACCCCATATTGGGGTTAACAGAGATATACAAACCATGTGAAATATATAACCACCAAAGACGTACGGAAGACCAGGAGAAGATTACTCAACATTGGGTCATAACCTACATGGGAAAAGGATGCGAGGAAGAATAGATACATGTATATGTGTGAAAGAATCACATCTTGCACACCGAGAACAAACAAGCCATTGTAATCATATTTGCTGGCATAAAAAATAAAAAGTAAATTACAAATATGAACAAGAAGTAATGAGACATAAACATAAAGGGCTTTTTCCCGGCACATTCCATTCTAATTTACAACCTAGAACACCACTTCCATTAAGGCTCTGTTTCCCTAGTGACCAAAATTGGTAAAGGGGAAATGCTGCCACCTTGTGGCCGTTTCCTGCAAGAGCAGCATTAAACTCACAGCTAATGGTCACTTAACATTCACAAGGACTCAGGGCTGTAAAGGACAGCTGCCCTAAAAAATTGTGCTGAAGTAGGGAATGGACAACAAAATTCAAAACAGGCAAATGTTTCAAGAAGAGAGTATGAAGAGTTTAGGTTTACTCATGCTCTTTTTAAAAAAAAAAGGAAAATGGATAAAAGCTCAACCTCAGGGAGTGTTAGACCCATGCAATCTAATCTACAAAAAGTTTCAACTTACACCAGTCGACTGACCATCAGCAAAAAGTCTACAAACAATAAATGCTGAAGGGGTTTTAGAGAACTGTGTACCCTCTACCTGCTGGTGAGACGTAAAGGGGTAACAGCCAATAATGAGAACAGGAAGGAGCTGTGTTTAAAAGTAAAAATGGAGGTACCATTCAATCCAGCAGGCGCACCATTGGACCTCTCACCTCAGAAGACAAGAATCGAGAAGACACAGGCCGCAAAACCTGCAGTGCAGCCTTTTTCACAATAGCCAGGACAGTGAAGCATTCAAAATATCCAACAAGAGGTGAATGGATAAAGAAGAAGTGGTCCATGTACACAATGGAATATTAGCCATGGAAAACAATGAACCATTGCTCTTTGAGGCACCACAAATGAATCTGGAGATAATCACGAAACATGAGGTAAGTCGGAAAGCAAAAGACCTATATTTTATGGTATCACTTCTAGGCGTTATGTAATAACTGACACAAATGAACATATTTCCGCAGAGAAAGACACTCACAGAGTTAGAAAAGAAAATATGCTCATGTAAAAGGAACGGTGGGGGGAATGGATAAATTAAGATTAGTGTTACTATATATAGACAAACACATATTATATACATATCTCAAAAAGACCGACCATATAGCAAGGGAGGTCTGCGGAACCCTCTGTAACATTTTACATGGGAAGAGGATCTGTACTTGAATAGACATATATAATGTACAAATGAACCAGATTGTGTACACCTAGGACAAACAATATTCTAAGCTTTACACCAATTAAGAAAATTTTTAAAACCAAGAAGAAATAATGAGACATAAACTTATGGGGGTTTCTCCATGCACATTCCAATGTAATTTACAACCTAGGAACACGACTTCCAGAAAGGCTCTGCTGCCCTACTACCCAGCTTTGGGAGTGGAGAAATGCTGCCTCCTTGAGGCTACTTCCCACAACAGCAGCTTTAAACCCATTGTTAAAGGTCACAAAATAGTCGCCAAACTGCATTTCGGTAAATGACACCTGCTCTCTAAAAAAATTCTGGGGTGGAAAATCGACCAAAAAATTCAAAAGGGGGCCACCTTCCAAGAAGACAATTTCCAGAGTTGTATTGTACTCCCAATTGTTTCCTTTTTTTTAACAGAAAAGAAAACGGTGGAGAAAAATGATGAGTTTTACGAATTTTCAAAGACATGCAAACCCAAATTACAAAAACCTATCAGCTCACAGCAGCCAGAAGGGCCATTAGCATAAATGCTGCAAACAATAAATGCTGAAGCGATTGTGGAGAAATGCGTACCCTCGAATCTAAGGGGGATGTGGTAGGAGCCACTAATGAAAGCACAAAGAAGGTGCTTTGAAAAGGGAAACACGGTGCTACCAGTCAATCAATCACACCCACTGCTGGGCCTAACACCTGAGAAAATGAGAATCAAAAAGTCACAGGCTGGCAATCCTGCACTCCAACAATATTTACCATAGCCAACACTTGGAAGCAATGAAAATGTCCATCAACCGAGGAATGCACAAAGAAGAAGTGGTCCACGTACACAGTGGAAAATTCCTCCAATAAAAAATAAAAATTAAATTTAAAAATCCAACAAAAGTAAGGAGACATCAGCTTGTGTGGGTTTGTCCGGGCACACTCCACTCTAATTTATAACCGAGAAACACCACAGGCCGCAAGGGCTTTTCCCTAGTTACCAGGGTGGTGAACATAGAAAGGCTGCCGCCCTCTGGCAGTTACCTGCAAAAGCAGCTTTAAAGCCTGTGCTAATGGTCATTTCATAGGAACAAGTACTGCAGAACTGTAAATGAAACCTGCCCTCAAAATGTCTTGAGGGAGGTAACGGGCAAAACATTTCAAAATGTGACACATACTTAAAGAGAACACTTTGAAGAACTAAGGGGTAATCACAGCTTGAAAAATAAAAAGGACATGCCTTAAAGCTCAATTTCAACGGATTATGTGGCACATTCGAATTCAACCACAGAGAGGTTTCAGGTCACACTTGTCAGAATAACCATCAGCAAGAAAACTACAAACAATAAATGCTGAAGGTGTTGTGGAGAAATGCATACCCTCAACTTCAAGTGGGACGTAAGTTGGAAAGGGCCACGATAGAGGACAGAATGGAGGTGCCTTAAAAAGGTAAACATTGAGCTACCATATGATCCAGCAGGCCCACTCCTCGACCTATAATCTAAGAAGAGAGAATTGGAAAGACACAGGCAGGCAAATCTGCATTGCACAGTATTACAATAGCCAGGATATGGAAGTAACCAAAAAGTCCACCAACAGATGGGTGGACAAAGAAGAACTCCTCCATGTACAGATGGAATATTTGCTAGTGAAAAAATGAAACAATGCAATTTGCAGCACCATAGATGAGTCTAGACGTAATCACGCCACCTGTAGTAAGTGAGAAAGCAAAAGACCCATATCCTATCATATCACTTTTAGGAGTTACTTATAAATTGATACCAATGAAGATATTTCCACAGAGAAAGGCAATCACAGAATCATTAAAAAACTTCTTGTTCACCAAATAGAAAGGGATGAGGATTGGATACATTAACCCCATATTGGGGTTAACAGAGATATACAAACCATGTGAAATATATAACCACCAAAGACGTACGGAAGAACAAGAGAAGACTACTCAACATTGGGTCATAACCTACATGGGAAAAGGATGCGAGGAAGAATAGATACATGTATATGTGTGAAAGAACCACATCTTGCACACCTAGAACAAACAAACCATTGTAATCATATTTGCTGGCATAAAAAATAAAAAGTAAATTACAAATATGAACAAGAAGTAATGAGACATAAACATAAAGGGCTTTTTCCCGGCACATTCCATTCTAATTTACAACCTAGAACACCACTTCCATTAAGGCTCTGTTTCCCTAGTGACCAAAATTGGTAAAGGGGAAATGCTGCCACCTTGTGGCCGTTTCCTGCAAGAGCAGCATTAAACTCACAGCTAATGGTCACTTAACATTCACAAGGACTCAGGGCTGTAAAGGACAGCTGCCCTAAAAAATTGTGCTGAAGTAGGGAATGGACAACAAAATTCAAAACAGGCAAATGTTTCAAGAAGAGAGTATGAAGAGTTTAGGTTTACTCATGCTCTTTTTAAAAAAAAAAGGAAAATGGATAAAAGCTCAACCTCAGGGAGTGTTAGACCCATGCAATCTAATCTAGAAAAAGTTTCAACTTACACCAGTCGACTGACCATCAGCAAAAAGTCTACAAACAATAAATGCTGAAGGGGTTTTAGAGAACTGTGTACCCTCTACCTGCTGGTGAGACGTAAAGGGGTAACAGCCAATAATGAGAACAGGAAGGAGCTGTGTTTAAAAGTAAAAATGGAGGTACCATTCAATCCAGCAGGCGCACCATTGGACCTCTCACCTCAGAAGACAAGAATCGAGAAGACACAGGCCGCAAAACCTGCAGTGCAGCCTTTTTCACAATAGCCAGGACAGTGAAGCATTCAAAATATCCAACAAGAGGTGAATGGATAAAGAAGAAGTGGTCCATGTACACAATGGAATATTAGCCATGGAAAACAATGAACCATTGCTCTTTGAGGCACCACAAATGAATCTGGAGATAATCACGAAACATGAGGTAAGTCGGAAAGCAAAAGACCTATATTTTATGGTATCACTTCTAGGCGTTATGTAATAACTGACACAAATGAACATATTTCCGCAGAGAAAGACACTCACAGAGTTAGAAAAGAAAATATGCTCATGTAAAAGGAACGGTGGGGGGAATGGATAAATTAAGATTAGTGTTACTATATATAGACAAACACATATTATATACATATCTCAAAAAGACCGACCATATAGCAAGGGAGGTCTGCGGAACCCTCTGTAACATTTTACATGGGAAGAGGATCTGTACTTGAATAGACATATATAATGTACAAATGAACCAGATTGTGTACACCTAGGACAAACAATATTCTAAGCTTTACACCAATTAAGAAAATTTTTAAAACCAAGAAGAAATAATGAGACATAAACTTATGGGGGTTTCTCCATGCACATTCCAATGTAATTTACAACCTAGGAACACGACTTCCAGAAAGGCTCTGCTGCCCTACTACCCAGCTTTGGGAGTGGAGAAATGCTGCCTCCTTGAGGCTACTTCCCACAACAGCAGCTTTAAACCCATTGTTAAAGGTCACAAAATAGTCGCCAAACTGCATTTCGGTAAATGACACCTGCTCTCTAAAAAAATTCTGGGGTGGAAAATCGACCAAAAAATTCAAAAGGGGGCCACCTTCCAAGAAGACAATTTCCAGAGTTGTATTGTACTCCCAATTGTTTCCTTTTTTTTAACAGAAAAGAAAACGGTGGAGAAAAATGATGAGTTTTACGAATTTTCAAAGACATGCAAACCCAAATTACAAAAACCTATCAGCTCACAGCAGCCAGAAGGGCCATTAGCATAAATGCTGCAAACAATAAATGCTGAAGCGATTGTGGAGAAATGCGTACCCTCGAATCTAAGGGGGATGTGGTAGGAGCCACTAATGAAAGCACAAAGAAGGTGCTTTGAAAAGGGAAACACGGTGCTACCAGTCAATCAATCACACCCACTGCTGGGCCTAACACCTGAGAAAATGAGAATCAAAAAGTCACAGGCTGGCAATCCTGCACTCCAACAATATTTACCATAGCCAACACTTGGAAGCAATGAAAATGTCCATCAACCGAGGAATGCACAAAGAAGAAGTGGTCCACGTACACAGTGGAAAATTCCTCCAATAAAAAATAAAAATTAAATTTAAAAATCCAACAAAAGTAAGGAGACATCAGCTTGTGTGGGTTTGTCCGGGCACACTCCACTCTAATTTATAACCGAGAAACACCACAGGCCGCAAGGGCTTTTCCCTAGTTACCAGGGTGGTGAACATAGAAAGGCTGCCGCCCTCTGGCAGTTACCTGCAAAAGCAGCTTTAAAGCCTGTGCTAATGGTCATTTCATAGGAACAAGTACTGCAGAACTGTAAATGAAACCTGCCCTCAAAATGTCTTGAGGGAGGTAACGGGCAAAACATTTCAAAATGTGACACATACTTAAAGAGAACACTTTGAAGAACTAAGGGGTAATCACAGCTTGAAAAATAAAAAGGACATGCCTTAAAGCTCAATTTCAACGGATTATGTGGCACATTCGAATTCAACCACAGAGAGGTTTCAGGTCACACTTGTCAGAATAACCATCAGCAAGAAAACTACAAACAATAAATGCTGAAGGTGTTGTGGAGAAATGCATACCCTCAACTTCAAGTGGGACGTAAGTTGGAAAGGGCCACGATAGAGGACAGAATGGAGGTGCCTTAAAAAGGTAAACATTGAGCTACCATATGATCCAGCAGGCCCACTCCTCGACCTATAATCTAAGAAGAGAGAATTGGAAAGACACAGGCAGGCAAATCTGCATTGCACAGTATTACAATAGCCAGGATATGGAAGTAACCAAAAAGTCCACCAACAGATGGGTGGACAAAGAAGAACTCCTCCATGTACAGATGGAATATTTGCTAGTGAAAAAATGAAACAATGCCATTTGCAGCACCATAGATGAGTCTAGACGTAATCACGCCACCTGTAGTAAGTGAGAAAGCAAAAGACCCATATCCTATCATATCACTTTTAGGAGTTACTTATAAATTGATACCAATGAAGATATTTCCACAGAGAAAGGCAATCACAGAATCATTAAAAAACTTCTTGTTCACCAAATAGAAAGGGATGAGGATTGGATACATTAACCCCATATTGGGGTTAACAGAGATATACAAACCATGTGAAATATATAACCACCAAAGACGTACGGAAGACCAGGAGAAGACTACTCAACATTGGGTCATAACCTACATGGGAAAAGGATGCGAGGAAAAATAGATACATGTATATGTGTGAAAGAATCACATCTTGCACACCGAGAACAAACAAGCCATTGTAATCATATTTGCTGGCATAAAAAATAAAAAGTAAATTACAAATATGAACAAGAAGTAATGAGACATAAACATAAAGGGCTTTTTCCCGGCACATTCCATTCTAATTTACAACCTAGAACACCACTTCCATTAAGGCTCTGTTTCCCTAGTGACCAAAATTGGTAAAGGGGAAATGCTGCCACCTTGTGGCCGTTTCCTGCAAGAGCAGCATTAAACTCACAGCTAATGGTCACTTAACATTCACAAGGACTCAGGGCTGTAAAGGACAGCTGCCCTAAAAAATTGTGCTGAAGTAGGGAATGGACAACAAAATTCAAAACAGGCAAATGTTTCAAGAAGAGAGTATGAAGAGTTTAGGTTTACTCATGCTCTTTTTAAAAAAAAAAGGAAAATGGATAAAAGCTCAACCTCAGGGAGTGTTAGACCCATGCAATCTAATCTAGAAAAAGTTTCAACTTACACCAGTCGACTGACCATCAGCAAAAAGTCTACAAACAATAAATGCTGAAGGGGTTTTAGAGAACTGTGTACCCTCTACCTGCTGGTGAGACGTAAAGGGGTAACAGCCAATAATGAGAACAGGAAGGAGCTGTGTTTAAAAGTAAAAATGGAGGTACCATTCAATCCAGCAGGCGCACCATTGGACCTCTCACCTCAGAAGACAAGAATCGAGAAGACACAGGCCGCAAAACCTGCAGTGCAGCCTTTTTCACAATAGCCAGGACAGTGAAGCATTCAAAATATCCAACAAGAGGTGAATGGATAAAGAAGAAGTGGTCCATGTACACAATGGAATATTAGCCATGGAAAACAATGAACCATTGCTCTTTGAGGCACCACAAATGAATCTGGAGATAATCACGAAACATGAGGTAAGTCGGAAAGCAAAAGACCTATATTTTATGGTATCACTTCTAGGCGTTATGTAATAACTGACACAAATGAACATATTTCCGCAGAGAAAGACACTCACAGAGTTAGAAAAGAAAATATGCTCATGTAAAAGGAACGGTGGGGGGAATGGATAAATTAAGATTAGTGTTACTATATATAGACAAACACATATTATATACATATCTCAAAAAGACCGACCATATAGCAAGGGAGGTCTGCGGAACCCTCTGTAACATTTTACATGGGAAGAGGATCTGTACTTGAATAGACATATATAATGTACAAATGAACCAGATTGTGTACACCTAGGACAAACAATATTCTAAGCTTTACACCAATTAAGAAAATTTTTAAAACCAAGAAGAAATAATGAGACATAAACTTATGGGGGTTTCTCCATGCACATTCCAATGTAATTTACAACCTAGGAACACGACTTCCAGAAAGGCTCTGCTGCCCTACTACCCAGCTTTGGGAGTGGAGAAATGCTGCCTCCTTGAGGCTACTTCCCACAACAGCAGCTTTAAACCCATTGTTAAAGGTCACAAAATAGTCGCCAAACTGCATTTCGGTAAATGACACCTGCTCTCTAAAAAAATTCTGGGGTGGAAAATCGACCAAAAAATTCAAAAGGGGGCCACCTTCCAAGAAGACAATTTCCAGAGTTGTATTGTACTCCCAATTGTTTCCTTTTTTTTAACAGAAAAGAAAACGGTGGAGAAAAATGATGAGTTTTACGAATTTTCAAAGACATGCAAACCCAAATTACAAAAACCTATCAGCTCACAGCAGCCAGAAGGGCCATTAGCATAAATGCTGCAAACAATAAATGCTGAAGCGATTGTGGAGAAATGCGTACCCTCGAATCTAAGGGGGATGTGGTAGGAGCCACTAATGAAAGCACAAAGAAGGTGCTTTGAAAAGGGAAACACGGTGCTACCAGTCAATCAATCACACCCACTGCTGGGCCTAACACCTGAGAAAATGAGAATCAAAAAGTCACAGGCTGGCAATCCTGCACTCCAACAATATTTACCATAGCCAACACTTGGAAGCAATGAAAATGTCCATCAACCGAGGAATGCACAAAGAAGAAGTGGTCCACGTACACAGTGGAAAATTCCTCCAATAAAAAATAAAAATTAAATTTAAAAATCCAACAAAAGTAAGGAGACATCAGCTTGTGTGGGTTTGTCCGGGCACACTCCACTCTAATTTATAACCGAGAAACACCACAGGCCGCAAGGGCTTTTCCCTAGTTATCAGGGTGGTGAACATAGAAAGGCTGCCGCCCTCTGGCAGTTACCTGCAAAAGCAGCTTTAAAGCCTGTGCTAATGGTCATTTCATAGGAACAAGTACTGCAGAACTGTAAATGAAACCTGCCCTCAAAATGTCTTGAGGGAGGTAACGGGCAAAACATTTCAAAATGTGACACATACTTAAAGAGAACACTTTGAAGAACTAAGGGGTAATCACAGCTTGAAAAATAAAAAGGACATGCCTTAAAGCTCAATTTCAACGGATTATGTGGCACATTCGAATTCAACCACAGAGAGGTTTCAGGTCACACTTGTCAGAATAACCATCAGCAAGAAAACTACAAACAATAAATGCTGAAGGTGTTGTGGAGAAATGCATACCCTCAACTTCAAGTGGGACGTAAGTTGGAAAGGGCCACGATAGAGGACAGAATGGAGGTGCCTTAAAAAGGTAAACATTGAGCTACCATATGATCCAGCAGGCCCACTCCTCGACCTATAATCTAAGAAGAGAGAATTGGAAAGACACAGGCAGGCAAATCTGCATTGCACAGTATTACAATAGCCAGGATATGGAAGTAACCAAAAAGTCCACCAACAGATGGGTGGACAAAGAAGAACTCCTCCATGTACAGATGGAATATTTGCTAGTGAAAAAATGAAACAATGCCATTTGCAGCACCATAGATGAGTCTAGACGTAATCACGCCACCTGTAGTAAGTGAGAAAGCAAAAGACCCATATCCTATCATATCACTTTTAGGAGTTACTTATAAATTGATACCAATGAAGATATTTCCACAGAGAAAGGCAATCACAGAATCATTAAAAAACTTCTTGTTCACCAAATAGAAAGGGATGAGGATTGGATACATTAACCCCATATTGGGGTTAACAGAGATATACAAACCATGTGAAATATATAACCACCAAAGACGTACGGAAGACCAGGAGAAGACTACTCAACATTGGGTCATAACCTACATGGGAAAAGGATGCGAGGAAAAATAGATACATGTATATGTGTGAAAGAATCACATCTTGCACACCGAGAACAAACAAGCCATTGTAATCATATTTGCTGGCATAAAAAATAAAAAGTAAATTACAAATATGAACAAGAAGTAATGAGACATAAACATAAAGGGCTTTTTCCCGGCACATTCCATTCTAATTTACAACCTAGAACACCACTTCCATTAAGGCTCTGTTTCCCTAGTGACCAAAATTGGTAAAGGGGAAATGCTGCCACCTTGTGGCCGTTTCCTGCAAGAGCAGCATTAAACTCACAGCTAATGGTCACTTAACATTCACAAGGACTCAGGGCTGTAAAGGACAGCTGCCCTAAAAAATTGTGCTGAAGTAGGGAATGGACAACAAAATTCAAAACAGGCAAATGTTTCAAGAAGAGAGTATGAAGAGTTTAGGTTTACTCATGCTCTTTTTAAAAAAAAAAGGAAAATGGATAAAAGTTCAACCTCAGGGAGTGTTAGACCCATGCAATCTAATCTACAAAAAGTTTCAACTTACACAAGTCGACTGACCATCAGCAAAAAGTCTACAAACAATAAATGCTGAAGGGGTTTTAGAGAACTGTGTACCCTCTACCTGCTGGTGAGACGTAAAGGGGTAACAGCCAATAATGAGAACAGGAAGGAGCTGTGTTTAAAAGTAAAAATGGAGGTACCATTCAATCCAGCAGGCGCACCATTGGACCTCTCACCTCAGAAGACAAGAATCGAGAAGACACAGGCCGCAAAACATGCAGTGCAGCCTTTTTCACAATAGCCAGGACAGTGAAGCAATCAAAATATCCAACAAGAGGTGAATGGATAAAGAAGAAGTGGTCCATGTACACAATGGAATATTAGCCATGGAAAACAATGAAACATTGCTCTTTGAGGCACCACAAATGAATCTGGAGATAATCACGAAACATGAGGTAAGTCGGAAAGCAAAAGACCTATATTTTATGGTATCACTTCTAGGTGTTATGTAATAACTGACACAAATGAACATATTTCCGCAGAGAAAGACACTCACAGAGTTAGAAAAGAAAATATGCTCATGTAAAAGGAACGGTGGGGGGAATGGATAAATTAAGATTAGTGTTACTATATATAGACAAACACATATTATATACATATCTCAAAAAGACCGACCATATAGCAAGGGAGGTCTGCGGAACCCTCTGTAACATTTTACATGGGAAGAGGATCTGTACTTGAATAGACATATATAATGTACAAATGAACCAGATTGTGTACACCTAGGACAAACAATATTCTAAGCTTTACACCAATTAAGAAAATTTTTAAAACCAAGAAGAAATAATGAGACATAAACTTATGGGGGTTTCTCTATGCACATTCCAATGTAATTTACAACCTAGGAACACGACTTCCAGAAAGGCTCTGCTGCCCTACTACCCAGCTTTGGGAGTGGAGAAATGCTGCCTCCTTGAGGCTACTTCCCACAACAGCAGCTTTAAACCCATTGTTAAAGGTCACAAAATAGTCGCCAAACTGCATTTCGGTAAATGACACCTGCTCTCTAAAAAAATTCTGGGGTGGAAAATCGACCAAAAAATTCAAAAGGGGGCCACCTTCCAAGAAGACAATTTCCAGAGTTGTATTGTACTCCCAATTGTTTCCTTTTTTTTAACAGAAAAGAAAACGGTGGAGAAAAATGATGAGTTTTACGAATTTTCAAAGACATGCAAACCCAAATTACAAAAACCTATCAGCTCACAGCAGCCAGAAGGGCCATTAGCATAAATGCTGCAAACAATAAATGCTGAAGCGATTGTGGAGAAATGCGTACCCTCGAATCTAAAGGGGATGTGGTAGGAGCCACTAATGAAAGCACAAAGAAGGTGCTTTGAAAAGGGAAACACGGTGCTACCAGTCAATCAATCACACCCACTGCTGGGCCTAACACCTGAGAAAATGAGAATCAAAAAGTCACAGGCTGGCAATCCTGCACTCCAACAATATTTACCATAGCCAACACTTGGAAGCAATGAAAATGTCCATCAACCGAGGAATGCACAAAGAAGAAGTGGTCCACGTACACAGTGGAAAATTCCTCCAATAAAAAATAAAAATTAAATTTAAAAATCCAACAAAAGTAAGGAGACATCAGCTTGTGTGGGTTTGTCCGGGCACACTCCACTCTAATTTATAACCGAGAAACACCACAGGCCGCAAGGGCTTTTCCCTAGTTACCAGGGTGGTGAACATAGAAAGGCTGCCGCCCTCTGGCAGTTACCTGCAAAAGCAGCTTTAAAGCCTGTGCTAATGGTCATTTCATAGGAACAAGTACTGCAGAACTGTAAATGAAACCTGCCCTCAAAATGTCTTGAGGGAGGTAACGGGCAAAACATTTCAAAATGTGACACATACTTAAAGAGAACACTTTGAAGAACTAAGGGGTAATCACAGCTTGAAAAATAAAAAGGACATGCCTTAAAGCTCAATTTCAACGGATTATGTGGCACATTCGAATTCAACCACAGAGAGGTTTCAGGTCACACTTGTCAGAATAACCATCAGCAAGAAAACTACAAACAATAAATGCTGAAGGTGTTGTGGAGAAATGCATACCCTCAACTTCAAGTGGGACGTAAGTTGGAAAGGGCCACGATAGAGGACAGAATGGAGGTGCCTTAAAAAGGTAAACATTGAGCTACCATATGATCCAGCAGGCCCACTCCTCGACCTATAATCTAAGAAGAGAGAATTGGAAAGACACAGGCAGGCAAATCTGCATTGCACAGTATTACAATAGCCAGGATATGGAAGTAACCAAAAAGTCCACCAACAGATGGGTGGACAAAGAAGAACTCCTCCATGTACAGATGGAATATTTGCTAGTGAAAAAATGAAACAATGCCATTTGCAGCACCATAGATGAGTCTAGACGTAATCACGCCACCTGTAGTAAGTGAGAAAGCAAAAGACCCATATCCTATCATATCACTTTTAGGAGTTACTTATAAATTGATACCAATGAAGATATTTCCACAGAGAAAGGCAATCACAGAATCATTAAAAAACTTCTTGTTCACCAAATAGAAAGGGATGAGGATTGGATACATTAACCCCATATTGGGGTTAACAGAGATATACAAACCATGTGAAATATATAACCACCAAAGACGTACGGAAGACCAGGAGAAGACTACTCAACATTGGGTCATAACCTACATGGGAAAAGGATGCGAGGAAAAATAGATACATGTATATGTGTGAAAGAATCACATCTTGCACACCGAGAACAAACAAGCCATTGTAATCATATTTGCTGGCATAAAAAATAAAAAGTAAATTACAAATATGAACAAGAAGTAATGAGACATAAACATAAAGGGCTTTTTCCCGGCACATTCCATTCTAATTTACAACCTAGAACACCACTTCCATTAAGGCTCTGTTTCCCTAGTGACCAAAATTGGTAAAGGGGAAATGCTGCCACCTTGTGGCCGTTTCCTGCAAGAGCAGCATTAAACTCACAGCTAATGGTCACTTAACATTCACAAGGACTCAGGGCTGTAAAGGACAGCTGCCCTAAAAAATTGTGCTGAAGTAGGGAATGGACAACAAAATTCAAAACAGGCAAATGTTTCAAGAAGAGAGTATGAAGAGTTTAGGTTTACTCATGCTCTTTTTAAAAAAAAAAGGAAAATGGATAAAAGTTCAACCTCAGGGAGTGTTAGACCCATGCAATCTAATCTACAAAAAGTTTCAACTTACACAAGTCGACTGACCATCAGCAAAAAGTCTACAAACAATAAATGCTGAAGGGGTTTTAGAGAACTGTGTACCCTCTACCTGCTGGTGAGACGTAAAGGGGTAACAGCCAATAATGAGAACAGGAAGGAGCTGTGTTTAAAAGTAAAAATGGAGGTACCATTCAATCCAGCAGGCGCACCATTGGACCTCTCACCTCAGAAGACAAGAATCGAGAAGACACAGGCCGCAAAACATGCAGTGCAGCCTTTTTCACAATAGCCAGGACAGTGAAGCAATCAAAATATCCAACAAGAGGTGAATGGATAAAGAAGAAGTGGTCCATGTACACAATGGAATATTAGCCATGGAAAACAATGAACCATTGCTCTTTGAGGCACCACAAATGAATCTGGAGATAATCACGAAACATGAGGTAAGTCGGAAAGCAAAAGACCTATATTTTATGGTATCACTTCTAGGTGTTATGTAATAACTGACACAAATGAACATATTTCCGCAGAGAAAGACACTCACAGAGTTAGAAAAGAAAATATGCTCATGTAAAAGGAACGGTGGGGGGAATGGATAAATTAAGATTAGTGTTACTATATATAGACAAACACATATTATATACATATCTCAAAAAGACCGACCATATAGCAAGGGAGGTCTGCGGAACCCTCTGTAACATTTTACATGGGAAGAGGATCTGTACTTGAATAGACATATATAATGTACAAATGAACCAGATTGTGTACACCTAGGACAAACAATATTCTAAGCTTTACACCAATTAAGAAAATTTTTAAAACCAAGAAGAAATAATGAGACATAAACTTATGGGGGTTTCTCCATGCACATTCCAATGTAATTTACAACCTAGGAACACGACTTCCAGAAAGGCTCTGCTGCCCTACTACCCAGCTTTGGGAATGGAGAAATGCTGCCTCCTTGAGGCTACTTCCCACAACAGCAGCTTTAAACCCATTGTTAAAGGTCACAAAATAGTCGCCAAACTGCATTTCGGTAAATGACACCTGCTCTCTAAAAAAATTCTGGGGTGGAAAATCGACCAAAAAATTCAAAAGGGGGCCACCTTCCAAGAAGACAATTTCCAGAGTTGTATTGTACTCCCAATTGTTTCCTTTTTTTTAACAGAAAAGAAAACGGTGGAGAAAAATGATGAGTTTTACGAATTTTCAAAGACATGCAAACCCAAATTACAAAAACCTATCAGCTCACAGCAGCCAGAAGGGCCATTAGCATAAATGCTGCAAACAATAAATGCTGAAGCGATTGTGGAGAAATGCGTACCCTCGAATCTAAGGGGGATGTGGTAAGAGCCACTAATGAAAGCACAAAGAAGGTGCTTTGAAAAGGGAAACACGGTGCTACCAGTCAATCAATCACACCCACTGCTGGGCCTATCACCTGAGAAAATGAGAATCAAAAAGTCACAGGCTGGCAATCCTGCACTCCAACAATATTTACCATAGCCAACACTTGGAAGCAATGAAAATGTCCATCAACCGAGGAATGCACAAAGAAGAAGTGGTCCACGTACACAGTGGAAAATTCCTCCAATAAAAAATAAAAATTAAATTTAAAAATCCAACAAAAGTAAGGAGACATCAGCTTGTGTGGGTTTGACCGGGCACACTCCACTCTAATTTATAACCGAGAAACACCACAGGCCGCAAGGGCTTTTCCCTAGTTACCAGGGTGGTGAACATAGAAAGGCTGCCGCCCTCTGGCAGTTACCTGCAAAAGCAGCTTTAAAGCCTGTGCTAATGGTCATTTCATAGGAACAAGTACTGCAGAACTGTAAATGAAACCTGCCCTCAAAATGTCTTGAGGGAGGTAACGGGCAAAACATTTCAAAATGTGACACATACTTAAAGAGAACACTTTGAAGAACTAAGGGGTAATCACAGCTTGAAAAATAAAAAGGACATGCCTTAAAGCTCAATTTCAACGGATTATGTGGCACATTCGAATTCAACCACAGAGAGGTTTCAGGTCACACTTGTCAGAATAACCATCAGCAAGAAAACTACAAACAATAAATGCTGAAGGTGTTGTGGAGAAATGCATACCCTCAACTTCAAGTGGGACGTAAGTTGGAAAGGGCCACGATAGAGAACAGAATGGAGGTGCCTTAAAAAGGTAAACATTGAGCTACCATATGATCCAGCAGGCCCACTCCTCGACCTATAATCTAAGAAGAGAGAATTGGAAAGACACAGGCAGGCAAATCTGCATTGCACAGTATTACAATAGCCAGGATATGGAAGTAACCAAAAAGTCCACCAACAGATGGGTGGACAAAGAAGAACTCCTCCATGTACAGATGGAATATTCGCTAGTGAAAAAATGAAACAATGCCATTTGCAGCACCATAGATGAGTCTAGACGTAATCACGCCACCTGTAGTAAGTGAGAAAGCAAAAGACCCATATCCTATCATATCACTTTTAGGAGTTACTTATAAATTGATACCAATGAAGATATTTCCACAGAGAAAGGCAATCACAGAATCATTAAAAAACTTCTTGTTCACCAAATAGAAAGGGATGAGGATTGGATACATTAACCCCATATTGGGGTTAACAGAGATATACAAACCATGTGAAATATATAACCACCAAAGACGTACGGAAGACCAGGAGAAGATTACTCAACATTGGGTCATAACCTACATGGGAAAAGGATGCGAGGAAGAATAGATACATGTATATGTGTGAAAGAATCACATCTTGCACACCGAGAACAAACAAGCCATTGTAATCATATTTGCTGGCATAAAAAATAAAAAGTAAATTACAAATATGAACAAGAAGTAATGAGACATAAACATAAAGGGCTTTTTCCCGGCACATTCCATTCTAATTTACAACCTAGAACACCACTTCCATTAAGGCTCTGTTTCCCTAGTGACCAAAATTGGTAAAGGGGAAATGCTGCCACCTTGTGGCCGTTTCCTGCAAGAGCAGCATTAAACTCACAGCTAATGGTCACTTAACATTCACAAGGACTCAGGGCTGTAAAGGACAGCTGCCCTAAAAAATTGTGCTGAAGTAGGGAATGGACAACAAAATTCAAAACAGGCAAATGTTTCAAGAAGAGAGTATGAAGAGTTTAGGTTTACTCATGCTCTTTTTAAAAAAAAAAGGAAAATGGATAAAAGCTCAACCTCAGGGAGTGTTAGACCCATGCAATCTAATCTAGAAAAAGTTTCAACTTACACCAGTCGACTGACCATCAGCAAAAAGTCTACAAACAATAAATGCTGAAGGGGTTTTAGAGAACTGTGTACCCTCTACCTGCTGGTGAGACGTAAAGGGGTAACAGCCAATAATGAGAACAGGAAGGAGCTGTGTTTAAAAGTAAAAATGGAGGTACCATTCAATCCAGCAGGCGCACCATTGGACCTCTCACCTCAGAAGACAAGAATCGAGAAGACACAGGCCGCAAAACCTGCAGTGCAGCCTTTTTCACAATAGCCAGGACAGTGAAGCATTCAAAATATCCAACAAGAGGTGAATGGATAAAGAAGAAGTGGTCCATGTACACAATGGAATATTAGCCATGGAAAACAATGAACCATTGCTCTTTGAGGCACCACAAATGAATCTGGAGATAATCACGAAACATGAGGTAAGTCGGAAAGCAAAAGACCTATATTTTATGGTATCACTTCTAGGCGTTATGTAATAACTGACACAAATGAACATATTTCCGCAGAGAAAGACACTCACAGAGTTAGAAAAGAAAATATGCTCATGTAAAAGGAACGGTGGGGGGAATGGATAAATTAAGATTAGTGTTACTATATATAGACAAACACATATTATATACATATCTCAAAAAGACCGACCATATAGCAAGGGAGGTCTGCGGAACCCTCTGTAACATTTTACATGGGAAGAGGATCTGTACTTGAATAGACATATATAATGTACAAATGAACCAGATTGTGTACACCTAGGACAAACAATATTCTAAGCTTTACACCAATTAAGAAAATTTTTAAAACCAAGAAGAAATAATGAGACATAAACTTATGGGGGTTTCTCCATGCACATTCCAATGTAATTTACAACCTAGGAACACGACTTCCAGAAAGGCTCTGCTGCCCTACTACCCAGCTTTGGGAGTGGAGAAATGCTGCCTCCTTGAGGCTACTTCCCACAACAGCAGCTTTAAACCCATTGTTAAAGGTCACAAAATAGTCGCCAAACTGCATTTCGGTAAATGACACCTGCTCTCTAAAAAAATTCTGGGGTGGAAAATCGACCAAAAAATTCAAAAGGGGGCCACCTTCCAAGAAGACAATTTCCAGAGTTGTATTGTACTCCCAATTGTTTCCTTTTTTTTAACAGAAAAGAAAACGGTGGAGAAAAATGATGAGTTTTACGAATTTTCAAAGACATGCAAACCCAAATTACAAAAACCTATCAGCTCACAGCAGCCAGAAGGGCCATTAGCATAAATGCTGCAAACAATAAATGCTGAAGCGATTGTGGAGAAATGCGTACCCTCGAATCTAAGGGGGATGTGGTAGGAGCCACTAATGAAAGCACAAAGAAGGTGCTTTGAAAAGGGAAACACGGTGCTACCAGTCAATCAATCACACCCACTGCTGGGCCTAACACCTGAGAAAATGAGAATCAAAAAGTCACAGGCTGGCAATCCTGCACTCCAACAATATTTACCATAGCCAACACTTGGAAGCAATGAAAATGTCCATCAACCGAGGAATGCACAAAGAAGAAGTGGTCCACGTACACAGTGGAAAATTCCTCCAATAAAAAATAAAAATTAAATTTAAAAATCCAACAAAAGTAAGGAGACATCAGCTTGTGTGGGTTTGTCCGGGCACACTCCACTCTAATTTATAACCGAGAAACACCACAGGCCGCAAGGGCTTTTCCCTAGTTACCAGGGTGGTGAACATAGAAAGGCTGCCGCCCTCTGGCAGTTACCTGCAAAAGCAGCTTTAAAGCCTGTGCTAATGGTCATTTCATAGGAACAAGTACTGCAGAACTGTAAATGAAACCTGCCCTCAAAATGTCTTGAGGGAGGTAACGGGCAAAACATTTCAAAATGTGACACATACTTAAAGAGAACACTTTGAAGAACTAAGGGGTAATCACAGCTTGAAAAATAAAAAGGACATGCCTTAAAGCTCAATTTCAACGGATTATGTGGCACATTCGAATTCAACCACAGAGAGGTTTCAGGTCACACTTGTCAGAATAACCATCAGCAAGAAAACTACAAACAATAAATGCTGAAGGTGTTGTGGAGAAATGCATACCCTCAACTTCAAGTGGGACGTAAGTTGGAAAGGGCCACGATAGAGGACAGAATGGAGGTGCCTTAAAAAGGTAAACATTGAGCTACCATATGATCCAGCAGGCCCACTCCTCGACCTATAATCTAAGAAGAGAGAATTGGAAAGACACAGGCAGGCAAATCTGCATTGCACAGTATTACAATAGCCAGGATATGGAAGTAACCAAAAAGTCCACCAACAGATGGGTGGACAAAGAAGAACTCCTCCATGTACAGATGGAATATTTGCTAGTGAAAAAATGAAACAATGCCATTTGCAGCACCATAGATGAGTCTAGACGTAATCACGCCACCTGTAGTAAGTGAGAAAGCAAAAGACCCATATCCTATCATATCACTTTTAGGAGTTACTTATAAATTGATACCAATGAAGATATTTCCACAGAGAAAGGCAATCACAGAATCATTAAAAAACTTCTTGTTCACCAAATAGAAAGGGATGAGGATTGGATACATTAACCCCATATTGGGGTTAACAGAGATATACAAACCATGTGAAATATATAACCACCAAAGACGTACGGAAGACCAGGAGAAGACTACTCAACATTGGGTCATAACCTACATGGGAAAAGGATGCGAGGAAAAATAGATACATGTATATGTGTGAAAGAATCACATCTTGCACACCGAGAACAAACAAGCCATTGTAATCATATTTGCTGGCATAAAAAATAAAAAGTAAATTACAAATATGAACAAGAAGTAATGAGACATAAACATAAAGGGCTTTTTCCCGGCACATTCCATTCTAATTTACAACCTAGAACACCACTTCCATTAAGGCTCTGTTTCCCTAGTGACCAAAATTGGTAAAGGGGAAATGCTGCCACCTTGTGGCCGTTTCCTGCAAGAGCAGCATTAAACTCACAGCTAATGGTCACTTAACATTCACAAGGACTCAGGGCTGTAAAGGACAGCTGCCCTAAAAAATTGTGCTGAAGTAGGGAATGGACAACAAAATTCAAAACAGGCAAATGTTTCAAGAAGAGAGTATGAAGAGTTTAGGTTTACTCATGCTCTTTTTAAAAAAAAAAGGAAAATGGATAAAAGTTCAACCTCAGGGAGTGTTAGACCCATGCAATCTAATCTACAAAAAGTTTCAACTTACACAAGTCGACTGACCATCAGCAAAAAGTCTACAAACAATAAATGCTGAAGGGGTTTTAGAGAACTGTGTACCCTCTACCTGCTGGTGAGACGTAAAGGGGTAACAGCCAATAATGAGAACAGGAAGGAGCTGTGTTTAAAAGTAAAAATGGAGGTACCATTCAATCCAGCAGGCGCACCATTGGACCTCTCACCTCAGAAGACAAGAATCGAGAAGACACAGGCCGCAAAACATGCAGTGCAGCCTTTTTCACAATAGCCAGGACAGTGAAGCAATCAAAATATCCAACAAGAGGTGAATGGATAAAGAAGAAGTGGTCCATGTACACAATGGAATATTAGCCATGGAAAACAATGAACCATTGCTCTTTGAGGCACCACAAATGAATCTGGAGATAATCACGAAACATGAGGTAAGTCGGAAAGCAAAAGACCTATATTTTATGGTATCACTTCTAGGCGTTATGTAATAACTGACACAAATGAACATATTTCCGCAGAGAAAGACACTCACAGAGTTAGAAAAGAAAATATGCTCATGTAAAAGGAACGGTGGGGGGAATGGATAAATTAAGATTAGTGTTACTATATATAGACAAACACATATTATATACATATCTCAAAAAGACCGACCATATAGCAAGGGAGGTCTGCGGAACCCTCTGTAACATTTTACATGGGAAGAGGATCTGTACTTGAATAGACATATATAATGTACAAATGAACCAGATTGTGTACACCTAGGACAAACAATATTCTAAGCTTTACACCAATTAAGAAAATTTTTAAAACCAAGAAGAAATAATGAGACATAAACTTATGGGGGTTTCTCCATGCACATTCCAATGTAATTTACAACCTAGGAACACGACTTCCAGAAAGGCTCTGCTGCCCTACTACCCAGCTTTGGGAGTGGAGAAATGCTGCCTCCTTGAGGCTACTTCCCACAACAGCAGCTTTAAACCCATTGTTAAAGGTCACAAAATAGTCGCCAAACTGCATTTCGGTAAATGACACCTGCTCTCTAAAAAAATTCTGGGGTGGAAAATCGACCAAAAAATTCAAAAGGGGGCCACCTTCCAAGAAGACAATTTCCAGAGTTGTATTGTACTCCCAATTGTTTCCTTTTTTTTAACAGAAAAGAAAACGGTGGAGAAAAATGATGAGTTTTACGAATTTTCAAAGACATGCAAACCCAAATTACAAAAACCTATCAGCTCACAGCAGCCAGAAGGGCCATTAGCATAAATGCTGCAAACAATAAATGCTGAAGCGATTGTGGAGAAATGCGTACCCTCGAATCTAAGGGGGATGTGGTAGGAGCCACTAATGAAAGCACAAAGAAGGTGCTTTGAAAAGGGAAACACGGTGCTACCAGTCAATCAATCACACCCACTGCTGGGCCTAACACCTGAGAAAATGAGAATCAAAAAGTCACAGGCTGGCAATCCTGCACTCCAACAATATTTACCATAGCCAACACTTGGAAGCAATGAAAATGTCCATCAACCGAGGAATGCACAAAGAAGAAGTGGTCCACGTACACAGTGGAAAATTCCTCCAATAAAAAATAAAAATTAAATTTAAAAATCCAACAAAAGTAAGGAGACATCAGCTTGTGTGGGTTTGTCCGGGCACACTCCACTCTAATTTATAACCGAGAAACACCACAGGCCGCAAGGGCTTTTCCCTAGTTACCAGGGTGGTGAACATAGAAAGGCTGCCGCCCTCTGGCAGTTACCTGCAAAAGCAGCTTTAAAGCCTGTGCTAATGGTCATTTCATAGGAACAAGTACTGCAGAACTGTAAATGAAACCTGCCCTCAAAATGTCTTGAGGGAGGTAACGGGCAAAACATTTCAAAATGTGACACATACTTAAAGAGAACACTTTGAAGAACTAAGGGGTAATCACAGCTTGAAAAATAAAAAGGACATGCCTTAAAGCTCAATTTCAACGGATTATGTGGCACATTCGAATTCAACCACAGAGAGGTTTCAGGTCACACTTGTCAGAATAACCATCAGCAAGAAAACTACAAACAATAAATGCTGAAGGTGTTGTGGAGAAATGCATACCCTCAACTTCAAGTGGGACGTAAGTTGGAAAGGGCCACGATAGAGGACAGAATGGAGGTGCCTTAAAAAGGTAAACATTGAGCTACCATATGATCCAGCAGGCCCACTCCTCGACCTATAATCTAAGAAGAGAGAATTGGAAAGACACAGGCAGGCAAATCTGCATTGCACAGTATTACAATAGCCAGGATATGGAAGTAACCAAAAAGTCCACCAACAGATGGGTGGACAAAGAAGAACTCCTCCATGTACAGATGGAATATTTGCTAGTGAAAAAATGAAACAATGCCATTTGCAGCACCATAGATGAGTCTAGACGTAATCACGCCACCTGTAGTAAGTGAGAAAGCAAAAGACCCATATCCTATCATATCACTTTTAGGAGTTACTTATAAATTGATACCAATGAAGATATTTCCACAGAGAAAGGCAATCACAGAATCATTAAAAAACTTCTTGTTCACCAAATAGAAAGGGATGAGGATTGGATACATTAACCCCATATTGGGGTTAACAGAGATATACAAACCATGTGAAATATATAACCACCAAAGACGTACGGAAGACCAGGAGAAGACTACTCAACATTGGGTCATAACCTACATGGGAAAAGGATGCGAGGAAAAATAGATACATGTATATGTGTGAAAGAATCACATCTTGCACACCGAGAACAAACAAGCCATTGTAATCATATTTGCTGGCATAAAAAATAAAAAGTAAATTACAAATATGAACAAGAAGTAATGAGACATAAACATAAAGGGCTTTTTCCCGGCACATTCCATTCTAATTTACAACCTAGAACACCACTTCCATTAAGGCTCTGTTTCCCTAGTGACCAAAATTGGTAAAGGGGAAATGCTGCCACCTTGTGGCCGTTTCCTGCAAGAGCAGCATTAAACTCACAGCTAATGGTCACTTAACATTCACAAGGACTCAGGGCTGTAAAGGACAGCTGCCCTAAAAAATTGTGCTGAAGTAGGGAATGGACAACAAAATTCAAAACAGGCAAATGTTTCAAGAAGAGAGTATGAAGAGTTTAGGTTTACTCATGCTCTTTTTAAAAAAAAAAGGAAAATGGATAAAAGTTCAACCTCAGGGAGTGTTAGACCCATGCAATCTAATCTACAAAAAGTTTCAACTTACACAAGTCGACTGACCATCAGCAAAAAGTCTACAAACAATAAATGCTGAAGGGGTTTTAGAGAACTGTGTACCCTCTACCTGCTGGTGAGACGTAAAGGGGTAACAGCCAATAATGAGAACAGGAAGGAGCTGTGTTTAAAAGTAAAAATGGAGGTACCATTCAATCCAGCAGGCGCACCATTGGACCTCTCACCTCAGAAGACAAGAATCGAGAAGACACAGGCCGCAAAACATGCAGTGCAGCCTTTTTCACAATAGCCAGGACAGTGAAGCAATCAAAATATCCAACAAGAGGTGAATGGATAAAGAAGAAGTGGTCCATGTACACAATGGAATATTAGCCATGTAAAACAATGAACCATTGCTCTTTGAGGCACCACAAATGAATCTGGAGATAATCACGAAACATGAGGTAAGTCGGAAAGCAAAAGACCTATATTTTATGGTATCACTTCTAGGTGTTATGTAATAACTGACACAAATGAACATATTTCCGCAGAGAAAGACACTCACAGAGTTAGAAAAGAAAATATGCTCATGTAAAAGGAACGGTGGGGGGAATGGATAAATTAAGATTAGTGTTACTATATATAGACAAACACATATTATATACATATCTCAAAAAGACCGACCATATAGCAAGGGAGGTCTGCGGAACCCTCTGTAACATTTTACATGGGAAGAGGATCTGTACTTGAATAGACATATATAATGTACAAATGAACCAGATTGTGTACACCTAGGACAAACAATATTCTAAGCTTTACACCAATTAAGAAAATTTTTAAAACCAAGAAGAAATAATGAGACATAAACTTATGGGGGTTTCTCCATGCACATTCCAATGTAATTTACAACCTAGGAACACGACTTCCAGAAAGGCTCTGCTGCCCTACTACCCAGCTTTGGGAATGGAGAAATGCTGCCTCCTTGAGGCTACTTCCCACAACAGCAGCTTTAAACCCATTGTTAAAGGTCACAAAATAGTCGCCAAACTGCATTTCGGTAAATGACACCTGCTCTCTAAAAAAATTCTGGGGTGGAAAATCGACCAAAAAATTCAAAAGGGGGCCACCTTCCAAGAAGACAATTTCCAGAGTTGTATTGTACTCCCAATTGTTTCCTTTTTTTTAACAGAAAAGAAAACGGTGGAGAAAAATGATGAGTTTTACGAATTTTCAAAGACATGCAAACCCAAATTACAAAAACCTATCAGCTCACAGCAGCCAGAAGGGCCATTAGCATAAATGCTGCAAACAATAAATGCTGAAGCGATTGTGGAGAAATGCGTACCCTCGAATCTAAGGGGGATGTTGTAAGAGCCACTAATGAAAGCACAAAGAAGGTGCTTTGAAAAGGGAAACACGGTGCTACCAGTCAATCAATCACACCCACTGCTGGGCCTATCACCTGAGAAAATGAGAATCAAAAAGTCACAGGCTGGCAATCCTGCACTCCAACAATATTTACCATAGCCAACACTTGGAAGCAATGAAAATGTCCATCAACCGAGGAATGCACAAAGAAGAAGTGGTCCACGTACACAGTGGAAAATTCCTCCAATAAAAAATAAAAATTAAATTTAAAAATCCAACAAAAGTAAGGAGACATCAGCTTGTGTGGGTTTGTCCTGGCACACTCCACTCTAATTTATAACCGAGAAACACCACAGGCCGCAAGGGCTTTTCCCTAGTTACCAGGGTGGTGAACATAGAAAGGCTGCCGCCCTCTGGCAGTTACCTGCAAAAGCAGCTTTAAAGCCTGTGCTAATGGTCATTTCATAGGAACAAGTACTGCAGAACTGTAAATGAAACCTGCCCTCAAAATGTCTTGAGGGAGGTAACGGGCAAAACATTTCAAAATGTGACACATACTTAAAGAGAACACTTTGAAGAACTAAGGGGTAATCACAGCTTGAAAAATAAAAAGGACATGCCTTAAAGCTCAATTTCAACGGATTATGTGGCACATTCGAATTCAACCACAGAGAGGTTTCAGGTCACACTTGTCAGAATAACCATCAGCAAGAAAACTACAAACAATAAATGCTGAAGGTGTTGTGGAGAAATGCATACCCTCAACTTCAAGTGGGACGTAAGTTGGAAAGGGCCACGATAGAGAACAGAATGGAGGTGCCTTAAAAAGGTAAACATTGAGCTACCATATGATCCAGCAGGCCCACTCCTCGACCTATAATCTAAGAAGAGAGAATTGGAAAGACACAGGCAGGCAAATCTGCATTGCACAGTATTACAATAGCCAGGATATGGAAGTAACCAAAAAGTCCACCAACAGATGGGTGGACAAAGAAGAACTCCTCCATGTACAGATGGAATATTCGCTAGTGAAAAAATGAAACAATGCCATTTGCAGCACCATAGATGAGTCTAGACGTAATCACGCCACCTGTAGTAAGTGAGAAAGCAAAAGACCCATATCCTATCATATCACTTTTAGGAGTTACTTATAAATTGATACCAATGAAGATATTTCCACAGAGAAAGGCAATCACAGAATCATTAAAAAACTTCTTGTTCACCAAATAGAAAGGGATGAGGATTGGATACATTAACCCCATATTGGGGTTAACAGAGATATACAAACCATGTGAAATATATAACCACCAAAGACGTACGGAAGACCAGGAGAAGATTACTCAACATTGGGTCATAACCTACATGGGAAAAGGATGCGAGGAAGAATAGATACATGTATATGTGTGAAAGAATCACATCTTGCACACCGAGAACAAACAAGCCATTGTAATCATATTTGCTGGCATAAAAAATAAAAAGTAAATTACAAATATGAACAAGAAGTAATGAGACATAAACATAAAGGGCTTTTTCCCGGCACATTCCATTCTAATTTACAACCTAGAACACCACTTCCATTAAGGCTCTGTTTCCCTAGTGACCAAAATTGGTAAAGGGGAAATGCTGCCACCTTGTGGCCGTTTCCTGCAAGAGCAGCATTAAACTCACAGCTAATGGTCACTTAACATTCACAAGGACTCAGGGCTGTAAAGGACAGCTGCCCTAAAAAATTGTGCTGAAGTAGGGAATGGACAACAAAATTCAAAACAGGCAAATGTTTCAAGAAGAGAGTATGAAGAGTTTAGGTTTACTCATGCTCTTTTTAAAAAAAAAAGGAAAATGGATAAAAGTTCAACCTCAGGGAGTGTTAGACCCATGCAATCTAATCTACAAAAAGTTTCAACTTACACAAGTCGACTGACCATCAGCAAAAAGTCTACAAACAATAAATGCTGAAGGGGTTTTAGAGAACTGTGTACCCTCTACCTGCTGGTGAGACGTAAAGGGGTAACAGCCAATAATAAGAACAGGAAGGAGCTGTGTTTAAAAGTAAAAATGGAGGTACCATTCAATCCAGCAGGCGCACCATTGGACCTCTCACCTCAGAAGACAAGAATCGAGAAGACACAGGCCGCAAAACATGCAGTGCAGCCTTTTTCACAATAGCCAGGACAGTGAAGCAATCAAAATATCCAACAAGAGGTGAATGGATAAAGAAGAAGTGGTCCATGTACACAATGGAATATTAGCCATGGAAAACAATGAACCATTGCTCTTTGAGGCACCACAAATGAATCTGGAGATAATCACGAAACATGAGGTAAGTCGGAAAGCAAAAGACCTATATTTTATGGTATCACTTCTAGGCGTTATGTAATAACTGACACAAATGAACATATTTCCGCAGAGAAAGACACTCACAGAGTTAGAAAAGAAAATATGCTCATGTAAAAGGAACGGTGGGGGGAATGGATAAATTAAGATTAGTGTTACTATATATAGACAAACACATATTATATACATATCTCAAAAAGACCGACCATATAGCAAGGGAGGTCTGCGGAACCCTCTGTAACATTTTACATGGGAAGAGGATCTGTACTTGAATAGACATATATAATGTACAAATGAACCAGATTGTGTACACCTAGGACAAACAATATTCTAAGCTTTACACCAATTAAGAAAATTTTTAAAACCAAGAAGAAATAATGAGACATAAACTTATGGGGGTTTCTCCATGCACATTCCAATGTAATTTACAACCTAGGAACACGACTTCCAGAAAGGCTCTGCTGCCCTACTACCCAGCTTTGGGAATGGAGAAATGCTGCCTCCTTGAGGCTACTTCCCACAACAGCAGCTTTAAACCCATTGTTAAAGGTCACAAAATAGTCGCCAAACTGCATTTCGGTAAATGACACCTGCTCTCTAAAAAAATTCTGGGGTGGAAAATCGACCAAAAAATTCAAAAGGGGGCCACCTTCCAAGAAGACAATTTCCAGAGTTGTATTGTACTCCCAATTGTTTCCTTTTTTTTAACAGAAAAGAAAACGGTGGAGAAAAATGATGAGTTTTACGAATTTTCAAAGACATGCAAACCCAAATTACAAAAACCTATCAGCTCACAGCAGCCAGAAGGGCCATTAGCATAAATGCTGCAAACAATAAATGCTGAAGCGATTGTGGAGAAATGCGTACCCTCGAATCTAAGGGGGATGTGGTAAGAGCCACTAATGAAAGCACAAAGAAGGTGCTTTGAAAAGGGAAACACGGTGCTACCAGTCAATCAATCACACCCACTGCTGGGCCTATCACCTGAGAAAATGAGAATCAAAAAGTCACAGGCTGGCAATCCTGCACTCCAACAATATTTACCATAGCCAACACTTGGAAGCAATGAAAATGTCCATCAACCGAGGAATGCACAAAGAAGAAGTGGTCCACGTACACAGTGGAAAATTCCTCCAATAAAAAATAAAAATTAAATTTAAAAATCCAACAAAAGTAAGGAGACATCAGCTTGTGTGGGTTTGACCGGGCACACTCCACTCTAATTTATAACCGAGAAACACCACAGGCCGCAAGGGCTTTTCCCTAGTTACCAGGGTGGTGAACATAGAAAGGCTGCCGCCCTCTGGCAGTTACCTGCAAAAGCAGCTTTAAAGCCTGTGCTAATGGTCATTTCATAGGAACAAGTACTGCAGAACTGTAAATGAAACCTGCCCTCAAAATGTCTTGAGGGAGGTAACGGGCAAAACATTTCAAAATGTGACACATACTTAAAGAGAACACTTTGAAGAACTAAGGGGTAATCACAGCTTGAAAAATAAAAAGGACATGCCTTAAAGCTCAATTTCAACGGATTATGTGGCACATTCGAATTCAACCACAGAGAGGTTTCAGGTCACACTTGTCAGAATAACCATCAGCAAGAAAACTACAAACAATAAATGCTGAAGGTGTTGTGGAGAAATGCATACCCTCAACTTCAAGTGGGACGTAAGTTGGAAAGGGCCACGATAGAGAACAGAATGGAGGTGCCTTAAAAAGGTAAACATTGAGCTACCATATGATCCAGCAGGCCCACTCCTCGACCTATAATCTAAGAAGAGAGAATTGGAAAGACACAGGCAGGCAAATCTGCATTGCACAGTATTACAATAGCCAGGATATGGAAGTAACCAAAAAGTCCACCAACAGATGGGTGGACAAAGAAGAACTCCTCCATGTACAGATGGAATATTCGCTAGTGAAAAAATGAAACAATGCCATTTGCAGCACCATAGATGAGTCTAGACGTAATCACGCCACCTGTAGTAAGTGAGAAAGCAAAAGACCCATATCCTATCATATCACTTTTAGGAGTTACTTATAAATTGATACCAATGAAGATATTTCCACAGAGAAAGGCAATCACAGAATCATTAAAAAACTTCTTGTTCACCAAATAGAAAGGGATGAGGATTGGATACATTAACCCCATATTGGGGTTAACAGAGATATACAAACCATGTGAAATATATAACCACCAAAGACGTACGGAAGACCAGGAGAAGACTACTCAACATTGGGTCATAACCTACATGGGAAAAGGATGCGAGGAAGAATAGATACATGTATATGTGTGAAAGAATCACATCTTGCACACCGAGAACAAACAAGCCATTGTAATCATATTTGCTGGCATAAAAAATAAAAAGTAAATTACAAATATGAACAAGAAGTAATGAGACATAAACATAAAGGGCTTTTTCCCGGCACATTCCATTCTAATTTACAACCTAGAACACCACTTCCATTAAGGCTCTGTTTCCCTAGTGACCAAAATTGGTAAAGGGGAAATGCTGCCACCTTGTGGCCGTTTCCTGCAAGAGCAGCATTAAACTCACAGCTAATGGTCACTTAACATTCACAAGGACTCAGGGCTGTAAAGGACAGCTGCCCTAAAAAATTGTGCTGAAGTAGGGAATGGACAACAAAATTCAAAACAGGCAAATGTTTCAAGAAGAGAGTATGAAGAGTTTAGGTTTACTCATGCTCTTTTTAAAAAAAAAAGGAAAATGGATAAAAGCTCAACCTCAGGGAGTGTTAGACCCATGCAATCTAATCTAGAAAAAGTTTCAACTTACACCAGTCGACTGACCATCAGCAAAAAGTCTACAAACAATAAATGCTGAAGGGGTTTTAGAGAACTGTGTACCCTCTACCTGCTGGTGAGACGTAAAGGGGTAACAGCCAATAATGAGAACAGGAAGGAGCTGTGTTTAAAAGTAAAAATGGAGGTACCATTCAATCCAGCAGGCGCACCATTGGACCTCTCACCTCAGAAGACAAGAATCGAGAAGACACAGGCCGCAAAACCTGCAGTGCAGCCTTTTTCACAATAGCCAGGACAGTGAAGCATTCAAAATATCCAACAAGAGGTGAATGGGTAAAGAAGAAGTGGTCCATGTACACAATGGAATATTAGCCATGGAAAACAATGAACCATTGCTCTTTGAGGCACCACAAATGAATCTGGAGATAATCACGAAACATGAGGTAAGTCGGAAAGCAAAAGACCTATATTTTATGGTATCACTTCTAGGCGTTATGTAATAACTGACACAAATGAACATATTTCCGCAGAGAAAGACACTCACAGAGTTAGAAAAGAAAATATGCTCATGTAAAAGGAACGGTGGGGGGAATGGATAAATTAAGATTAGTGTTACTATATATAGACAAACACATATTATATACATATCTCAAAAAGACCGACCATATAGCAAGGGAGGTCTGCGGAACCCTCTGTAACATTTTACATGGGAAGAGGATCTGTACTTGAATAGACATATATAATGTACAAATGAACCAGATTGTGTACACCTAGGACAAACAATATTCTAAGCTTTACACCAATTAAGAAAATTTTTAAAACCAAGAAGAAATAATGAGACATAAACTTATGGGGGTTTCTCCATGCACATTCCAATGTAATTTACAACCTAGGAACACGACTTCCAGAAAGGCTCTGCTGCCCTACTACCCAGCTTTGGGAGTGGAGAAATGCTGCCTCCTTGAGGCTACTTCCCACAACAGCAGCTTTAAACCCATTGTTAAAGGTCACAAAATAGTCGCCAAACTGCATTTCGGTAAATGACACCTGCTCTCTAAAAAAATTCTGGGGTGGAAAATCGACCAAAAAATTCAAAAGGGGGCCACCTTCCAAGAAGACAATTTCCAGAGTTGTATTGTACTCCCAATTGTTTCCTTTTTTTTAACAGAAAAGAAAACGGTGGAGAAAAATGATGAGTTTTACGAATTTTCAAAGACATGCAAACCCAAATTACAAAAACCTATCAGCTCACAGCAGCCAGAAGGGCCATTAGCATAAATGCTGCAAACAATAAATGCTGAAGCGATTGTGGAGAAATGCGTACCCTCGAATCTAAGGGGGATGTGGTAAGAGCCACTAATGAAAGCACAAAGAAGGTGCTTTGAAAAGGGAAACACGGTGCTACCAGTCAATCAATCACACCCACTGCTGGGCCTATCACCTGAGAAAATGAGAATCAAAAAGTCACAGGCTGGCAATCCTGCACTCCAACAATATTTACCATAGCCAACACTTGGAAGCAATGAAAATGTCCATCAACCGAGGAATGCACAAAGAAGAAGTGGTCCACGTACACAGTGGAAAATTCCTCCAATAAAAAATAAAAATTAAATTTAAAAATCCAACAAAAGTAAGGAGACATCAGCTTGTGTGGGTTTGTCCGGGCACACTCCACTCTAATTTATAACCGAGAAACACCACAGGCCGCAAGGGCTTTTCCCTAGTTACCAGGGTGGTGAACATAGAAAGGCTGCCGCCCTCTGGCAGTTACCTGCAAAAGCAGCTTTAAAGCCTGTGCTAATGGTCATTTCATAGGAACAAGTACTGCAGAACTGTAAATGAAACCTGCCCTCAAAATGTCTTGAGGGAGGTAACGGGCAAAACATTTCAAAATGTGACACATACTTAAAGAGAACACTTTGAAGAACTAAGGGGTAATCACAGCTTGAAAAATAAAAAGGACATGCCTTAAAGCTCAATTTCAACGGATTATGTGGCACATTCGAATTCAACCACAGAGAGGTATCAGCTCACACTTGTCAGAATAACCATCAGCAAGAAAACTACAAACAATAAATGCTGAAGGTGTTGTGGAGAAATTCATACCCTCAACTTCAAGTGGGACGTAAGTTGGAAAGGGCCACGATTGAGAACAGAATGGAGGTGCCTTAAAAAGGTAAACATTGAGCTACCATATGATCCAGCAGGCCCACTCCTCGACCTATAATCTAAGAAGAGAGAATTGGAAAGACACAGGCAGGCAAATCTGCATTGCACAGTATTACAATAGCCAGGATATGGAAGTAACCAAAAAGTCCACCAACAGATGGGTGGACAAAGAAGAACTCCTACATGTACAGAAGGAATATTCACTAGTGAAAAAATGAAACAATGCCATTTGCAGCACCATAGATGAGTCTAGACGTAATCACGCCACCTGTAGTAAGTGAGAAAGCAAAAGACCCATATCCTATCATATCACTTTTAGGAGTTACTTATAAATTGATACCAATGAAGATATTTCCACAGAGAAAGGCAATCACAGAATCATTAAAAAAACTTCTTGTTCACCAAATAGAAAGGGATGAGGATTGGATACATTAACCCCATATTGGGGTTAACAGAGATATACAAACCATGTGAAATATATAACCACCAAAGACGTACGGAAGACCAGGAGAAGACTAATCAACATTGGGTCATAACCTACATGGGAAAAGGATGCGAGGAAGAATAGATACATGTATATGTGTGAAAGAATCACATCTTGCACACCGAGAACAAACAAGCCATTGTAATCATATTTGCTGGCATAAAAAATAAAAAGTAAATTACAAATATGAACAAGAAGTAATGAGACATAAACATAAAGGGCTTTTTCCCGGCACATTCCATTCTAATTTACAACCTAGAACACCACTTCCATTAAGGCTCTGTTTCCCTAGTGACCAAAATTGGTAAAGGGGAAATGCTGCCACCTTGTGGCCGTTTCCTGCAAGAGCAGCATTAAACTCACAGCTAATGGTCACTTAACATTCACAAGGACTCAGGGCTGTAAAGGACAGCTGCCCTAAAAAATTGTGCTGAAGTAGGGAATGGACAACAAAATTCAAAACAGGCAAATGTTTCAAGAAGAGAGTATGAAGAGTTTAGGTTTACTCATGCTCTTTTTAAAAAAAAAAGGAAAATGGATAAAAGCTCAACCTCAGGGAGTGTTAGACCCATGCAATCTAATCTACAAAAAGTTTCAACTTACAACAGTCGACTGACCATCAGCAAAAAGTCTACAAACAATAAATGCTGAAGTGGTTTTAGAGAACTGTGTACCCTCTACCTGCTGGTGAGACGTAAAGGGGTAACAGCCAATAAGGAGAACAGGAAGGAGCTGTGTTTAAAAGTAAAAATGGAGGTACCATTCAATCCAGCAGGCGCACCATTGGACCTCTCACCTGAGAAGACAAGAATCGAGAAGACACAGGCCGCAAAGGCTGCAGTGCAGCCTTTTTCACAATAGCCAGGACAGTGAAGCAATCAAAATGTCCAACAAGAGGTGAATGGATAAAGAAGAAGTGGTCCATGTACACAATGGAATATTAGCCATGGAAAACAATGAACCATTGCTCTTTGAGGCACCACAAATGAATCTGGAGATAATCACGAAACATGAGGTAAGTCGGAAAGCAAAAGACCTATATTCTATAGTATCACTTCTAGGCGTTATCTAATAACGGACACAAATGAACATATTTCCGCAGAGAAAGACACTCACAGAGTTAGAAAAGAAAATATGCTCCTCTAAAAGGAAGGGGGGGGGAATGGATAAATTAAGATTAGTGTTACTATATATAGACAAACACATATTATATACATATCTCAAAAAGACCGACCATATAGCAAGGGAGGTCTGCGGAACCCTCTGTAACATTTTACATGGGAAGAGGATCTGTACTTGAATAGACATATATAATGTACAAATGAACCAGATTGTGTACACCTAGGACAAACAATATTCTAAGCTTTACACCAATTAAGAAAATTTTTAAAACCAAGAAGAAATAATGAGACATAAACTTATGGGGGTTTCTCCATGCACATTCCAATGTAATTTACAACCTAGGAACACGACTTCCAGAAAGGCTCTGCTGCCCTACTACCCAGCTTTGGGAATGGAGAAATGCTGCCTCCTTGAGGCTACTTCCCACAACAGCAGCTTTAAACCCATTGTTAAAGGTCACAAAATAGTCGCCAAACTGCATTTCGGTAAATGACACCTGCTCTCTAAAAAAATTCTGGGGTGGAAAATCGACCAAAAAATTCAAAAGGGGGCCACCTTCCAAGAAGACAATTTCCAGAGTTGTATTGTACTCCCAATTGTTTCCTTTTTTTTAACAGAAAATAAAACGGTGGAGAAAAATGATGAGTTTTACGAATTTTCAAAGACATGCAAACCCAAATTACAAAAACCTATCAGCTCACAGCAGCCAGAAGGGCCATTAGCATAAATGCTGCAAACAATAAATGCTGAAGCGATTGTGGAGAAATGCGTACCCTCGAATCTAAGGGGGATGTGGTAAGAGCCACTAATGAAAGCACAAAGAAGGTGCTTTGAAAAGGGAAACACGGTGCTACCAGTCAATCAATCACACCCACTGCTGGGCCTATCACCTGAGAAAATGAGAATCAAAAAGTCACAGGCTGGCAATCCTGCACTCCAACAATATTTACCATAGCCAACACTTGGAAGCAATGAAAATGTCCATCAACCGAGGAATGCACAAAGAAGAAGTGGTCCACGTACACAGTGGAAAATTCCTCCAATAAAAAATAAAAATTAAATTTAAAAATCCAACAAAAGTAAGGAGACATCAGCTTGTGTGGGTTTGACCGGGCACACTCCACTCTAATTTATAACCGAGAAACACCACAGGCCGCAAGGGCTTTTCCCTAGTTACCAGGGTGGTGAACATAGAAAGGCTGCCGCCCTCTGGCAGTTACCTGCAAAAGCAGCTTTAAAGCCTGTGCTAATGGTCATTTCATAGGAACAAGTACTGCAGAACTGTAAATGAAACCTGCCCTCAAAATGTCTTGAGGGAGGTAACGGGCAAAACATTTCAAAATGTGACACATACTTAAAGAGAACACTTTGAAGAACTAAGGGGTAATCACAGCTTGAAAAATAAAAAGGACATGCCTTAAAGCTCAATTTCAACGGATTATGTGGCACATTCGAATTCAACCACAGAGAGGTTTCAGGTCACACTTGTCAGAATAACCATCAGCAAGAAAACTACAAACAATAAATGCTGAAGGTGTTGTGGAGAAATGCATACCCTCAACTTCAAGTGGGACGTAAGTTGGAAAGGGCCACGATAGAGAACAGAATGGAGGTGCCTTAAAAAGGTAAACATTGAGCTACCATATGATCCAGCAGGCCCACTCCTCGACCTATAATCTAAGAAGAGAGAATTGGAAAGACACAGGCAGGCAAATCTGCATTGCACAGTATTACAATAGCCAGGATATGGAAGTAACCAAAAAGTCCACCAACAGATGGGTGGACAAAGAAGAACTCCTCCATGTACAGATGGAATATTTGCTAGTGAAAAAATGAAACAATGCCATTTGCAGCACCATAGATGAGTCTAGACGTAATCACGCCACCTGTAGTAAGTGAGAAAGCAAAAGACCCATATCCTATCATATCACTTTTAGGAGTTACTTATAAATTGATACCAATGAAGATATTTCCACAGAGAAAGGCAATCACAGAATCATTAAAAAACTTCTTGTTCACCAAATAGAAAGGGATGAGGATTGGATACATTAACCCCATATTGGGGTTAACAGAGATATACAAACCATGTGAAATATATAACCAGCAAAGACGTACGGAAGACCAGGAGAAGACTACTCAACATTGGGTCATAACCTACATGGGAAAAGGATGCGAGGAAAAATAGATACATGTATATGTGTGAAAGAATCACATCTTGCACACCGAGAACAAACAAGCCATTGTAATCATATTTGCTGGCATAAAAAATAAAAAGTAAATTACAAATATGAACAAGAAGTAATGAGACATAAACATAAAGGGCTTTTTCCCGGCACATTCCATTCTAATTTACAACCTAGAACACCACTTCCATTAAGGCTCTGTTTCCCTAGTGACCAAAATTGGTAAAGGGGAAATGCTGCCACCTTGTGGCCGTTTCCTGCAAGAGCAGCATTAAACTCACAGCTAATGGTCACTTAACATTCACAAGGACTCAGGGCTGTAAAGGACAGCTGCCCTAAAAAATTGTGCTGAAGTAGGGAATGGACAACAAAATTCAAAACAGGCAAATGTTTCAAGAAGAGAGTATGAAGAGTTTAGGTTTACTCATGCTCTTTTTAAAAAAAAAAGGAAAATGGATAAAAGCTCAACCTCAGGGAGTGTTAGACCCATGCAATCTAATCTACAAAAAGTTTCAACTTACACCAGTCGACTGACCATCAGCAAAAAGTCTACAAACAATAAATGCTGAAGGGGTTTTAGAGAACTGTGTACCCTCTACCTGCTGGTGAGACGTAAAGGGGTAACAGCCAATAATGAGAACAGGAAGGAGCTGTGTTTAAAAGTAAAAATGGAGGTACCATTCAATCCAGCAGGCGCACCATTGGACCTCTCACCTCAGAAGACAAGAATCGAGAAGACACAGGCCGCAAAACCTGCAGTGCAGCCTTTTTCACAATAGCCAGGACAGTGAAGCATTCAAAATATCCAACAAGAGGTGAATGGATAAAGAAGAAGTGGTCCATGTACACAATGGAATATTAGCCATGGAAAACAATGAACCATTGCTCTTTGAGGCACCACAAATGAATCTGGAGATAATCACGAAACATGAGGTAAGTCGGAAAGCAAAAGACCTATATTTTATGGTATCACTTCTAGGCGTTATGTAATAACTGACACAAATGAACATATTTCCGCAGAGAAAGACACTCACAGAGTTAGAAAAGAAAATATGCTCATGTAAAAGGAACGGTGGGGGGAATGGATAAATTAAGATTAGTGTTACTATATATAGACAAACACATATTATATACATATCTCAAAAAGACCGACCATATAGCAAGGGAGGTCTGCGGAACCCTCTGTAACATTTTACATGGGAAGAGGATCTGTACTTGAATAGACATATATAATGTACAAATGAACCAGATTGTGTACACCTAGGACAAACAATATTCTAAGCTTTACACCAATTAAGAAAATTTTTAAAACCAAGAAGAAATAATGAGACATAAACTTATGGGGGTTTCTCCATGCACATTCCAATGTAATTTACAACCTAGGAACACGACTTCCAGAAAGGCTCTGCTGCCCTACTACCCAGCTTTGGGAGTGGAGAAATGCTGCCTCCTTGAGGCTACTTCCCACAACAGCAGCTTTAAACCCATTGTTAAAGGTCACAAAATAGTCGCCAAACTGCATTTCGGTAAATGACACCTGCTCTCTAAAAAAATTCTGGGGTGGAAAATCGACCAAAAAATTCAAAAGGGGGCCACCTTCCAAGAAGACAATTTCCAGAGTTGTATTGTACTCCCAATTGTTTCCTTTTTTTTAACAGAAAAGAAAACGGTGGAGAAAAATGATGAGTTTTACGAATTTTCAAAGACATGCAAACCCAAATTACAAAAACCTATCAGCTCACAGCAGCCAGAAGGGCCATTAGCATAAATGCTGCAAACAATAAATGCTGAAGCGATTGTGGAGAAATGCGTACCCTCGAATCTAAGGGGGATGTGGTAGGAGCCACTAATGAAAGCACAAAGAAGGTGCTTTGAAAAGGGAAACACGGTGCTACCAGTCAATCAATCACACCCACTGCTGGGCCTAACACCTGAGAAAATGAGAATCAAAAAGTCACAGGCTGGCAATCCTGCACTCCAACAATATTTACCATAGCCAACACTTGGAAGCAATGAAAATGTCCATCAACCGAGGAATGCACAAAGAAGAAGTGGTCCACGTACACAGTGGAAAATTCCTCCAATAAAAAATAAAAATTAAATTTAAAAATCCAACAAAAGTAAGGAGACATCAGCTTGTGTGGGTTTGTCCGGGCACACTCCACTCTAATTTATAACCGAGAAACACCACAGGCCGCAAGGGCTTTTCCCTAGTTACCAGGGTGGTGAACATAGAAAGGCTGCCGCCCTCTGGCAGTTACCTGCAAAAGCAGCTTTAAAGCCTGTGCTAATGGTCATTTCATAGGAACAAGTACTGCAGAACTGTAAATGAAACCTGCCCTCAAAATGTCTTGAGGGAGGTAACGGGCAAAACATTTCAAAATGTGACACATACTTAAAGAGAACACTTTGAAGAACTAAGGGGTAATCACAGCTTGAAAAATAAAAAGGACATGCCTTAAAGCTCAATTTCAACGGATTATGTGGCACATTCGAATTCAACCACAGAGAGGTTTCAGGTCACACTTGTCAGAATAACCATCAGCAAGAAAACTACAAACAATAAATGCTGAAGGTGTTGTGGAGAAATGCATACCCTCAACTTCAAGTGGGACGTAAGTTGGAAAGGGCCACGATAGAGGACAGAATGGAGGTGCCTTAAAAAGGTAAACATTGAGCTACCATATGATCCAGCAGGCCCACTCCTCGACCTATAATCTAAGAAGAGAGAATTGGAAAGACACAGGCAGGCAAATCTGCATTGCACAGTATTACAATAGCCAGGATATGGAAGTAACCAAAAAGTCCACCAACAGATGGGTGGACAAAGAAGAACTCCTCCATGTACAGATGGAATATTTGCTAGTGAAAAAATGAAACAATGCCATTTGCAGCACCATAGATGAGTCTAGACGTAATCACGCCACCTGTAGTAAGTGAGAAAGCAAAAGACCCATATCCTATCATATCACTTTTAGGAGTTACTTATAAATTGATACCAATGAAGATATTTCCACAGAGAAAGGCAATCACAGAATCATTAAAAAACTTCTTGTTCACCAAATAGAAAGGGATGAGGATTGGATACATTAACCCCATATTGGGGTTAACAGAGATATACAAACCATGTGAAATATATAACCACCAAAGACGTACGGAAGAACAAGAGAAGACTACTCAACATTGGGTCATAACCTACATGGGAAAAGGATGCGAGGAAGAATAGATACATGTATATGTGTGAAAGAACCACATCTTGCACACCTAGAACAAACAAACCATTGTAATCATATTTGCTGGCATAAAAAATAAAAAGTAAATTACAAATATGAACAAGAAGTAATGAGACATAAACATAAAGGGCTTTTTCCCGGCACATTCCATTCTAATTTACAACCTAGAACACCACTTCCATTAAGGCTCTGTTTCCCTAGTGACCAAAATTGGTAAAGGGGAAATGCTGCCACCTTGTGGCCGTTTCCTGCAAGAGCAGCATTAAACTCACAGCTAATGGTCACTTAACATTCACAAGGACTCAGGGCTGTAAAGGACAGCTGCCCTAAAAAATTGTGCTGAAGTAGGGAATGGACAACAAAATTCAAAACAGGCAAATGTTTCAAGAAGAGAGTATGAAGAGTTTAGGTTTACTCATGCTCTTTTTAAAAAAAAAAGGAAAATGGATAAAAGCTCAACCTCAGGGAGTGTTAGACCCATGCAATCTAATCTACAAAAAGTTTCAACTTACACCAGTCGACTGACCATCAGCAAAAAGTCTACAAACAATAAATGCTGAAGGGGTTTTAGAGAACTGTGTACCCTCTACCTGCTGGTGAGACGTAAAGGGGTAACAGCCAATAATGAGAACAGGAAGGAGCTGTGTTTAAAAGTAAAAATGGAGGTACCATTCAATCCAGCAGGCGCACCATTGGACCTCTCACCTCAGAAGACAAGAATCGAGAAGACACAGGCCGCAAAACCTGCAGTGCAGCCTTTTTCACAATAGCCAGGACAGTGAAGCAATCAAAATATCCAACAAGAGGTGAATGGATAAAGAAGAAGTGGTCCATGTACACAATGGAATATTAGCCATGGAAAACAATGAACCATTGCTCTTTGAGGCACCACAAATGAATCTGGAGATAATCACGAAACATGAGGTAAGTCGGAAAGCAAAAGACCTATATTTTATGGTATCACTTCTAGGCGTTATGTAATAACTGACACAAATGAACATATTTCCGCAGAGAAAGACACTCACAGAGTTAGAAAAGAAAATATGCTCATGTAAAAGGAACGGTGGGGGGAATGGATAAATTAAGATTAGTGTTACTATATATAGACAAACACATATTATATACATATCTCAAAAAGACCGACCATATAGCAAGGGAGGTCTGCGGAACCCTCTGTAACATTTTACATGGGAAGAGGATCTGTACTTGAATAGACATATATAATGTACAAATGAACCAGATTGTGTACACCTAGGACAAACAATATTCTAAGCTTTACACCAATTAAGAAAATTTTTAAAACCAAGAAGAAATAATGAGACATAAACTTATGGGGGTTTCTCCATGCACATTCCAATGTAATTTACAACCTAGGAACACGACTTCCAGAAAGGCTCTGCTGCCCTACTACCCAGCTTTGGGAGTGGAGAAATGCTGCCTCCTTGAGGCTACTTCCCACAACAGCAGCTTTAAACCCATTGTTAAAGGTCACAAAATAGTCGCCAAACTGCATTTCGGTAAATGACACCTGCTCTCTAAAAAAATTCTGGGGTGGAAAATCGACCAAAAAATTCAAAAGGGGGCCACCTTCCAAGAAGACAATTTCCAGAGTTGTATTGTACTCCCAATTGTTTCCTTTTTTTTAACAGAAAAGAAAACGGTGGAGAAAAATGATGAGTTTTACGAATTTTCAAAGACATGCAAACCCAAATTACAAAAACCTATCAGCTCACAGCAGCCAGAAGGGCCATTAGCATAAATGCTGCAAACAATAAATGCTGAAGCGATTGTGGAGAAATGCGTACCCTCGAATCTAAGGGGGATGTGGTAGGAGCCACTAATGAAAGCACAAAGAAGGTGCTTTGAAAAGGGAAACACGGTGCTACCAGTCAATCAATCACACCCACTGCTGGGCCTATCACCTGAGAAAATGAGAATCAAAAAGTCACAGGCTGGCAATCCTGCACTCCAACAATATTTACCATAGCCAACACTTGGAAGCAATGAAAATGTCCATCAACCGAGGAATGCACAAAGAAGAAGTGGTCCACGTACACAGTGGAAAATTCCTCCAATAAAAAATAAAAATTAAATTTAAAAATCCAACAAAAGTAAGGAGACATCAGCTTGTGTGGGTTTGTCCGGGCACACTCCACTCTAATTTATAACCGAGAAACACCACAGGCCGCAAGGTCTTTTCCCTAGTTACCAGGGTGGTGAACATAGAAAGGCTGCCGCCCTCTGGCAGTTACCTGCAAAAGCAGCTTTAAAGCCTGTGCTAATGGTCATTTCATAGGAACAAGTACTGCAGAACTGTAAATGAAACCTGCCCTCAAAATGTCTTGAGGGAGGTAACGGGCAAAACATTTCAAAATGTGACACATACTTAAAGAGAACACTTTGAAGAACTAAGGGGTAATCACAGCTTGAAAAATAAAAAGGACATGCCTTAAAGCTCAATTTCAACGGATTATGTGGCACATTCGAATTCAACCACAGAGAGGTTTCAGGTCACACTTGTCAGAATAACCATCAGCAAGAAAACTACAAACAATAAATGCTGAAGGTGTTGTGGAGAAATGCATACCCTCAACTTCAAGTGGGACGTAAGTTGGAAAGGGCCACGATAGAGGACAGAATGGAGGTGCCTTAAAAAGGTAAACATTGAGCTACCATATGATCCAGCAGGCCCACTCCTCGACCTATAATCTAAGAAGAGAGAATTGGAAAGACACAGGCAGGCAAATCTGCATTGCACAGTATTACAATAGCCAGGATATGGAAGTAACCAAAAAGTCCACCAACAGATGGGTGGACAAAGAAGAACTCCTCCATGTACAGATGGAATATTCGCTAGTGAAAAAATGAAACAATGCCATTTGCAGCACCATAGATGAGTCTAGACGTAATCACGCCACCTGTAGTAAGTGAGAAAGCAAAAGACCCATATCCTATCATATCACTTTTAGGAGTTACTTATAAATTGATACCAATGAAGATATTTCCACAGAGAAAGGCAATCACAGAATCATTAAAAAACTTCTTGTTCACCAAATAGAAAGGGATGAGGATTGGATACATTAACCCCATATTGGGGTTAACAGAGATATACAAACCATGTGAAATATATAACCACCAAAGACGTACGGAAGACCAGGAGAAGACTACTCAACATTGGGTCATAACCTACATGGGAAAAGGATGCGAGGAAAAATAGATACATGTATATGTGTGAAAGAATCACATCTTGCACACCGAGAACAAACAAGCCATTGTAATCATATTTGCTGGCATAAAAAATAAAAAGTAAATTACAAATATGAACAAGAAGTAATGAGACATAAACATAAAGGGCTTTTTCCCGGCACATTCCATTCTAATTTACAACCTAGAACACCACTTCCATTAAGGCTCTGTTTCCCTAGTGACCAAAATTGGTAAAGGGGAAATGCTGCCACCTTGTGGCCGTTTCCTGCAAGAGCAGCATTAAACTCACAGCTAATGGTCACTTAACATTCACAAGGACTCAGGGCTGTAAAGGACAGCTGCCCTAAAAAATTGTGCTGAAGTAGGGAATGGACAACAAAATTCAAAACAGGCAAATGTTTCAAGAAGAGAGTATGAAGAGTTTAGGTTTACTCATGCTCTTTTTAAAAAAAAAAGGAAAATGGATAAAAGTTCAACCTCAGGGAGTGTTAGACCCATGCAATCTAATCTACAAAAAGTTTCAACTTACACAAGTCGACTGACCATCAGCAAAAAGTCTACAAACAATAAATGCTGAAGGGGTTTTAGAGAACTGTGTACCCTCTACCTGCTGGTGAGACGTAAAGGGGTAACAGCCAATAATGAGAACAGGAAGGAGCTGTGTTTAAAAGTAAAAATGGAGGTACCATTCAATCCAGCAGGCGCACCATTGGACCTCTCACCTCAGAAGACAAGAATCGAGAAGACACAGGCCGCAAAACATGCAGTGCAGCCTTTTTCACAATAGCCAGGACAGTGAAGCAATCAAAATATCCAACAAGAGGTGAATGGATAAAGAAGAAGTGGTCCATGTACACAATGGAATATTAGCCATGGAAAACAATGAACCATTGCTCTTTGAGGCACCACAAATGAATCTGGAGATAATCACGAAACATGAGGTAAGTCGGAAAGCAAAAGACCTATATTTTATGGTATCACTTCTAGGCGTTATGTAATAACTGACACAAATGAACATATTTCCGCAGAGAAAGACACTCACAGAGTTAGAAAAGAAAATATGCTCATGTAAAAGGAACGGTGGGGGGAATGGATAAATTAAGATTAGTGTTACTATATATAGACAAACACATATTATATACATATCTCAAAAAGACCGACCATATAGCAAGGGAGGTCTGCGGAACCCTCTGTAACATTTTACATGGGAAGAGGATCTGTACTTGAATAGACATATATAATGTACAAATGAACCAGATTGTGTACACCTAGGACAAACAATATTCTAAGCTTTACACCAATTAAGAAAATTTTTAAAACCAAGAAGAAATAATGAGACATAAACTTATGGGGGTTTCTCCATGCACATTCCAATGTAATTTACAACCTAGGAACACGACTTCCAGAAAGGCTCTGCTGCCCTACTACCCAGCTTTGGGAATGGAGAAATGCTGCCTCCTTGAGGCTACTTCCCACAACAGCAGCTTTAAACCCATTGTTAAAGGTCACAAAATAGTCGCCAAACTGCATTTCGGTAAATGACACCTGCTCTCTAAAAAAATTCTGGGGTGGAAAATCGACCAAAAAATTCAAAAGGGGGCCACCTTCCAAGAAGACAATTTCCAGAGTTGTATTGTACGCCCAATTGTTTCCTTTTTTTTAACAGAAAAGAAAACGGTGGAGAAAAATGATGAGTTTTACGAATTTTCAAAGACATGCAAACCCAAATTACAAAAACCTATCAGCTCACAGCAGCCAGAAGGGCCATTAGCATAAATGCTGCAAACAATAAATGCTGAAGCGATTGTGGAGAAATGCGTACCCTCGAATCTAAGGGGGATGTGGTAAGAGCCACTAATGAAAGCACAAAGAAGGTGCTTTGAAAAGGGAAACACGGTGCTACCAGTCAATCAATCACACCCACTGCTGGGCCTATCACCTGAGAAAATGAGAATCAAAAAGTCACAGGCTGGCAATCCTGCACTCCAACAATATTTACCATAGCCAACACTTGGAAGCAATGAAAATGTCCATCAACCGAGGAATGCACAAAGAAGAAGTGGTCCACGTACACAGTGGAAAATTCCTCCAATAAAAAATAAAAATTAAATTTAAAAATCCAACAAAAGTAAGGAGACATCAGCTTGTGTGGGTTTGACCGGGCACACTCCACTCTAATTTATAACCGAGAAACACCACAGGCCGCAAGGGCTTTTCCCTAGTTACCAGGGTGGTGAACATAGAAAGGCTGCCGCCCTCTGGCAGTTACCTGCAAAAGCAGCTTTAAAGCCTGTGCTAATGGTCATTTCATAGGAACAAGTACTGCAGAACTGTAAATGAAACCTGCCCTCAAAATGTCTTGAGGGAGGTAACGGGCAAAACATTTCAAAATGTGACACATACTTAAAGAGAACACTTTGAAGAACTAAGGGGTAATCACAGCTTGAAAAATAAAAAGGACATGCCTTAAAGCTCAATTTCAACGGATTATGTGGCACATTCGAATTCAACCACAGAGAGGTTTCAGGTCACACTTGTCAGAATAACCATCAGCAAGAAAACTACAAACAATAAATGCTGAAGGTGTTGTGGAGAAATGCATACCCTCAACTTCAAGTGGGACGTAAGTTGGAAAGGGCCACGATAGAGAACAGAATGGAGGTGCCTTAAAAAGGTAAACATTGAGCTACCATATGATCCAGCAGGCCCACTCCTCGACCTATAATCTAAGAAGAGAGAATTGGAAAGACACAGGCAGGCAAATCTGCATTGCACAGTATTACAATAGCCAGGATATGGAAGTAACCAAAAAGTCCACCAACAGATGGGTGGACAAAGAAGAACTCCTCCATGTACAGATGGAATATTCGCTAGTGAAAAAATGAAACAATGCCATTTGCAGCACCATAGATGAGTCTAGACGTAATCACGCCACCTGTAGTAAGTGAGAAAGCAAAAGACCCATATCCTATCATATCACTTTTAGGAGTTACTTATAAATTGATACCAATGAAGATATTTCCACAGAGAAAGGCAATCACAGAATCATTAAAAAACTTCTTGTTCACCAAATAGAAAGGGATGAGGATTGGATACATTAACCCCATATTGGGGTTAACAGAGATATACAAACCATGTGAAATATATAACCACCAAAGACGTACGGAAGACCAGGAGAAGATTACTCAACATTGGGTCATAACCTACATGGGAAAAGGATGCGAGGAAGAATAGATACATGTATATGTGTGAAAGAATCACATCTTGCACACCGAGAACAAACAAGCCATTGTAATCATATTTGCTGGCATAAAAAATAAAAAGTAAATTACAAATATGAACAAGAAGTAATGAGACATAAACATAAAGGGCTTTTTCCCGGCACATTCCATTCTAATTTACAACCTAGAACACCACTTCCATTAAGGCTCTGTTTCCCTAGTGACCAAAATTGGTAAAGGGGAAATGCTGCCACCTTGTGGCCGTTTCCTGCAAGAGCAGCATTAAACTCACAGCTAATGGTCACTTAACATTCACAAGGACTCAGGGCTGTAAAGGACAGCTGCCCTAAAAAATTGTGCTGAAGTAGGGAATGGACAACAAAATTCAAAACAGGCAAATGTTTCAAGAAGAGAGTATGAAGAGTTTAGGTTTACTCATGCTCTTTTTAAAAAAAAAAGGAAAATGGATAAAAGCTCAACCTCAGGGAGTGTTAGACCCATGCAATCTAATCTAGAAAAAGTTTCAACTTACACCAGTCGACTGACCATCAGCAAAAAGTCTACAAACAATAAATGCTGAAGGGGTTTTAGAGAACTGTGTACCCTCTACCTGCTGGTGAGACGTAAAGGGGTAACAGCCAATAATGAGAACAGGAAGGAGCTGTGTTTAAAAGTAAAAATGGAGGTACCATTCAATCCAGCAGGCGCACCATTGGACCTCTCACCTCAGAAGACAAGAATCGAGAAGACACAGGCCGCAAAACATGCAGTGCAGCCTTTTTCACAATAGCCAGGACAGTGAAGCAATCAAAATATCCAACAAGAGGTGAATGGATAAAGAAGAAGTGGTCCATGTACACAATGGAATATTAGCCATGGAAAACAATGAACCATTGCTCTTTGAGGCACCACAAATGAATCTGGAGATAATCACGAAACATGAGGTAAGTCGGAAAGCAAAAGACCTATATTTTATGGTATCACTTCTAGGCGTTATGTAATAACTGACACAAATGAACATATTTCCGCAGAGAAAGACACTCACAGAGTTAGAAAAGAAAATATGCTCATGTAAAAGGAACGGTGGGGGGAATGGATAAATTAAGATTAGTGTTACTATATATAGACAAACACATATTATATACATATCTCAAAAAGACCGACCATATAGCAAGGGAGGTCTGCGGAACCCTCTGTAACATTTTACATGGGAAGAGGATCTGTACTTGAATAGACATATATAATGTACAAATGAACCAGATTGTGTACACCTAGGACAAACAATATTCTAAGCTTTACACCAATTAAGAAAATTTTTAAAACCAAGAAGAAATAATGAGACATAAACTTATGGGGGTTTCTCCATGCACATTCCAAAGTAATTTACAACCTAGGAACACGACTTCCAGAAAGGCTCTGCTGCCCTACTACCCAGCTTTGGGAATGGAGAAATGCTGCCTCCTTGAGGCTACTTCCCACAACAGCAGCTTTAAACCCATTGTTAAAGGTCACAAAATAGTCGCCAAACTGCATTTCGGTAAATGACACCTGCTCTCTAAAAAAATTCTGGGGTGGAAAATCGACCAAAAAATTCAAAAGGGGGCCACCTTCCAAGAAGACAATTTCCAGAGTTGTATTGTACTCCCAATTGTTTCCTTTTTTTTAACAGAAAAGAAAACGGTGGAGAAAAATGATGAGTTTTACGAATTTTCAAAGACATGCAAACCCAAATTACAAAAACCTATCAGCTCACAGCAGCCAGAAGGGCCATTAGCATAAATGCTGCAAACAATAAATGCTGAAGCGATTGTGGAGAAATGCGTACCCTCGATTCTAAGGGGGATGTGGTAAGAGCCACTAATGAAAGCACAAAGAAGGTGCTTTGAAAAGGGAAACACGGTGCTACCAGTCAATCAATCACACCCACTGCTGGGCCTATCACCTGAGAAAATGAGAATCCAAAAGTCACAGGCTGGCAATCCTGCACTCCAACAATATTTACCATAGCCAACACTTGGAAGCAATGAAAATGTCCATCAACCGAGGAATGCACAAAGTAGAAGTGGTCCACGTACACAGTGGAAAATTCCTCCAATAAAAAATAAAAATTAAATTTAAAAATTCAACAAAAGTAAGGAGACATCAGCTTGTGTGGGTTTGTCCGGGCACACTCCACTCTAATTTATAACCGAGAAACACCACAGGCCGCAAGGGCTTTTCCCTAGTTACCAGGGTGGTGAACATAGAAAGGCTGCCGCCCTCTGGCAGTTACCTGCAAAAGCAGCTTTAAAGCCTGTGCTAATGGTCATTTCATAGGAACAAGTACTGCAGAACTGTAAATGAAACCTGCCCTCAAAATGTCTTGAGGGAGGTAACGGGCAAAACATTTCAAAATGTGACACATACTTAAAGAGAACACTTTGAAGAACTAAGGGGTAATCACAGCTTGAAAAATAAAAAGGACATGCCTTAAAGCTCAATTTCAACGGATTATGTGGCACATTCGAATTCAACCACAGAGAGGTTTCAGGTCACACTTGTCAGAATAACCATCAGCAAGAAAACTACAAACAATAAATGCTGAAGGTGTTGTGGAGAAATGCATACCCTCAACTTCAAGTGGGACGTAAGTTGGAAAGGGCCACGATAGAGGACAGAATGGAGGTGCCTTAAAAAGGTAAACATTGAGCTACCATATGATCCAGCAGGCCCACTCCTCGACCTATAATCTAAGAAGAGAGAATTGGAAAGACACAGGCAGGCAAATCTGCATTGCACAGTATTACAATAGCCAGGATATGGAAGTAACCAAAAAGTCCACCAACAGATGGGTGGACAAAGAAGAACTCCTCCATGTACAGATGGAATATTTGCTAGTGAAAAAATGAAACAATGCCATTTGCAGCACCATAGATGAGTCTAGACGTAATCACGCCACCTGTAGTAAGTGAGAAAGCAAAAGACCCATATCCTATCATATCACTTTTAGGAGTTACTTATAAATTGATACCAATGAAGATATTTCCACAGAGAAAGGCAATCACAGAATCATTAAAAAACTTCTTGTTCACCAAATAGAAAGGGATGAGGATTGGATACATTAACCCCATATTGGGGTTAACAGAGATATACAAACCATGTGAAATATATAACCACCAAAGACGTACGGAAGAACAAGAGAAGACTACTCAACATTGGGTCATAACCTACATGGGAAAAGGATGCGAGGAAGAATAGATACATGTATATGTGTGAAAGAACCACATCTTGCACACCTAGAACAAACAAACCATTGTAATCATATTTGCTGGCATAAAAAATAAAAAGTAAATTACAAATATGAACAAGAAGTAATGAGACATAAACATAAAGGGCTTTTTCCCGGCACATTCCATTCTAATTTACAACCTAGAACACCACTTCCATTAAGGCTCTGTTTCCCTAGTGACCAAAATTGGTAAAGGGGAAATGCTGCCACCTTGTGGCCGTTTCCTGCAAGAGCAGCATTAAACTCACAGCTAATGGTCACTTAACATTCACAAGGACTCAGGGCTGTAAAGGACAGCTTCCCTAAAAAATTGTGCTGAAGTAGGGAATGGACAACAAAATTCAAAACAGGCAAATGTTTCAAGAAGAGAGTATGAAGAGTTTAGGTTTACTCATGCTCTTTTTAAAAAAAAAAGGAAAATGGATAAAAGCTCAACCTCAGGGAGTGTTAGACCCATGCAATCTAATCTAGAAAAAGTTTCAACTTACACCAGTCGACTGACCATCAGCAAAAAGTCTACAAACAATAAATGCTGAAGGGGTTTTAGAGAACTGTGTACCCTCTACCTGCTGGTGAGACGTAAAGGGGTAACAGCCAATAATGAGAACAGGAAGGAGCTGTGTTTAAAAGTAAAAATGGAGGTACCATTCAATCCAGCAGGCGCACCATTGGACCTCTCACCTCAGAAGACAAGAATCGAGAAGACACAGGCCGCAAAACCTGCAGTGCAGCCTTTTTCACAATAGCCAGGACAGTGAAGCATTCAAAATATCCAACAAGAGGTGAATGGGTAAAGAAGAAGTGGTCCATGTACACAATGGAATATTAGCCATGGAAAACAATGAACCATTGCTCTTTGAGGCACCACAAATGAATCTGGAGATAATCACGAAACATGAGGTAAGTCGGAAAGCAAAAGACCTATATTTTATGGTATCACTTCTAGGCGTTATGTAATAACTGACACAAATGAACATATTTCCGCAGAGAAAGACACTCACAGAGTTAGAAAAGAAAATATGCTCATGTAAAAGGAACGGTGGGGGGAATGGATAAATTAAGATTAGTGTTACTATATATAGACAAACACATATTATATACATATCTCAAAAAGACCGACCATATAGCAAGGGAGGTCTGCGGAACCCTCTGTAACATTTTACATGGGAAGAGGATCTGTACTTGAATAGACATATATAATGTACAAATGAACCAGATTGTGTACACCTAGGACAAACAATATTCTAAGCTTTACACCAATTAAGAAAATTTTTAAAACCAAGAAGAAATAATGAGACATAAACTTATGGGGGTTTCTCCATGCACATTCCAATGTAATTTACAACCTAGGAACACGACTTCCAGAAAGGCTCTGCTGCCCTACTACCCAGCTTTGGGAGTGGAGAAATGCTGCCTCCTTGAGGCTACTTCCCACAACAGCAGCTTTAAACCCATTGTTAAAGGTCACAAAATAGTCGCCAAACTGCATTTCGGTAAATGACACCTGCTCTCTAAAAAAATTCTGGGGTGGAAAATCGACCAAAAAATTCAAAAGGGGGCCACCTTCCAAGAAGACAATTTCCAGAGTTGTATTGTACTCCCAATTGTTTCCTTTTTTTTAACAGAAAAGAAAACGGTGGAGAAAAATGATGAGTTTTACGAATTTTCAAAGACATGCAAACCCAAATTACAAAAACCTATCAGCTCACAGCAGCCAGAAGGGCCATTAGCATAAATGCTGCAAACAATAAATGCTGAAGCGATTGTGGAGAAATGCGTACCCTCGAATCTAAGGGGGATGTGGTAAGAGCCACTAATGAAAGCACAAAGAAGGTGCTTTGAAAAGGGAAACACGGTGCTACCAGTCAATCAATCACACCCACTGCTGGGCCTATCACCTGAGAAAATGAGAATCAAAAAGTCACAGGCTGGCAATCCTGCACTCCAACAATATTTACCATAGCCAACACTTGGAAGCAATGAAAATGTCCATCAACCGAGGAATGCACAAAGAAGAAGTGGTCCACGTACACAGTGGAAAATTCCTCCAATAAAAAATAAAAATTAAATTTAAAAATCCAACAAAAGTAAGGAGACATCAGCTTGTGTGGGTTTGTCCGGGCACACTCCACTCTAATTTATAACCGAGAAACACCACAGGCCGCAAGGGCTTTTCCCTAGTTACCAGGGTGGTGAACATAGAAAGGCTGCCGCCCTCTGGCAGTTACCTGCAAAAGCAGCTTTAAAGCCTGTGCTAATGGTCATTTCATAGGAACAAGTACTGCAGAACTGTAAATGAAACCTGCCCTCAAAATGTCTTGAGGGAGGTAACGGGCAAAACATTTCAAAATGTGACACATACTTAAAGAGAACACTTTGAAGAACTAAGGGGTAATCACAGCTTGAAAAATAAAAAGGACATGCCTTAAAGCTCAATTTCAACGGATTATGTGGCACATTCGAATTCAACCACAGAGAGGTATCAGCTCACACTTGTCAGAATAACCATCAGCAAGAAAACTACAAACAATAAATGCTGAAGGTGTTGTGGAGAAATTCATACCCTCAACTTCAAGTGGGACGTAAGTTGGAAAGGGCCACGATTGAGAACAGAATGGAGGTGCCTTAAAAAGGTAAACATTGAGCTACCATATGATCCAGCAGGCCCACTCCTCGACCTATAATCTAAGAAGAGAGAATTGGAAAGACACAGGCAGGCAAATCTGCATTGCACAGTATTACAATAGCCAGGATATGGAAGTAACCAAAAAGTCCACCAACAGATGGGTGGACAAAGAAGAACTCCTACATGTACAGAAGGAATATTCACTAGTGAAAAAATGAAACAATGCCATTTGCAGCACCATAGATGAGTCTAGACGTAATCACGCCACCTGTAGTAAGTGAGAAAGCAAAAGACCCATATCCTATCATATCACTTTTAGGAGTTACTTATAAATTGATACCAATGAAGATATTTCCACAGAGAAAGGCAATCACAGAATCATTAAAAAAACTTCTTGTTCACCAAATAGAAAGGGATGAGGATTGGATACATTAACCCCATATTGGGGTTAACAGAGATATACAAACCATGTGAAATATATAACCACCAAAGACGTACGGAAGACCAGGAGAAGACTAATCAACATTGGGTCATAACCTACATGGGAAAAGGATGCGAGGAAGAATAGATACATGTATATGTGTGAAAGAATCACATCTTGCACACCGAGAACAAACAAGCCATTGTAATCATATTTGCTGGCATAAAAAATAAAAAGTAAATTACAAATATGAACAAGAAGTAATGAGACATAAACATAAAGGGCTTTTTCCCGGCACATTCCATTCTAATTTACAACCTAGAACACCACTTCCATTAAGGCTCTGTTTCCCTAGTGACCAAAATTGGTAAAGGGGAAATGCTGCCACGTTGTGGCCGTTTCCTGCAAGAGCAGCATTAAACTCACAGCTAATGGTCACTTAACATTCACAAGGACTCAGGGCTGTAAAGGACAGCTGCCCTAAAAAATTGTGCTGAAGTAGGGAATGGACAACAAAATTCAAAACAGGCAAATGTTTCAAGAAGAGAGTATGAAGAGTTTAGGTTTACTCATGCTCTTTTTAAAAAAAAAAGGAAAATGGATAAAAGCTCAACCTCAGGGAGTGTTAGACCCATGCAATCTAATCTACAAAAAGTTTCAACTTACAACAGTCGACTGACCATCAGCAAAAAGTCTACAAACAATAAATGCTGAAGTGGTTTTAGAGAACTGTGTACCCTCTACCTGCTGGTGAGACGTAAAGGGGTAACAGCCAATAAGGAGAACAGGAAGGAGCTGTGTTTAAAAGTAAAAATGGAGGTACCATTCAATCCAGCAGGCGCACCATTGGACCTCTCACCTGAGAAGACAAGAATCGAGAAGACACAGGCCGCAAAGGCTGCAGTGCAGCCTTTTTCACAATAGCCAGGACAGTGAAGCAATCAAAATGTCCAACAAGAGGTGAATGGATAAAGAAGAAGTGGTCCATGTACACAATGGAATATTAGCCATGGAAAACAATGAACCATTGCTCTTTGAGGCACCACAAATGAATCTGGAGATAATCACGAAACATGAGGTAAGTCGGAAAGCAAAAGACCTATATTCTATAGTATCACTTCTAGGCGTTATCTAATAACGGACACAAATGAACATATTTCCGCAGAGAAAGACACTCACAGAGTTAGAAAAGAAAATATGCTCCTCTAAAAGGAAGGGGGGGGGAATGGATAAATTAAGATTAGTGTTACTATATATAGACAAACACATATTATATACATATCTCAAAAAGACCGACCATATAGCAAGGGAGGTCTGCGGAACCCTCTGTAACATTTTACATGGGAAGAGGATCTGTACTTGAATAGACATATATAATGTACAAATGAACCAGATTGTGTACACCTAGGACAAACAATATTCTAAGCTTTACACCAATTAAGAAAATTTTTAAAACCAAGAAGAAATAATGAGACATAAACTTATGGGGGTTTCTCCATGCACATTCCAATGTAATTTACAACCTAGGAACACGACTTCCAGAAAGGCTCTGCTGCCCTACTACCCAGCTTTGGGAATGGAGAAATGCTGCCTCCTTGAGGCTACTTCCCACAACAGCAGCTTTAAACCCATTGTTAAAGGTCACAAAATAGTCGCCAAACTGCATTTCGGTAAATGACACCTGCTCTCTAAAAAAATTCTGGGGTGGAAAATCGACCAAAAAATTCAAAAGGGGGCCACCTTCCAAGAAGACAATTTCCAGAGTTGTATTGTACTCCCAATTGTTTCCTTTTTTTTAACAGAAAAGAAAACGGTGGAGAAAAATGATGAGTTTTACGAATTTTCAAAGACATGCAAACCCAAATTACAAAAACCTATCAGCTCACAGCAGCCAGAAGGGCCATTAGCATAAATGCTGCAAACAATAAATGCTGAAGCGATTGTGGAGAAATGCGTACCCTCGAATCTAAGGGGGATGTGGTAAGAGCCACTAATGAAAGCACAAAGAAGGTGCTTTGAAAAGGGAAACACGGTGCTACCAGTCAATCAATCACACCCACTGCTGGGCCTATCACCTGAGAAAATGAGAATCAAAAAGTCACAGGCTGGCAATCCTGCACTCCAACAATATTTACCATAGCCAACACTTGGAAGCAATGAAAATGTCCATCAACCGAGGAATGCACAAAGAAGAAGTGGTCCACGTACACAGTGGAAAATTCCTCCAATAAAAAATAAAAATTAAATTTAAAAATCCAACAAAAGTAAGGAGACATCAGCTTGTGTGGGTTTGACCGGGCACACTCCACTCTAATTTATAACCGAGAAACACCACAGGCCGCAAGGGCTTTTCCCTAGTTACCAGGGTGGTGAACATAGAAAGGCTGCCGCCCTCTGGCAGTTACCTGCAAAAGCAGCTTTAAAGCCTGTGCTAATGGTCATTTCATAGGAACAAGTACTGCAGAACTGTAAATGAAACCTGCCCTCAAAATGTCTTGAGGGAGGTAACGGGCAAAACATTTCAAAATGTGACACATACTTAAAGAGAACACTTTGAAGAACTAAGGGGTAATCACAGCTTGAAAAATAAAAAGGACATGCCTTAAAGCTCAATTTCAACGGATTATGTGGCACATTCGAATTCAACCACAGAGAGGTTTCAGGTCACACTTGTCAGAATAACCATCAGCAAGAAAACTACAAACAATAAATGCTGAAGGTGTTGTGGAGAAATGCATACCCTCAACTTCAAGTGGGACGTAAGTTGGAAAGGGCCACGATAGAGAACAGAATGGAGGTGCCTTAAAAAGGTAAACATTGAGCTACCATATGATCCAGCAGGCCCACTCCTCGACCTATAATCTAAGAAGAGAGAATTGGAAAGACACAGGCAGGCAAATCTGCATTGCACAGTATTACAATAGCCAGGATATGGAAGTAACCAAAAAGTCCACCAACAGATGGGTGGACAAAGAAGAACTCCTCCATGTACAGATGGAATATTCGCTAGTGAAAAAATGAAACAATGCCATTTGCAGCACCATAGATGAGTCTAGACGTAATCACGCCACCTGTAGTAAGTGAGAAAGCAAAAGACCCATATCCTATCATATCACTTTTAGGAGTTACTTATAAATTGATACCAATGAAGATATTTCCACAGAGAAAGGCAATCACAGAATCATTAAAAAACTTCTTGTTCACCAAATAGAAAGGGATGAGGATTGGATACATTAACCCCATATTGGGGTTAACAGAGATATACAAACCATGTGAAATATATAACCACCAAAGACGTACGGAAGACCAGGAGAAGATTACTCAACATTGGGTCATAACCTACATGGGAAAAGGATGCGAGGAAGAATAGATACATGTATATGTGTGAAAGAATCACATCTTGCACACCGAGAACAAACAAGCCATTGTAATCATATTTGCTGGCATAAAAAATAAAAAGTAAATTACAAATATGAACAAGAAGTAATGAGACATAAACATAAAGGGCTTTTTCCCGGCACATTCCATTCTAATTTACAACCTAGAACACCACTTCCATTAAGGCTCTGTTTCCCTAGTGACCAAAATTGGTAAAGGGGAAATGCTGCCACCTTGTGGCCGTTTCCTGCAAGAGCAGCATTAAACTCACAGCTAATGGTCACTTAACATTCACAAGGACTCAGGGCTGTAAAGGACAGCTGCCCTAAAAAATTGTGCTGAAGTAGGGAATGGACAACAAAATTCAAAACAGGCAAATGTTTCAAGAAGAGAGTATGAAGAGTTTAGGTTTACTCATGCTCTTTTTAAAAAAAAAAGGAAAATGGATAAAAGTTCAACCTCAGGGAGTGTTAGACCCATGCAATCTAATCTACAAAAAGTTTCAACTTACACAAGTCGACTGACCATCAGCAAAAAGTCTACAAACAATAAATGCTGAAGGGGTTTTAGAGAACTGTGTACCCTCTACCTGCTGGTGAGACGTAAAGGGGTAACAGCCAATAATAAGAACAGGAAGGAGCTGTGTTTAAAAGTAAAAATGGAGGTACCATTCAATCCAGCAGGCGCACCATTGGACCTCTCACCTCAGAAGACAAGAATCGAGAAGACACAGGCCGCAAAACATGCAGTGCAGCCTTTTTCACAATAGCCAGGACAGTGAAGCAATCAAAATATCCAACAAGAGGTGAATGGATAAAGAAGAAGTGGTCCATGTACACAATGGAATATTAGCCATGGAAAACAATGAACCATTGCTCTTTGAGGCACCACAAATGAATCTGGAGATAATCACGAAACATGAGGTAAGTCGGAAAGCAAAAGACCTATATTTTATGGTATCACTTCTAGGCGTTATGTAATAACTGACACAAATGAACATATTTCCGCAGAGAAAGACACTCACAGAGTTAGAAAAGAAAATATGCTCATGTAAAAGGAACGGTGGGGGGAATGGATAAATTAAGATTAGTGTTACTATATATAGACAAACACATATTATATACATATCTCAAAAAGACCGACCATATAGCAAGGGAGGTCTGCGGAACCCTCTGTAACATTTTACATGGGAAGAGGATCTGTACTTGAATAGACATATATAATGTACAAATGAACCAGATTGTGTACACCTAGGACAAACAATATTCTAAGCTTTACACCAATTAAGAAAATTTTTAAAACCAAGAAGAAATAATGAGACATAAACTTATGGGGGTTTCTCCATGCACATTCCAATGTAATTTACAACCTAGGAACACGACTTCCAGAAAGGCTCTGCTGCCCTACTACCCAGCTTTGGGAGTGGAGAAATGCTGCCTCCTTGAGGCTACTTCCCACAACAGCAGCTTTAAACCCATTGTTAAAGGTCACAAAATAGTCGCCAAACTGCATTTCGGTAAATGACACCTGCTCTCTAAAAAAATTCTGGGGTGGAAAATCGACCAAAAAATTCAAAAGGGGGCCACCTTCCAAGAAGACAATTTCCAGAGTTGTATTGTACTCCCAATTGTTTCCTTTTTTTTAACAGAAAAGAAAACGGTGGAGAAAAATGATGAGTTTTACGAATTTTCAAAGACATGCAAACCCAAATTACAAAAACCTATCAGCTCACAGCAGCCAGAAGGGCCATTAGCATAAATGCTGCAAACAATAAATGCTGAAGCGATTGTGGAGAAATGCGTACCCTCGAATCTAAGGGGGATGTGGTAAGAGCCACTAATGAAAGCACAAAGAAGGTGCTTTGAAAAGGGAAACACGGTGCTACCAGTCAATCAATCACACCCACTGCTGGGCCTATCACCTGAGAAAATGAGAATCAAAAAGTCACAGGCTGGCAATCCTGCACTCCAACAATATTTACCATAGCCAACACTTGGAAGCAATGAAAATGTCCATCAACCGAGGAATGCACAAAGAAGAAGTGGTCCACGTACACAGTGGAAAATTCCTCCAATAAAAAATAAAAATTAAATTTAAAAATCCAACAAAAGTAAGGAGACATCAGCTTGTGTGGGTTTGACCGGGCACACTCCACTCTAATTTATAACCGAGAAACACCACAGGCCGCAAGGGCTTTTCCCTAGTTACCAGGGTGGTGAACATAGAAAGGCTGCCGCCCTCTGGCAGTTACCTGCAAAAGCAGCTTTAAAGCCTGTGCTAATGGTCATTTCATAGGAACAAGTACTGCAGAACTGTAAATGAAACCTGCCCTCAAAATGTCTTGAGGGAGGTAACGGGCAAAACATTTCAAAATGTGACACATACTTAAAGAGAACACTTTGAAGAACTAAGGGGTAATCACAGCTTGAAAAATAAAAAGGACATGCCTTAAAGCTCAATTTCAACGGATTATGTGGCACATTCGAATTCAACCACAGAGAGGTTTCAGGTCACACTTGTCAGAATAACCATCAGCAAGAAAACTACAAACAATAAATGCTGAAGGTGTTGTGGAGAAATGCATACCCTCAACTTCAAGTGGGACGTAAGTTGGAAAGGGCCACGATAGAGAACAGAATGGAGGTGCCTTAAAAAGGTAAACATTGAGCTACCATATGATCCAGCAGGCCCACTCCTCGACCTATAATCTAAGAAGAGAGAATTGGAAAGACACAGGCAGGCAAATCTGCATTGCACAGTATTACAATAGCCAGGATATGGAAGTAACCAAAAAGTCCACCAACAGATGGGTGGACAAAGAAGAACTCCTCCATGTACAGATGGAATATTCGCTAGTGAAAAAATGAAACAATGCCATTTGCAGCACCATAGATGAGTCTAGACGTAATCACGCCACCTGTAGTAAGTGAGAAAGCAAAAGACCCATATCCTATCATATCACTTTTAGGAGTTACTTATAAATTGATACCAATGAAGATATTTCCACAGAGAAAGGCAATCACAGAATCATTAAAAAACTTCTTGTTCACCAAATAGAAAGGGATGAGGATTGGATACATTAACCCCATATTGGGGTTAACAGAGATATACAAACCATGTGAAATATATAACCACCAAAGACGTACGGAAGACCAGGAGAAGATTACTCAACATTGGGTCATAACCTACATGGGAAAAGGATGCGAGGAAGAATAGATACATGTATATGTGTGAAAGAATCACATCTTGCACACCGAGAACAAACAAGCCATTGTAATCATATTTGCTGGCATAAAAAATAAAAAGTAAATTACAAATATGAACAAGAAGTAATGAGACATAAACATAAAGGGCTTTTTCCCGGCACATTCCATTCTAATTTACAACCTAGAACACCACTTCCATTAAGGCTCTGTTTCCCTAGTGACCAAAATTGGTAAAGGGGAAATGCTGCCACCTTGTGGCCGTTTCCTGCAAGAGCAGCTTTAAACTCACAGCTAATGGTCACTTAACATTCACAAGGACTCAGGGCTGTAAAGGACAGCTGCCCTAAAAAATTGTGCTGAAGTAGGGAATGGACAACAAAATTCAAAACAGGCAAATGTTTCAAGAAGAGAGTATGAAGAGTTTAGGTTTACTCATGCTCTTTTTAAAAAAAAAAGGAAAATGGATAAAAGCTCAACCTCAGGGAGTGTTAGACCCATGCAATCTAATCTACAAAAAGTTTCAACTTACACCAGTCGACTGACCATCAGCAAAAAGTCTACAAACAATAAATGCTGAAGGGGTTTTAGAGAACTGTGTACCCTCTACCTGCTGGTGAGACGTAAAGGGGTAACAGCCAATAATGAGAACAGGAAGGAGCTGTGTTTAAAAGTAAAAATGGAGGTACCATTCAATCCAGCAGGCGCACCATTGGACCTCTCACCTCAGAAGACAAGAATCGAGAAGACACAGGCCGCAAAACCTGCAGTGCAGCCTTTTTCACAATAGCCAGGACAGTGAAGCATTCAAAATATCCAACAAGAGGTGAATGGATAAAGAAGAAGTGGTCCATGTACACAATGGAATATTAGCCATGGAAAACAATGAACCATTGCTCTTTGAGGCACCACAAATGAATCTGGAGATAATCACGAAACATGAGGTAAGTCGGAAAGCAAAAGACCTATATTTTATGGTATCACTTCTAGGCGTTATGTAATAACTGACACAAATGAACATATTTCCGCAGAGAAAGACACTCACAGAGTTAGAAAAGAAAATATGCTCATGTAAAAGGAACGGTGGGGGGAATGGATAAATTAAGATTAGTGTTACTATATATAGACAAACACATATTATATACATATCTCAAAAAGACCGACCATATAGCAAGGGAGGTCTGCGGAACCCTCTGTAACATTTTACATGGGAAGAGGATCTGTACTTGAATAGACATATATAATGTACAAATGAACCAGATTGTGTACACCTAGGACAAACAATATTCTAAGCTTTACACCAATTAAGAAAATTTTTAAAACCAAGAAGAAATAATGAGACATAAACTTATGGGGGTTTCTCCATGCACATTCCAATGTAATTTACAACCTAGGAACACGACTTCCAGAAAGGCTCTGCTGCCCTACTACCCAGCTTTGGGAGTGGAGAAATGCTGCCTCCTTGAGGCTACTTCCCACAACAGCAGCTTTAAACCCATTGTTAAAGGTCACAAAATAGTCGCCAAACTGCATTTCGGTAAATGACACCTGCTCTCTAAAAAAATTCTGGGGTGGAAAATCGACCAAAAAATTCAAAAGGGGGCCACCTTCCAAGAAGACAATTTCCAGAGTTGTATTGTACTCCCAATTGTTTCCTTTTTTTTAACAGAAAAGAAAACGGTGGAGAAAAATGATGAGTTTTACGAATTTTCAAAGACATGCAAACCCAAATTACAAAAACCTATCAGCTCACAGCAGCCAGAAGGGCCATTAGCATAAATGCTGCAAACAATAAATGCTGAAGCGATTGTGGAGAAATGCGTACCCTCGAATCTAAGGGGGATGTGGTAGGAGCCACTAATGAAAGCACAAAGAAGGTGCTTTGAAAAGGGAAACACGGTGCTACCAGTCAATCAATCACACCCACTGCTGGGCCTAACACCTGAGAAAATGAGAATCAAAAAGTCACAGGCTGGCAATCCTGCACTCCAACAATATTTACCATAGCCAACACTTGGAAGCAATGAAAATGTCCATCAACCGAGGAATGCACAAAGAAGAAGTGGTCCACGTACACAGTGGAAAATTCCTCCAATAAAAAATAAAAATTAAATTTAAAAATCCAACAAAAGTAAGGAGACATCAGCTTGTGTGGGTTTGTCCGGGCACACTCCACTCTAATTTATAACCGAGAAACACCACAGGCCGCAAGGGCTTTTCCCTAGTTACCAGGGTGGTGAACATAGAAAGGCTGCCGCCCTCTGGCAGTTACCTGCAAAAGCAGCTTTAAAGCCTGTGCTAATGGTCATTTCATAGGAACAAGTACTGCAGAACTGTAAATGAAACCTGCCCTCAAAATGTCTTGAGGGAGGTAACGGGCAAAACATTTCAAAATGTGACACATACTTAAAGAGAACACTTTGAAGAACTAAGGGGTAATCACAGCTTGAAAAATAAAAAGGACATGCCTTAAAGCTCAATTTCAACGGATTATGTGGCACATTCGAATTCAACCCCAGAGAGGTTTCAGGTCACACTTGTCAGAATAACCATCAGCAAGAAAACTACAAACAATAAATGCTGAAGGTGTTGTGGAGAAATGCATACCCTCAACTTCAAGTGGGACGTAAGTTGGAAAGGGCCACGATAGAGAACAGAATGGAGGTGCCTTAAAAAGGTAAACATTGAGCTACCATATGATCCAGCAGGCCCACTCCTCGACCTATAATCTAAGAAGAGAGAATTGGAAAGACACAGGCAGGCAAATCTGCATTGCACAGTATTACAATAGCCAGGATATGGAAGTAACCAAAAAGTCCACCAACAGATGGGTGGACAAAGAAGAACTCCTCCATGTACAGATGGAATATTTGCTAGTGAAAAAATGAAACAATGCCATTTGCAGCACCATAGATGAGTCTAGACGTAATCACGCCACCTGTAGTAAGTGAGAAAGCAAAAGACCCATATCCTATCATATCACTTTTAGGAGTTACTTATAAATTGATACCAATGAAGATATTTCCACAGAGAAAGGCAATCACAGAATCATTAAAAAACTTCTTGTTCACCAAATAGAAAGGGATGAGGATTGGATACATTAACCCCATATTGGGGTTAACAGAGATATACAAACCATGTGAAATATATAACCACCAAAGACGTACGGAAGACCAGGAGAAGACTACTCAACATTGGGTCATAACCTACATGGGAAAAGGATGCGAGGAAAAATAGATACATGTATATGTGTGAAAGAATCACATCTTGCACACCGAGAACAAACAAGCCATTGTAATCATATTTGCTGGCATAAAAAATAAAAAGTAAATTACAAATATGAACAAGAAGTAATGAGACATAAACATAAAGGGCTTTTTCCCGGCACATTCCATTCTAATTTACAACCTAGAACACCACTTCCATTAAGGCTCTGTTTCCCTAGTGACCAAAATTGGTAAAGGGGAAATGCTGCCACCTTGTGGCCGTTTCCTGCAAGAGCAGCATTAAACTCACAGCTAATGGTCACTTAACATTCACAAGGACTCAGGGCTGTAAAGGACAGCTGCCCTAAAAAATTGTGCTGAAGTAGGGAATGGACAACAAAATTCAAAACAGGCAAATGTTTCAAGAAGAGAGTATGAAGAGTTTAGGTTTACTCATGCTCTTTTTAAAAAAAAAAGGAAAATGGATAAAAGTTCAACCTCAGGGAGTGTTAGACCCATGCAATCTAATCTACAAAAAGTTTCAACTTACACAAGTCGACTGACCATCAGCAAAAAGTCTACAAACAATAAATGCTGAAGGGGTTTTAGAGAACTGTGTACCCTCTACCTGCTGGTGAGACGTAAAGGGGTAACAGCCAATAATGAGAACAGGAAGGAGCTGTGTTTAAAAGTAAAAATGGAGGTACCATTCAATCCAGCAGGCGCACCATTGGACCTCTCACCTCAGAAGACAAGAATCGAGAAGACACAGGCCGCAAAACATGCAGTGCAGCCTTTTTCACAATAGCCAGGACAGTGAAGCAATCAAAATATCCAACAAGAGGTGAATGGATAAAGAAGAAGTGGTCCATGTACACAATGGAATATTAGCCATGGAAAACAATGAACCATTGCTCTTTGAGGCACCACAAATGAATCTGGAGATAATCACGAAACATGAGGTAAGTCGGAAAGCAAAAGACCTATATTTTATGGTATCACTTCTAGGCGTTATGTAATAACTGACACAAATGAACATATTTCCGCAGAGAAAGACACTCACAGAGTTAGAAAAGAAAATATGCTCATGTAAAAGGAACGGTGGGGGGAATGGATAAATTAAGATTAGTGTTACTATATATAGACAAACACATATTATATACATATCTCAAAAAGACCGACCATATAGCAAGGGAGGTCTGCGGAACCCTCTGTAACATTTTACATGGGAAGAGGATCTGTACTTGAATAGACATATATAATGTACAAATGAACCAGATTGTGTACACCTAGGACAAACAATATTCTAAGCTTTACACCAATTAAGAAAATTTTTAAAACCAAGAAGAAATAATGAGACATAAACTTATGGGGGTTTCTCCATGCACATTCCAATGTAATTTACAACCTAGGAACACGACTTCCAGAAAGGCTCTGCTGCCCTACTACCCAGCTTTGGGAGTGGAGAAATGCTGCCTCCTTGAGGCTACTTCCCACAACAGCAGCTTTAAACCCATTGTTAAAGGTCACAAAATAGTCGCCAAACTGCATTTCGGTAAATGACACCTGCTCTCTAAAAAAATTCTGGGGTGGAAAATCGACCAAAAAATTCAAAAGGGGGCCACCTTCCAAGAAGACAATTTCCAGAGTTGTATTGTACTCCCAATTGTTTCCTTTTTTTTAACAGAAAAGAAAACGGTGGAGAAAAATGATGAGTTTTACGAATTTTCAAAGACATGCAAACCCAAATTACAAAAACCTATCAGCTCACAGCAGCCAGAAGGGCCATTAGCATAAATGCTGCAAACAATAAATGCTGAAGCGATTGTGGAGAAATGCGTACCCTCGAATCTAAGGGGGATGTGGTAAGAGCCACTAATGAAAGCACAAAGAAGGTGCTTTGAAAAGGGAAACACGGTGCTACCAGTCAATCAATCACACCCACTGCTGGGCCTATCACCTGAGAAAATGAGAATCAAAAAGTCACAGGCTGGCAATCCTGCACTCCAACAATATTTACCATAGCCAACACTTGGAAGCAATGAAAATGTCCATCAACCGAGGAATGCACAAAGAAGAAGTGGTCCACGTACACAGTGGAAAATTCCTCCAATAAAAAATAAAAATTAAATTTAAAAATCCAACAAAAGTAAGGAGACATCAGCTTGTGTGGGTTTGACCGGGCACACTCCACTCTAATTTATAACCGAGAAACACCACAGGCCGCAAGGGCTTTTCCCTAGTTACCAGGGTGGTGAACATAGAAAGGCTGCCGCCCTCTGGCAGTTACCTGCAAAAGCAGCTTTAAAGCCTGTGCTAATGGTCATTTCATAGGAACAAGTACTGCAGAACTGTAAATGAAACCTGCCCTCAAAATGTCTTGAGGGAGGTAACGGGCAAAACATTTCAAAATGTGACACATACTTAAAGAGAACACTTTGAAGAACTAAGGGGTAATCACAGCTTGAAAAATAAAAAGGACATGCCTTAAAGCTCAATTTCAACGGATTATGTGGCACATTCGAATTCAACCACAGAGAGGTTTCAGGTCACACTTGTCAGAATAACCATCAGCAAGAAAACTACAAACAATAAATGCTGAAGGTGTTGTGGAGAAATGCATACCCTCAACTTCAAGTGGGACGTAAGTTGGAAAGGGCCACGATAGAGGACAGAATGGAGGTGCCTTAAAAAGGTAAACATTGAGCTACCATATGATCCAGCAGGCCCACTCCTCGACCTATAATCTAAGAAGAGAGAATTGGAAAGACACAGGCAGGCAAATCTGCATTGCACAGTATTACAATAGCCAGGATATGGAAGTAACCAAAAAGTCCACCAACAGATGGGTGGACAAAGAAGAACTCCTCCATGTACAGATGGAATATTCGCTAGTGAAAAAATGAAACAATGCCATTTGCAGCACCATAGATGAGTCTAGACGTAATCACGCCACCTGTAGTAAGTGAGAAAGCAAAAGACCCATATCCTATCATATCACTTTTAGGAGTTACTTATAAATTGATACCAATGAAGATATTTCCACAGAGAAAGGCAATCACAGAATCATTAAAAAACTTCTTGTTCACCAAATAGAAAGGGATGAGGATTGGATACATTAACCCCATATTGGGGTTAACAGAGATATACAAACCATGTGAAATATATAACCACCAAAGACGTACGGAAGACCAGGAGAAGATTACTCAACATTGGGTCATAACCTACATGGGAAAAGGATGCGAGGAAGAATAGATACATGTATATGTGTGAAAGAATCACATCTTGCACACCGAGAACAAACAAGCCATTGTAATCATATTTGCTGGCATAAAAAATAAAAAGTAAATTACAAATATGAACAAGAAGTAATGAGACATAAACATAAAGGGCTTTTTCCCGGCACATTCCATTCTAATTTACAACCTAGAACACCACTTCCATTAAGGCTCTGTTTCCCTAGTGACCAAAATTGGTAAAGGGGAAATGCTGCCACCTTGTGGCCGTTTCCTGCAAGAGCAGCATTAAACTCACAGCTAATGGTCACTTAACATTCACAAGGACTCAGGGCTGTAAAGGACAGCTGCCCTAAAAAATTGTGCTGAAGTAGGGAATGGACAACAAAATTCAAAACAGGCAAATGTTTCAAGAAGAGAGTATGAAGAGTTTAGGTTTACTCATGCTCTTTTTAAAAAAAAAAGGAAAATGGATAAAAGTTCAACCTCAGGGAGTGTTAGACCCATGCAATCTAATCTACAAAAAGTTTCAACTTACACAAGTCGACTGACCATCAGCAAAAAGTCTACAAACAATAAATGCTGAAGGGGTTTTAGAGAACTGTGTACCCTCTACCTGCTGGTGAGACGTAAAGGGGTAACAGCCAATAATAAGAACAGGAAGGAGCTGTGTTTAAAAGTAAAAATGGAGGTACCATTCAATCCAGCAGGCGCACCATTGGACCTCTCACCTCAGAAGACAAGAATCGAGAAGACACAGGCCGCAAAACATGCAGTGCAGCCTTTTTCACAATAGCCAGGACAGTGAAGCAATCAAAATATCCAACAAGAGGTGAATGGATAAAGAAGAAGTGGTCCATGTACACAATGGAATATTAGCCATGGAAAACAATGAACCATTGCTCTTTGAGGCACCACAAATGAATCTGGAGATAATCACGAAACATGAGGTAAGTCGGAAAGCAAAAGACCTATATTTTATGGTATCACTTCTAGGCGTTATGTAATAACTGACACAAATGAACATATTTCCGCAGAGAAAGACACTCACAGAGTTAGAAAAGAAAATATGCTCATGTAAAAGGAACGGTGGGGGGAATGGATAAATTAAGATTAGTGTTACTATATATAGACAAACACATATTATATACATATCTCAAAAAGACCGACCATATAGCAAGGGAGGTCTGCGGAACCCTCTGTAACATTTTACATGGGAAGAGGATCTGTACTTGAATAGACATATATAATGTACAAATGAACCAGATTGTGTACACCTAGGACAAACAATATTCTAAGCTTTACACCAATTAAGAAAATTTTTAAAACCAAGAAGAAATAATGAGACATAAACTTATGGGGGTTTCTCCATGCACATTCCAATGTAATTTACAACCTAGGAACACGACTTCCAGAAAGGCTCTGCTGCCCTACTACCCAGCTTTGGGAGTGGAGAAATGCTGCCTCCTTGAGGCTACTTCCCACAACAGCAGCTTTAAACCCATTGTTAAAGGTCACAAAATAGTCGCCAAACTGCATTTCGGTAAATGACACCTGCTCTCTAAAAAAATTCTGGGGTGGAAAATCGACCAAAAAATTCAAAAGGGGGCCACCTTCCAAGAAGACAATTTCCAGAGTTGTATTGTACTCCCAATTGTTTCCTTTTTTTTAACAGAAAAGAAAACGGTGGAGAAAAATGATGAGTTTTACGAATTTTCAAAGACATGCAAACCCAAATTACAAAAACCTATCAGCTCACAGCAGCCAGAAGGGCCATTAGCATAAATGCTGCAAACAATAAATGCTGAAGCGATTGTGGAGAAATGCGTACCCTCGAATCTAAGGGGGATGTGGTAAGAGCCACTAATGAAAGCACAAAGAAGGTGCTTTGAAAAGGGAAACACGGTGCTACCAGTCAATCAATCACACCCACTGCTGGGCCTATCACCTGAGAAAATGAGAATCAAAAAGTCACAGGCTGGCAATCCTGCACTCCAACAATATTTACCATAGCCAACACTTGGAAGCAATGAAAATGTCCATCAACCGAGGAATGCACAAAGAAGAAGTGGTCCACGTACACAGTGGAAAATTCCTCCAATAAAAAATAAAAATTAAATTTAAAAATCCAACAAAAGTAAGGAGACATCAGCTTGTGTGGGTTTGACCGGGCACACTCCACTCTAATTTATAACCGAGAAACACCACAGGCCGCAAGGGCTTTTCCCTAGTTACCAGGGTGGTGAACATAGAAAGGCTGCCGCCCTCTGGCAGTTACCTGCAAAAGCAGCTTTAAAGCCTGTGCTAATGGTCATTTCATAGGAACAAGTACTGCAGAACTGTAAATGAAACCTGCCCTCAAAATGTCTTGAGGGAGGTAACGGGCAAAACATTTCAAAATGTGACACATACTTAAAGAGAACACTTTGAAGAACTAAGGGGTAATCACAGCTTGAAAAATAAAAAGGACATGCCTTAAAGCTCAATTTCAACGGATTATGTGGCACATTCGAATTCAACCACAGAGAGGTTTCAGGTCACACTTGTCAGAATAACCATCAGCAAGAAAACTACAAACAATAAATGCTGAAGGTGTTGTGGAGAAATGCATACCCTCAACTTCAAGTGGGACGTAAGTTGGAAAGGGCCACGATAGAGGACAGAATGGAGGTGCCTTAAAAAGGTAAACATTGAGCTACCATATGATCCAGCAGGCCCACTCCTCGACCTATAATCTAAGAAGAGAGAATTGGAAAGACACAGGCAGGCAAATCTGCATTGCACAGTATTACAATAGCCAGGATATGGAAGTAACCAAAAAGTCCACCAACAGATGGGTGGACAAAGAAGAACTCCTCCATGTACAGATGGAATATTCGCTAGTGAAAAAATGAAACAATGCCATTTGCAGCACCATAGATGAGTCTAGACGTAATCACGCCACCTGTAGTAAGTGAGAAAGCAAAAGACCCATATCCTATCATATCACTTTTAGGAGTTACTTATAAATTGATACCAATGAAGATATTTCCACAGAGAAAGGCAATCACAGAATCATTAAAAAACTTCTTGTTCACCAGATAGAAAGGGATGAGGATTGGATACATTAACCCCATATTGGGGTTAACAGAGATATACAAACCATGTGAAATATATAACCACCAAAGACGTACGGAAGACCAGGAGAAGACTACTCAACATTGGGTCATAACCTACATGGGAAAAGGATGCGAGGAAAAATAGATACATGTATATGTGTGAAAGAATCACATCTTGCACACCGAGAACAAACAAGCCATTGTAATCATATTTGCTGGCATAAAAAATAAAAAGTAAATTACAAATATGAACAAGAAGTAATGAGACATAAACATAAAGGGCTTTTTCCCGGCACATTCCATTCTAATTTACAACCTAGAACACCACTTCCATTAAGGCTCTGTTTCCCTAGTGACCAAAATTGGTAAAGGGGAAATGCTGCCACCTTGTGGCCGTTTCCTGCAAGAGCAGCATTAAACTCACAGCTAATGGTCACTTAACATTCACAAGGACTCAGGGCTGTAAAGGACAGCTGCCCTAAAAAATTGTGCTGAAGTAGGGAATGGACAACAAAATTCAAAACAGGCAAATGTTTCAAGAAGAGAGTATGAAGAGTTTAGGTTTACTCATGCTCTTTTTAAAAAAAAAAGGAAAATGGATAAAAGTTCAACCTCAGGGAGTGTTAGACCCATGCAATCTAATCTACAAAAAGTTTCAACTTACACAAGTCGACTGACCATCAGCAAAAAGTCTACAAACAATAAATGCTGAAGGGGTTTTAGAGAACTGTGTACCCTCTACCTGCTGGTGAGACGTAAAGGGGTAACAGCCAATAATGAGAACAGGAAGGAGCTGTGTTTAAAAGTAAAAATGGAGGTACCATTCAATCCAGCAGGCGCACCATTGGACCTCTCACCTCAGAAGACAAGAATCGAGAAGACACAGGCCGCAAAACATGCAGTGCAGCCTTTTTCACAATAGCCAGGACAGTGAAGCAATCAAAATATCCAACAAGAGGTGAATGGATAAAGAAGAAGTGGTCCATGTACACAATGGAATATTAGCCATGGAAAACAATGAACCATTGCTCTTTGAGGCACCACAAATGAATCTGGAGATAATCACGAAACATGAGGTAAGTCGGAAAGCAAAAGACCTATATTTTATGGTATCACTTCTAGGCGTTATGTAATAACTGACACAAATGAACATATTTCCGCAGAGAAAGACACTCACAGAGTTAGAAAAGAAAATATGCTCATGTAAAAGGAACGGTGGGGGGAATGGATAAATTAAGATTAGTGTTACTATATATAGACAAACACATATTATATACATATCTCAAAAAGACCGACCATATAGCAAGGGAGGTCTGCGGAACCCTCTGTAACATTTTACATGGGAAGAGGATCTGTACTTGAATAGACATATATAATGTACAAATGAACCAGATTGTGTACACCTAGGACAAACAATATTCTAAGCTTTACACCAATTAAGAAAATTTTTAAAACCAAGAAGAAATAATGAGACATAAACTTATGGGGGTTTCTCCATGCACATTCCAATGTAATTTACAACCTAGGAACACGACTTCCAGAAAGGCTCTGCTGCCCTACTACCCAGCTTTGGGAATGGAGAAATGCTGCCTCCTTGAGGCTACTTCCCACAACAGCAGCTTTAAACCCATTGTTAAAGGTCACAAAATAGTCGCCAAACTGCATTTCGGTAAATGACACCTGCTCTCTAAAAAAATTCTGGGGTGGAAAATCGACCAAAAAATTCAAAAGGGGGCCACCTTCCAAGAAGACAATTTCCAGAGTTGTATTGTACTCCCAATTGTTTCCTTTTTTTTAACAGAAAAGAAAACGGTGGAGAAAAATGATGAGTTTTACGAATTTTCAAAGACATGCAAACCCAAATTACAAAAACCTATCAGCTCACAGCAGCCAGAAGGGCCATTAGCATAAATGCTGCAAACAATAAATGCTGAAGCGATTGTGGAGAAATGCGTACCCTCGAATCTAAGGGGGATGTGGTAAGAGCCACTAATGAAAGCACAAAGAAGGTGCTTTGAAAAGGGAAACACGGTGCTACCAGCCAATCAATCACACCCACTGCTGGGCCTATCACCTGAGAAAATGAGAATCAAAAAGTCACAGGCTGGCAATCCTGCACTCCAACAATATTTACCATAGCCAACACTTGGAAGCAATGAAAATGTCCATCAACCGAGGAATGCACAAAGAAGAAGTGGTCCACGTACACAGTGGAAAATTCCTCCAATAAAAAATAAAAATTAAATTTAAAAATCCAACAAAAGTAAGGAGACATCAGCTTGTGTGGGTTTGACCGGGCACACTCCACTCTAATTTATAACCGAGAAACACCACAGGCCGCAAGGGCTTTTCCCTAGTTACCAGGGTGGTGAACATAGAAAGGCTGCCGCCCTCTGGCAGTTACCTGCAAAAGCAGCTTTAAAGCCTGTGCTAATGGTCATTTCATAGGAACAAGTACTGCAGAACTGTAAATGAAACCTGCCCTCAAAATGTCTTGAGGGAGGTAACGGGCAAAACATTTCAAAATGTGACACATACTTAAAGAGAACACTTTGAAGAACTAAGGGGTAATCACAGCTTGAAAAATAAAAAGGACATGCCTTAAAGCTCAATTTCAACGGATTATGTGGCACATTCGAATTCAACCACAGAGAGGTTTCAGGTCACACTTGTCAGAATAACCATCAGCAAGAAAACTACAAACAATAAATGCTGAAGGTGTTGTGGAGAAATGCATACCCTCAACTTCAAGTGGGACGTAAGTTGGAAAGGGCCACGATAGAGGACAGAATGGAGGTGCCTTAAAAAGGTAAACATTGAGCTACCATATGATCCAGCAGGCCCACTCCTCGACCTATAATCTAAGAAGAGAGAATTGGAAAGACACAGGCAGGCAAATCTGCATTGCACAGTATTACAATAGCCAGGATATGGAAGTAACCAAAAAGTCCACCAACAGATGGGTGGACAAAGAAGAACTCCTCCATGTACAGATGGAATATTCGCTAGTGAAAAAATGAAACAATGCCATTTGCAGCACCATAGATGAGTCTAGACGTAATCACGCCACCTGTAGTAAGTGAGAAAGCAAAAGACCCATATCCTATCATATCACTTTTAGGAGTTACTTATAAATTGATACCAATGAAGATATTTCCACAGAGAAAGGCAATCACAGAATCATTAAAAAACTTCTTGTTCACCAGATAGAAAGGGATGAGGATTGGATACATTAACCCCATATTGGGGTTAACAGAGATATACAAACCATGTGAAATATATAACCACCAAAGACGTACGGAAGACCAGGAGAAGACTACTCAACATTGGGTCATAACCTACATGGGAAAAGGATGCGAGGAAAAATAGATACATGTATATGTGTGAAAGAATCACATCTTGCACACCGAGAACAAACAAGCCATTGTAATCATATTTGCTGGCATAAAAAATAAAAAGTAAATTACAAATATGAACAAGAAGTAATGAGACATAAACATAAAGGGCTTTTTCCCGGCACATTCCATTCTAATTTACAACCTAGAACACCACTTCCATTAAGGCTCTGTTTCCCTAGTGACCAAAATTGGTAAAGGGGAAATGCTGCCACCTTGTGGCCGTTTCCTGCAAGAGCAGCATTAAACTCACAGCTAATGGTCACTTAACATTCACAAGGACTCAGGGCTGTAAAGGACAGCTGCCCTAAAAAATTGTGCTGAAGTAGGGAATGGACAACAAAATTCAAAACAGGCAAATGTTTCAAGAAGAGAGTATGAAGAGTTTAGGTTTACTCATGCTCTTTTTAAAAAAAAAAGGAAAATGGATAAAAGTTCAACCTCAGGGAGTGTTAGACCCATGCAATCTAATCTACAAAAAGTTTCAACTTACACAAGTCGACTGACCATCAGCAAAAAGTCTACAAACAATAAATGCTGAAGGGGTTTTAGAGAACTGTGTACCCTCTACCTGCTGGTGAGACGTAAAGGGGTAACAGCCAATAATGAGAACAGGAAGGAGCTGTGTTTAAAAGTAAAAATGGAGGTACCATTCAATCCAGCAGGCGCACCATTGGACCTCTCACCTCAGAAGACAAGAATCGAGAAGACACAGGCCGCAAAACATGCAGTGCAGCCTTTTTCACAATAGCCAGGACAGTGAAGCAATCAAAATATCCAACAAGAGGTGAATGGATAAAGAAGAAGTGGTCCATGTACACAATGGAATATTAGCCATGGAAAACAATGAACCATTGCTCTTTGAGGCACCACAAATGAATCTGGAGATAATCACGAAACATGAGGTAAGTCGGAAAGCAAAAGACCTATATTTTATGGTATCACTTCTAGGCGTTATGTAATAACTGACACAAATGAACATATTTCCGCAGAGAAAGACACTCACAGAGTTAGAAAAGAAAATATGCTCATGTAAAAGGAACGGTGGGGGGAATGGATAAATTAAGATTAGTGTTACTATATATAGACAAACACATATTATATACATATCTCAAAAAGACCGACCATATAGCAAGGGAGGTCTGCGGAACCCTCTGTAACATTTTACATGGGAAGAGGATCTGTACTTGAATAGACATATATAATGTACAAATGAACCAGATTGTGTACACCTAGGACAAACAATATTCTAAGCTTTACACCAATTAAGAAAATTTTTAAAACCAAGAAGAAATAATGAGACATAAACTTATGGGGGTTTCTCCATGCACATTCCAATGTAATTTACAACCTAGGAACACGACTTCCAGAAAGGCTCTGCTGCCCTACTACCCAGCTTTGGGAATGGAGAAATGCTGCCTCCTTGAGGCTACTTCCCACAACAGCAGCTTTAAACCCATTGTTAAAGGTCACAAAATAGTCGCCAAACTGCATTTCGGTAAATGACACCTGCTCTCTAAAAAAATTCTGGGGTGGAAAATCGACCAAAAAATTCAAAAGGGGGCCACCTTCCAAGAAGACAATTTCCAGAGTTGTATTGTACTCCCAATTGTTTCCTTTTTTTTAACAGAAAAGAAAACGGTGGAGAAAAATGATGAGTTTTACGAATTTTCAAAGACATGCAAACCCAAATTACAAAAACCTATCAGCTCACAGCAGCCAGAAGGGCCATTAGCATAAATGCTGCAAACAATAAATGCTGAAGCGATTGTGGAGAAATGCGTACCCTCGAATCTAAGGGGGATGTGGTAAGAGCCACTAATGAAAGCACAAAGAAGGTGCTTTGAAAAGGGAAACACGGTGCTACCAGCCAATCAATCACACCCACTGCTGGGCCTATCACCTGAGAAAATGAGAATCAAAAAGTCACAGGCTGGCAATCCTGCACTCCAACAATATTTACCATAGCCAACACTTGGAAGCAATGAAAATGTCCATCAACCGAGGAATGCACAAAGAAGAAGTGGTCCACGTACACAGTGGAAAATTCCTCCAATAAAAAATAAAAATTAAATTTAAAAATCCAACAAAAGTAAGGAGACATCAGCTTGTGTGGGTTTGACCGGGCACACTCCACTCTAATTTATAACCGAGAAACACCACAGGCCGCAAGGGCTTTTCCCTAGTTACCAGGGTGGTGAACATAGAAAGGCTGCCGCCCTCTGGCAGTTACCTGCAAAAGCAGCTTTAAAGCCTGTGCTAATGGTCATTTCATAGGAACAAGTACTGCAGAACTGTAAATGAAACCTGCCCTCAAAATGTCTTGAGGGAGGTAACGGGCAAAACATTTCAAAATGTGACACATACTTAAAGAGAACACTTTGAAGAACTAAGGGGTAATCACAGCTTGAAAAATAAAAAGGACATGCCTTAAAGCTCAATTTCAACGGATTATGTGGCACATTCGAATTCAACCACAGAGAGGTTTCAGGTCACACTTGTCAGAATAACCATCAGCAAGAAAACTACAAACAATAAATGCTGAAGGTGTTGTGGAGAAATGCATACCCTCAACTTCAAGTGGGACGTAAGTTGGAAAGGGCCACGATAGAGGACAGAATGGAGGTGCCTTAAAAAGGTAAACATTGAGCTACCATATGATCCAGCAGGCCCACTCCTCGACCTATAATCTAAGAAGAGAGAATTGGAAAGACACAGGCAGGCAAATCTGCATTGCACAGTATTACAATAGCCAGGATATGGAAGTAACCAAAAAGTCCACCAACAGATGGGTGGACAAAGAAGAACTCCTCCATGTACAGATGGAATATTTGCTAGTGAAAAAATGAAACAATGCCATTTGCAGCACCATAGATGAGTCTAGACGTAATCACGCCACCTGTAGTAAGTGAGAAAGCAAAAGACCCATATCCTATCATATCACTTTTAGGAGTTACTTATAAATTGATACCAATGAAGATATTTCCACAGAGAAAGGCAATCACAGAATCATTAAAAAACTTCTTGTTCACCAAATAGAAAGGGATGAGGATTGGATACATTAACCCCATATTGGGGTTAACAGAGATATACAAACCATGTGAAATATATAACCACCAAAGACGTACGGAAGACCAGGAGAAGACTACTCAACATTGGGTCATAACCTACATGGGAAAAGGATGCGAGGAAAAATAGATACATGTATATGTGTGAAAGAATCACATCTTGCACACCGAGAACAAACAAGCCATTGTAATCATATTTGCTGGCATAAAAAATAAAAAGTAAATTACAAATATGAACAAGAAGTAATGAGACATAAACATAAAGGGCTTTTTCCCGGCACATTCCATTCTAATTTACAACCTAGAACACCACTTCCATTAAGGCTCTGTTTCCCTAGTGACCAAAATTGGTAAAGGGGAAATGCTGCCACCTTGTGGCCGTTTCCTGCAAGAGCAGCATTAAACTCACAGCTAATGGTCACTTAACATTCACAAGGACTCAGGGCTGTAAAGGACAGCTGCCCTAAAAAATTGTGCTGAAGTAGGGAATGGACAACAAAATTCAAAACAGGCAAATGTTTCAAGAAGAGAGTATGAAGAGTTTAGGTTTACTCATGCTCTTTTTAAAAAAAAAAGGAAAATGGATAAAAGTTCAACCTCAGGGAGTGTTAGACCCATGCAATCTAATCTACAAAAAGTTTCAACTTACACAAGTCGACTGACCATCAGCAAAAAGTCTACAAACAATAAATGCTGAAGGGGTTTTAGAGAACTGTGTACCCTCTACCTGCTGGTGAGACGTAAAGGGGTAACAGCCAATAATGAGAACAGGAAGGAGCTGTGTTTAAAAGTAAAAATGGAGGTACCATTCAATCCAGCAGGCGCACCATTGGACCTCTCACCTCAGAAGACAAGAATCGAGAAGACACAGGCCGCAAAACATGCAGTGCAGCCTTTTTCACAATAGCCAGGACAGTGAAGCAATCAAAATATCCAACAAGAGGTGAATGGATAAAGAAGAAGTGGTCCATGTACACAATGGAATATTAGCCATGGAAAACAATGAACCATTGCTCTTTGAGGCACCACAAATGAATCTGGAGATAATCACGAAACATGAGGTAAGTCGGAAAGCAAAAGACCTATATTTTATGGTATCACTTCTAGGCGTTATGTAATAACTGACACAAATGAACATATTTCCGCAGAGAAAGACACTCACAGAGTTAGAAAAGAAAATATGCTCATGTAAAAGGAACGGTGGGGGGAATGGATAAATTAAGATTAGTGTTACTATATATAGACAAACACATATTATATACATATCTCAAAAAGACCGACCATATAGCAAGGGAGGTCTGCGGAACCCTCTGTAACATTTTACATGGGAAGAGGATCTGTACTTGAATAGACATATATAATGTACAAATGAACCAGATTGTGTACACCTAGGACAAACAATATTCTAAGCTTTACACCAATTAAGAAAATTTTTAAAACCAAGAAGAAATAATGAGACATAAACTTATGGGGGTTTCTCCATGCACATTCCAATGTAATTTACAACCTAGGAACACGACTTCCAGAAAGGCTCTGCTGCCCTACTACCCAGCTTTGGGAATGGAGAAATGCTGCCTCCTTGAGGCTACTTCCCACAACAGCAGCTTTAAACCCATTGTTAAAGGTCACAAAATAGTCGCCAAACTGCATTTCGGTAAATGACACCTGCTCTCTAAAAAAATTCTGGGGTGGAAAATCGACCAAAAAATTCAAAAGGGGGCCACCTTCCAAGAAGACAATTTCCAGAGTTGTATTGTACTCCCAATTGTTTCCTTTTTTTTAACAGAAAAGAAAACGGTGGAGAAAAATGATGAGTTTTACGAATTTTCAAAGACATGCAAACCCAAATTACAAAAACCTATCAGCTCACAGCAGCCAGAAGGGCCATTAGCATAAATGCTGCAAACAATAAATGCTGAAGCGATTGTGGAGAAATGCGTACCCTCGAATCTAAGGGGGATGTGGTAAGAGCCACTAATGAAAGCACAAAGAAGGTGCTTTGAAAAGGGAAACACGGTGCTACCAGTCAATCAATCACACCCACTGCTGGGCCTATCACCTGAGAAAATGAGAATCAAAAAGTCACAGGCTGGCAATCCTGCACTCCAACAATATTTACCATAGCCAACACTTGGAAGCAATGAAAATGTCCATCAACCGAGGAATGCACAAAGAAGAAGTGGTCCACGTACACAGTGGAAAATTCCTCCAATAAAAAATAAAAATTAAATTTAAAAATCCAACAAAAGTAAGGAGACATCAGCTTGTGTGGGTTTGACCGGGCACACTCCACTCTAATTTATAACCGAGAAACACCACAGGCCGCAAGGGCTTTTCCCTAGTTACCAGGGTGGTGAACATAGAAAGGCTGCCGCCCTCTGGCAGTTACCTGCAAAAGCAGCTTTAAAGCCTGTGCTAATGGTCATTTCATAGGAACAAGTACTGCAGAACTGTAAATGAAACCTGCCCTCAAAATGTCTTGAGGGAGGTAACGGGCAAAACATTTCAAAATGTGACACATACTTAAAGAGAACACTTTGAAGAACTAAGGGGTAATCACAGCTTGAAAAATAAAAAGGACATGCCTTAAAGCTCAATTTCAACGGATTATGTGGCACATTCGAATTCAACCACAGAGAGGTTTCAGGTCACACTTGTCAGAATAACCATCAGCAAGAAAACTACAAACAATAAATGCTGAAGGTGTTGTGGAGAAATGCATACCCTCAACTTCAAGTGGGACGTAAGTTGGAAAGGGCCACGATAGAGGACAGAATGGAGGTGCCTTAAAAAGGTAAACATTGAGCTACCATATGATCCAGCAGGCCCACTCCTCGACCTATAATCTAAGAAGAGAGAATTGGAAAGACACAGGCAGGCAAATCTGCATTGCACAGTATTACAATAGCCAGGATATGGAAGTAACCAAAAAGTCCACCAACAGATGGGTGGACAAAGAAGAACTCCTCCATGTACAGATGGAATATTCGCTAGTGAAAAAATGAAACAATGCCATTTGCAGCACCATAGATGAGTCTAGACGTAATCACGCCACCTGTAGTAAGTGAGAAAGCAAAAGACCCATATCCTATCATATCACTTTTAGGAGTTACTTATAAATTGATACCAATGAAGATATTTCCACAGAGAAAGGCAATCACAGAATCATTAAAAAACTTCTTGTTCACCAAATAGAAAGGGATGAGGATTGGATACATTAACCCCATATTGGGGTTAACAGAGATATACAAACCATGTGAAATATATAACCACCAAAGACGTACGGAAGACCAGGAGAAGACTACTCAACATTGGGTCATAACCTACATGGGAAAAGGATGCGAGGAAAAATAGATACATGTATATGTGTGAAAGAATCACATCTTGCACACCGAGAACAAACAAGCCATTGTAATCATATTTGCTGGCATAAAAAATAAAAAGTAAATTACAAATATGAACAAGAAGTAATGAGACATAAACATAAAGGGCTTTTTCCCGGCACATTCCATTCTAATTTACAACCTAGAACACCACTTCCATTAAGGCTCTGTTTCCCTAGTGACCAAAATTGGTAAAGGGGAAATGCTGCCACCTTGTGGCCGTTTCCTGCAAGAGCAGCATTAAACTCACAGCTAATGGTCACTTAACATTCACAAGGACTCAGGGCTGTAAAGGACAGCTGCCCTAAAAAATTGTGCTGAAGTAGGGAATGGACAACAAAATTCAAAACAGGCAAATGTTTCAAGAAGAGAGTATGAAGAGTTTAGGTTTACTCATGCTCTTTTTAAAAAAAAAAGGAAAATGGATAAAAGTTCAACCTCAGGGAGTGTTAGACCCATGCAATCTAATCTACAAAAAGTTTCAACTTACACAAGTCGACTGACCATCAGCAAAAAGTCTACAAACAATAAATGCTGAAGGGGTTTTAGAGAACTGTGTACCCTCTACCTGCTGGTGAGACGTAAAGGGGTAACAGCCAATAATGAGAACAGGAAGGAGCTGTGTTTAAAAGTAAAAATGGAGGTACCATTCAATCCAGCAGGCGCACCATTGGACCTCTCACCTCAGAAGACAAGAATCGAGAAGACACAGGCCGCAAAACATGCAGTGCAGCCTTTTTCACAATAGCCAGGACAGTGAAGCAATCAAAATATCCAACAAGAGGTGAATGGATAAAGAAGAAGTGGTCCATGTACACAATGGAATATTAGCCATGGAAAACAATGAACCATTGCTCTTTGAGGCACCACAAATGAATCTGGAGATAATCACGAAACATGAGGTAAGTCGGAAAGCAAAAGACCTATATTTTATGGTATCACTTCTAGGCGTTATGTAATAACTGACACAAATGAACATATTTCCGCAGAGAAAGACACTCACAGAGTTAGAAAAGAAAATATGCTCATGTAAAAGGAACGGTGGGGGGAATGGATAAATTAAGATTAGTGTTACTATATATAGACAAACACATATTATATACATATCTCAAAAAGACCGACCATATAGCAAGGGAGGTCTGCGGAACCCTCTGTAACATTTTACATGGGAAGAGGATCTGTACTTGAATAGACATATATAATGTACAAATGAACCAGATTGTGTACACCTAGGACAAACAATATTCTAAGCTTTACACCAATTAAGAAAATTTTTAAAACCAAGAAGAAATAATGAGACATAAACTTATGGGGGTTTCTCCATGCACATTCCAATGTAATTTACAACCTAGGAACACGACTTCCAGAAAGGCTCTGCTGCCCTACTACCCAGCTTTGGGAATGGAGAAATGCTGCCTCCTTGAGGCTACTTCCCACAACAGCAGCTTTAAACCCATTGTTAAAGGTCACAAAATAGTCGCCAAACTGCATTTCGGTAAATGACACCTGTTCTCTAAAAAAATTCTGGGGTGGAAAATCGACCAAAAAATTCAAAAGGGGGCCACCTTCCAAGAAGACAATTTCCAGAGTTGTATTGTACTCCCAATTGTTTCCTTTTTTTTAACAGAAAAGAAAACGGTGGAGAAAAATGATGAGTTTTACGAATTTTCAAAGACATGCAAACCCAAATTACAAAAACCTATCAGCTCACAGCAGCCAGAAGGGCCATTAGCATAAATGCTGCAAACAATAAATGCTGAAGCGATTGTGGAGAAATGCGTACCCTCGAATCTAAGGGGGATGTGGTAAGAGCCACTAATGAAAGCACAAAGAAGGTGCTTTGAAAAGGGAAACACGGTGCTACCAGCCAATCAATCACACCCACTGCTGGGCCTATCACCTGAGAAAATGAGAATCAAAAAGTCACAGGCTGGCAATCCTGCACTCCAACAATATTTACCATAGCCAACACTTGGAAGCAATGAAAATGTCCATCAACCGAGGAATGCACAAAGAAGAAGTGGTCCACGTACACAGTGGAAAATTCCTCCAATAAAAAATAAAAATTAAATTTAAAAATCCAACAAAAGTAAGGAGACATCAGCTTGTGTGGGTTTGACCGGGCACACTCCACTCTAATTTATAACCGAGAAACACCACAGGCCGCAAGGGCTTTTCCCTAGTTACCAGGGTGGTGAACATAGAAAGGCTGCCGCCCTCTGGCAGTTACCTGCAAAAGCAGCTTTAAAGCCTGTGCTAATGGTCATTTCATAGGAACAAGTACTGCAGAACTGTAAATGAAACCTGCCCTCAAAATGTCTTGAGGGAGGTAACGGGCAAAACATTTCAAAATGTGACACATACTTAAAGAGAACACTTTGAAGAACTAAGGGGTAATCACAGCTTGAAAAATAAAAAGGACATGCCTTAAAGCTCAATTTCAACGGATTATGTGGCACATTCGAATTCAACCACAGAGAGGTTTCAGGTCACACTTGTCAGAATAACCATCAGCAAGAAAACTACAAACAATAAATGCTGAAGGTGTTGTGGAGAAATGCATACCCTCAACTTCAAGTGGGACGTAAGTTGGAAAGGGCCACGATAGAGGACAGAATGGAGGTGCCTTAAAAAGGTAAACATTGAGCTACCATATGATCCAGCAGGCCCACTCCTCGACCTATAATCTAAGAAGAGAGAATTGGAAAGACACAGGCAGGCAAATCTGCATTGCACAGTATTACAATAGCCAGGATATGGAAGTAACCAAAAAGTCCACCACCAGATGGGTGGAAAAAGAAGAACTCCTCCATGTACAGATGGAATATTCGCTAGTGAAAAAATGAAACAATGCCATTTGCAGCACCATAGATGTGTCTAGACGTAATCACGCCACCTGTAGTAAGTGAGAAAGCAAAAGACCCATATCCTATCATATCACTTTTAGGAGTTACTTATAAATTGAAACCAATGAAGATATTTCCACAGAGAAAGGCAATCACAGAATCATTAAAAAACTTCTTGTTCACCAAATAGAAAGGGATGAGGATTGGATACATTAACCCCATATTGGGGTTAACAGAAACATACAAACCATGTGAAATATATAACCACCAAAGACGTACGGAAGACCAGGAGAAGACTACTCAACATTGGGTCATAACCTACCTGGGAAAAGGATGCGAGGAAGAATAGATACATGTATATGTGTGAAAGAACCACATCTTGCACACCTAGAAAAAACAAACCATTGTAATCATATTTGCTGGCATAAAAAATAAAAAGTAAATTACAAATATGAACAAGAAGTAATGAGACATAAACTTAAAGGGCTTTTTACCGGCACATTCCATTCTAATTTACAACCTAGAACACCACTTCCATTAAGGCTCTGTTTCCCTAGTAACCAAATTTGGTAAAGGGGAAATGTTGCCACCTTGTAGCCGTTTCCTGCAAGAGCAGCATTAAACTCACAGATAATGGTCACTTAACATTCACAAGGACTCAGGGCTGTAAAGGACACCTGCCCTAAAAAATAGTGCTGAAGTAGGGAATGGACAACAAAATTCAAAACAGGCAAATGTTTCAAGAAGAGAGTATGAAGAGTTTAGGTTTACTCATGCTCTTTTTAAAAAAAAAAGGAAAATGGATAAAGGCTCAACCTCAGGGAGTGTTAGACCCATGCAATCTAATCTACAAAAAGTTTCAACTTACACCAGTCGACTGACCATCAGCAAAAAGTCTACAAACAATAAATGCGGAAGGGGTTTTAGAGAACTGTGTACCCTCTACCTGCTGGTGAGACGTAAAGTGGTAACAGCCAATAAGGAGAACAGGAAGGAGCTGTGTTTAAAAGTAAAAATGGAGGTACCATTCAATCCAGCAGGCACACCATTGGACCTCTCACCTGAGAAGACAAGAATCGAGAAGACACAGGCCGCAAAGGCTGCAGTGCAGCCTTATTCACAATAGCCAGGACAGTTAAGCAATGAAAATGTCCAACAACAGGTGAATGGATAAAGAAGAAGTTGTCCATGTACACAATGGAATATTAGCCATGGAAAACAATGAACCATTGCTCTTTGAGGCACCACAAATGAATCTGGAGATACACGAAACATGAGGTAAGTCGGAAAGCAAAAGACCTATATTCTATGATATCACTTCTAGGCGTTATCTAATAACGGACACAAATGAACATATTTCCGCAGAGAAAGACACTCACAGAGTTAGAAAAAAAAATATGCTCATCTAAAAGGAAGGGTGGGGGAAATGGATAAATTAAGATTAGTGTTACTATATATAGACAAACACATATTATATACATATCTCAAAAAGACAGACCATATAGCAAGGGAGGTCTGCAGAACCCTTAGTAACATTTTACATGGGAAGAGGATCTCTACTTGAATAGACATACATAATGTACAAATGAACCAGATTGTGTACACCTAGGACAAACAATATTCTAAGCTTTACACCCATTAAGAAAATTTTTAAAACCAAGAAGAAATAATGAGACATAAACTTATGGTGGTTTCTCCATGCACATTCCAATGTAATTTACAACCTAGGAACACGACTTCCAGAAAGGCTCTGCTGCCCTAGTACCCAGCTTTGGGAAGGGAGAAATGCTGCCTCCTTGAGGCTACTTCCCACAACAGCAGCTTTAAACCCATTGTTAAAGGTCACAAAATAGTCGCCAAACTGCATTTCGGTAAATGACACCTGCTCTCTAAAAAAATTCTGGGGTGGAAAATCGACCAAAAAATTCAAAAGAGGGCCACCTTCCAAGAAGACAATTTCAAGAGTTGTATTGTACTCCCAATTGTTTCCTTTTTTTTAACAGAAAAGAAAACGGTGGAGAAAAATGATGAGTTTTACGAATTTTCAAAGACATGCAAACCCAAATTACCAAAACCTATCAGCTCACAGCAGCCAGAAGGGCCATTAGCATAAATGCTGCAAACAATAAATGCTGAAGCGATTGTGGAGAAATGCGTACCCTCGATTCTAAGGGGGATGTGGTAAGAGCCACTAATGAAAGCACAAAGAAGGTGCTTTGAAAAGGGAAACACGGTGCTACCAGTCAATCAATCACACCCACTGCTGGGCCTATCACCTGAGAAAATGAGAATCAAAAAGTCACAGGCTGGCAATCCTGCACTCCAACAATATTTACCATAGCCAACACTTGGAAGCAATGAAAATGTCCATCAACCGAGGAATGCACAAAGAAGAAGTGGTCCACGTACACAGTGGAAAATTCCTCCAATAAAAAATAAAAATTAAATTTAAAAATCCAACAAAAGTAAGGAGACATCAGCTTGTGTGGGTTTGTCCGGGCACACTCCACTCTAATTTATAACCGAGAAACACCACAGGCCGCAAGGGCTTTTCCCTAGTTACCAGGGTGGTGAACATAGAAAGGCTGCCACCCTCTGGCAGTTACCTGCAAAAGCAGCTTTAAAGCCTGTGCTAATGGTCATTTCATAGGAACAAGTACAGCAGAACTGTAAATGAAACCTGCCCTCAAAATGTCTTGAGGGAGGTAACGGGCAAAACATTTCAAAATGTGACACATACTTAAAGAGAACACTTTGAAGAACTAAGGGGTAATCACAGCTTGAAAAATAAAAAGGACATGCCTTAAAGCTCAATTTCAACGGATTATGTGGCACATTCGAATTCAACCACAGAGAGGTTTCAGGTCACACTTGTCAGAATAACCATCAGCAAGAAAACTACAAACAATAAATGCTGAAGGTGTTGTGGAGAAATGCATACCCTCAACTTCAAGTGGGACGTAAGTTGGAAAGGGCCACGATTGAGAACAGAATGGAGGTGCCTTAAAAAGGTAAACATTGAGCTACCATATGATCCAGCAGGCCCACTCCTCGACCTATAATCTAAGAAGAGAGAATTGGAAAGACACAGGCAGGCAAATCTGCATTGCACAGTATTACAATAGCCAGGATATGGAAGTAACCAAAAAGTCCACCACCAGATGGGTGGAAAAAGAAGAACTCCTCCATGTACAGATGGAATATTCGCTAGTGAAAAAATGAAACAATGCCATTTGCAGCACCATAGATGTGTCTAGACGTAATCACGCCACCTGTAGTAAGTGAGAAAGCAAAAGACCCATATCCTATCATATCACTTTTAGGAGTTACTTATAAATTGAAACCAATGAAGATATTTCCACAGAGAAAGGCAATCACAGAATCATTAAAAAACTTCTTGTTCACCAAATAGAAAGGGATGAGGATTGGATACATTAACCCCATATTGGGGTTAACAGAAACATACAAACCATGTGAAATATATAACCACCAAAGACGTACGGAAGACCAGGAGAAGACTACTCAACATTGGGTCATAACCTACCTGGGAAAAGGATGCGAGGAAGAATAGATACATGTATATGTGTGAAAGAACCACATCTTGCACACCTAGAAAAAACAAACCATTGTAATCATATTTGCTGGCATAAAAAATAAAAAGTAAATTACAAATATGAACAAGAAGTAATGAGACATAAACTTAAAGGGCTTTTTCCCGGCACATTCCATTCTAATTTACAACCTAGAACACCACTTCCATTAAGCCTCTGTTTCCCTAGTAACCAAATTTGGTAAAGGGGAAATGTTGCCACCTTGTAGCCGTTTCCTGCAAGAGCAGCATTAAACTCACAGCTAATGGTCACTTAACATTCACAAGGACTCAGGGCTATAAAGGACACCTGCCCTAAAAAATTGTGCTGAAGTAGGGAATGGACAACAAAATTCAAAACAGGCAAATGTTTCAAGAAGAGAGTATGAAGAGTTTAGGTTTACACACGCTCTTTTAAAAAAAAAAAGGAAAATGGATAAAAGCTCAACCTCAGGGAGTGTTAGACCCATGCAATCTAATCTACAAAAAGTTTCAACTTACACCAGTCGACTGACCATCAGCAAAAAGTCTACAAACAATAAATGCGGAAGGGGTTTTAGAGAACTGTGTACCCTCTACCTGCTGGTGAGACGTAAAGGGGTAACAGCCAATAAGGAGAACAGGAAGGAGCTGTGTTTAAAAGTAAAAATGGAGGTACCATTCAATCCAGCAGGCGCACCATTGGACCTCTCACCTGAGAAGACAAGAATCGAGAAGACACAGGCCGCAAAGGCTGCAGTGCAGCCTTATTCACAATAGCCAGGACAGTGAAGCAATCAAAATGTCCAACAAGAGGTGAATGGATAAAGAAGAAGTGGTCCATGTACACAATGGAATATTAGCCATGGAAAACAATGAACCATTGCTCTTTGAGGCACCACAAATGAATCTGGAGATAATCACGAAACATGAGGTAAGTCGGAAAGCAAAAGACCTATATTCTATGGTATCACTTCTAGGCGTTATCTAATAACGGACACAAATGAACATATTTCCGCAGAGAAAGACACTCACAGAGTTAGAAAAGAAAATATGCTCCTCTAAAAGGAAGGGTGGGGGGAATGGATAAATTAAGATTAGTGTTACTATATATAGACAAACACATATTATATACATATCTCAAAAAGACCGACCATATAGCAAGGGAGGTCTGCGGAACCCTCTGTAACATTTTACATGGGAAGAGGATCTGTACTTGAATAGACATATATAATGTACAAATGAACCAGATTGTGTACACCTAGGACAAACAATATTCTAAGCTTTACACCAATTAAGAAAATTTTTAAAACCAAGAAGAAATAATGAGACATAAACTTATGGGGGTTTCTCCATGCACATTCCAATGTAATTTACAACCTAGGAACACGACTTCCAGAAAGGCTCTGCTGCCCTACTACCCAGCTTTGGGAATGGAGAAATGCTGCCTCCTTGAGGCTACTTCCCACAACAGCAGCTTTAAACCCATTGTTAAAGGTCACAAAATAGTCGCCAAACTGCATTTCGGTAAATGACACCTGCTCTCTAAAAAAATTCTGGGGTGGAAAATCGACCAAAAAATTCAAAAGAGGGCCACCTTCCAAGAAGACAATTTCCAGAGTTGTATTGTACTCCCAATTGTTTCCTTTTTTTTAACAGAAAAGAAAACGGTGGAGAAAAATGATGAGTTTTACGAATTTTCAAAGACATGCAAACCCAAATTACAAAAACCTATCAGCTCACAGCAGCCAGAAGGGCCATTAGCATAAATGCTGCAAACAATAAATGCTGAAGCGATTGTGGGGAAATGCGTACCCTCGATTCTAAGGGGGATGTGGTAAGAGCCACTAATGAAAGCACAAAGAAGGTGCTTTGAAAAGGGAAACACGGTGCTACCAGTCAATCAATCACACCCACTGCTGGGCCTATCACCTGAGAAAATGAGAATCCAAAAGTCACAGGCTGGCAATCCTGCACTCCAACAATATTTACCATAGCCAACACTTGGAAGCAATGAAAATGTCCATCAACCGAGGAATGCACAAAGTAGAAGTGGTCCACGTACACAGTGGAAAATTCCTCCAATAAAAAAAAAAAATTAAATTTAAAAATCCAACAAAAGTAAGGAGACATCAGCTTGTGTGGGTTTGTCCGGGCACACTCCACTCTAATTTATAACCGAGAAACACCACAGGCCGCAAGGGCTTTTCCCTAGTTACCAGGGTGGGGGACATAGAAAGGCTGCCGCCCTCTGGCAGTTACCTGCAAAAGCAGCTTTAAAGCCTGTGCTAATGGTCATTTCATAGGAACAAGTACAGCAGAACTGTAAATGAAACCTGTCCTCAAAATGTCTTGAGGGAGGTAACGGGCAAAACATTTCAAAATGTGACACATACTTAAAGAGAACACTTTGAAGAAGTAAGGGGTAATCACAGCTTGAAAAATAAAAAGGACATGCCTTAAAGCTCAATTTCAACGGATTATGAGGCACCTGCGAATTCAACCACAAAGAGGTATCAGCTCACACTTGTCAGATTCACCATCAGCAAGAAAACTACAAACAATAAATGCTGAAGGTGTTGTGGAGAAATGCATACCCTCAACTTCAAGTGGGACGTAAGTTGGAAAGGGCCACGATTGAGAACAGAATGGAGGTGCCTTAAAAAGGTAAACATTGAGCTACCATATGATCCAGCAGGCCCACTCCTCGACCTATAATCTAAGAAGAGAGAATTGGAAAGACACAGGCAGGCAAATCTGCATTGCACAGTATTACAATAGCCAGGATATGGAAGTAACCAAAAAGTCCACCAACAGATGGGTGGACAAAGAAGAACTCCTCCATGTACAGATGGAATATTCGCTAGTGAAAAAATGAAACAATGCCATTTGCAGCACCATAGATGAGTCTAGACGTAATCACGCCACCTGTAGTAAGTGAGAAAGCAAAAGACCCATATCCTATCATATCACTTTTAGGAGTTACTTATAAATTGATACCAATGAAGATATTTCCACAGAGAAAGGCAATCACAGAATCATTAAAAAACTTCTTGTTCACCAAATAGAAAGGGATGAGGATTGAATACATTAACCCCATATTGGGGTTAACAGAGATATACAAACCATGTGAAATATATAACCACCAAAGACGTACGGAAGACCAGGAGAAGACTACTCAACATTGGGTCATAACCTACATGGGAAAAGGATGCGAGGAAGAATAGATACATGTATATGTGTGAAAGAATCACATCTTGCACACCGAGAACAAACAAGCCATTGTAATCATATTTGCTGGCATAAAAAATAAAAAGTAAATTACAAATATGAACAAGAAGTAATGAGACATAAACATAAAGGGCTTTTTCCCGGCACATTCCATTCTAATTTACAACCTAGAACACCACTTCCATTAAGGCTCTGTTTCCCTAGTGACCAAAATTGGTAAAGGGGAAATGCTGCCACCTTGTGACCGTTTCCTGCAAGAGCAGCATTAAACTCACAGCTAATGGTCACTTAACATTCACAAGGACTCAGGGCTGTAAAGGACAGCTGCCCTAAAAAATTGTGCTGAAGTAGGGAATGGACAACAAAATTCAAAACAGGCAAATGTTTCAAGAAGAGAGTATGAAGAGTTTAGGTTTACTCATGCTCTTTTTAAAAAAAAAAGGAAAATGGATAAAAGCTCAACCTCAGGGAGTGTTAGACCCATGCAATCTAATCTACAAAAAGTTTCAACTTACACCAGTCGACTGACCATCAGCAAAAAGTCTACAAACAATAAATGCTGAAGGGGTTTTAGAGAACTGTGTACCCTCTACCTGCTGGTGAGACGTAAAGGGGTAACAGCCAATAATGAGAACAGGAAGGAGCTGTGTTTAAAAGTAAAAATGGAGGTACCATTCAATCCAGCAGGCACACCATTGGACCTCTCACCTGAGAAGACAAGAATCGAGAAGACACAGGCCGCAAAGGCTGCAGTGCAGCCTTATTCACAATAGCCAGGACAGTTAAGCAATGAAAATGTCCAACAAGAGGTGAATGGATAAAGAAGAAGTTGTCCATGTACACAATGGAATATTAGCCATGGAAAACAATGAACCATTGCTCTTTGAGGCACCACAAATGAATCTGGAGATACAAGAAACATGAGGTAAGTCGGAAAGCAAAAGACCTATATTCTATGATATCACTTCTAGGCGTTATCTAATAACGGACACAAATGAACATATTTCCGCAGAGAAAGACACTCACAGAGTTAGAAAAAAAAATATGCTCATCTAAAAGGAAGGGTGGGGGAAATGGATAAATTAAGATTAGTGTTACTATATATAGACAAACACATATTATATACATATCTCAAAAAGACCGACCATATAGCAAGGGAGGTCTGCGGAACCCTCAGTAACATTTTACATGGGAAGAGGATCTCTACTTGAATAGACATATATAATGTACAAATGAACCAGATTGTGTACACCTAGGACAAACAATATTCTAAGCTTTACACCCATTAAGAAAATTTTTAAAACCAAGAAGAAATAATGAGACATAAACTTATGGTGGTTTCTCCATGCACATTCCAATGTAATTTACAACCTAGGAACACGACTTCCAGAAAGGCTCTGCTGCCCTAGTACCCAGCTTTGGGAAGGGAGAAATGCTGCCTCCTTGAGGCTACTTCCCACAACAGCAGCTTTAAACCCATTGTTAAAGGTCACAAAATAGTCGCCAAACTGCATTTCGGTAAATGACACCTGCTCTCTAAAAAAATTCTGGGGTGGAAAATCGACCAAAAAATTCAAAAGAGGGCCACCTTCCAAGAAGACAATTTCAAGAGTTGTATTGTACTCCCAATTGTTTCCTTTTTTTTAACAGAAAAGAAAACGGTGGAGAAAAATGATGAGTTTTACGAATTTTCAAAGACATGCAAACCCAAATTACAAAAACCTATCAGCTCACAGCAGCCAGAAGGGCCATTAGCATAAATGCTGCAAACAATAAATGCTGAAGCGATTGTGGAGAAATGCGTACCCTCGATTCTAAGGGGGATGTGGTAAGAGCCACTAATGAAAGCACAAAGAAGGTGCTTTGAAAAGGGAAACACGGTGCTACCAGTCAATCAATCACACCCACTGCTGGGCCTATCACCTGAGAAAATGAGAATCAAAAAGTCACAGGCTGGCAATCCTGCACTCCAACAATATTTACCATAGCCAACACTTGGCAGCAATGAAAATGTCTATCAACCGAGGAATGCACAAAGTAGAGCTGGTCCACGTACACAGTGGAAAATTCCTCCAATAAAAAATAAAAATTAAATTTAAAAATCCAACAAAAGTAAGGAGACATCAGCTTGTGTGGGTTTGTCCGGGCACACTCCACTTTAAATTATAACCGAGAAACACCACAGGCCGCAAGGGCTTTTCCCTAGTTACCAGGGTGGGGGACATAGAAAGGCTGCCGCCCTCTGGTAGTTACCTGCAAAAGCAGCTTTAAAGCCTGTGCTAATGGTCATTTCATAGGAACAAGTACAGCAGAACTGTAAATGAAACCTGCCCTCAAAATGTCTTGAGGGTGGTAACGGGCAAAACATTTCAAAATGTGACACATACTTAAAGAGAACTCTTTGAAGAAGTAAGGGGTAATCACAGCTTGAAAAATAAAAAGGACATGCCTTAAAGCTCAATTTCAACGGATTATGAGGCACCTGCGAATTCAACCACAAAGAGGTATCAGCTCACACTTGTCAGATTCACCATCAGCAAGAAAACTACAAACAATAAATGCTGAAGGTGTTGTGGAGAAATGCATACCCTCAACTTCAAGTGGGACGTAAGTTGGAAAGGGCCACGATTGAGAACAGAATGGAGGTGCCTTAAAAAGGTAAACATTGAGCTACCATATGATCCAGCAGGCCCACTCCTCGAACTATAATCTAAGAAGAGAGAATTGGAAAGACACAGGCAGGCAAATCTGCATTGCACAGTATTACAATAGCCAGGATATGGAAGTAACCAAAAAGTCCACCAACAGATGGGTGGACAAAGAAGAACTCCTCCATGTACAGATGGAAAATTCGCTAGTGAAAAAATGAAACAATGCCATTTGCAGCACCATAGATGAGTCTAGACGTAATCACGCCACCTGTAGTAAGTGAGAAAGCAAAAGACCCATATCCTATCATATCACTTTTAGGAGTTACTTATAAATTGATACCAATGAAGATATTTCCACAGAGAAAGGCAATCACAGAATCATTAAAAAACTTCTTGTTCACCAAATAGAAAGGGATGAGGATTGAATACATTAACCCCATATTGGGGTTAACAGAGATATACAAACCATGTGAAATATATAACCACCAAAGACGTACGGAAGACCAGGAGAAGACTACTCAACATTGGGTCATAACCTACATGGGAAAAGGATGCGAGGAAGAATAGATACATGTATATGTGTGAAAGAATCACATCTTGCACACCGAGAACAAACAAGCCATTGTAATCATATTTGCTGGCATAAAAAATAAAAAGTAAATTACAAATATGAACAAGAAGTAATGAGACATAAACATAAAGGGCTTTTTCCCGGCACATTCCATTCTAATTTACAACCTAGAACACCACTTCCATTAAGGCTCTGTTTCCCTAGTGACCAAAATTGGTAAAGGGGAAATGCTGCCACCTTGTGGCCGTTTCCTGCAAGAGCAGCATTAAACTCACAGCTAATGGTCACTTAACATTCACAAGGACTCAGGGCTGTAAAGGACAGCTGCCCTAAAAAATTGTGCTGAAGTAGGGAATGGACAACAAAATTCAAAACAGGCAAATGTTTCAAGAATAGAGTATGAAGAGTTTAGGTTTACTCATGCTCTTTTTAAAAAAAAAAGGAAAATGGATAAAAGCTCAACCTCAGGGAGTGTTAGACCCATGCAATCTAATCTACAAAAAGTTTCAACTTACACCAGTCGACTGACCATCAGCAAAAACTCTACAAACAATAAATGCTGAAGGGGTTTTAGAGAACTGTGTACCCTCTATCTGCTGGTGAGACGTAAAGGGGTAACAGCCAATAATGAGAACAGGAAGGAGCTGTGTTTAAAAGTAAAAATGGAGGTACCATTCAATCCAGCAGGCGCACCATTGGACCTCTCACCTCAGAAGACAAGAATCGAGAAGACACAGGCCGCAAAACATGCAGTGCAGCCTTTTTCACAATAGCCAGGACAGTGAAGCAATCAAAATATCCAACAAGAGGTGAATGGATAAAGAAGAAGTGGTCCATGTACACAATGGAATATTAGCCATGGAAAATAATGAACCATTGCTCTTTGAGGCCCCACAAATGAATCTGGAGATAATCACGAAACATGAGGTAAGTCGGAAAGCAAAAGACCTATATTCTATGATATCACTTCTAGGCGTTATCTAATAACTGACACAAATGAACATATTTCCGCAGAGAAAGACACTCACAGAGTTAGAAAAGAAAATATGCTCATGTAAAAGGAACGGTGGGGGGAATGGATAAATTAAGATTAGTGTTACTATATATAGACAAACACATATTATATACATATCTCAAAAAGACCGACCATATAGCAAGGGAGGTCTGCGGAACCCTCTGTAACATTTTACATGGGAAGAGGATCTGTACTTGAATAGACATATATAATGTACAAATGAACCAGATTGTGTACACCTAGGACAAACAATATTCTAAGCTTTACACCAATTAAGAAAATTTTTAAAAACCAAGAAGAAATAATGAGACATAAACTTATGGGGGTTTCTCCATGCACATTCCAATATAATTTACAACCTAGGAACACGACTTCCAGAAAGGCTCTGCTGCCCTACTACCCAGCTTTGGGAATGGAGAAATGCTGCCTCCTTGAGGCTACTTCCCACAACAGCAGCTTTAAACCCATTGTTAAAGGTCACAAAATAGTCGCCAAACTGCATTTCGGTAAATGACACCGGCTGTCTAAAAAAATTCTGGGGTGGAAAATCGACCAAAAACTTCAAGAGAGGGCCACCTTCCAAGAAGACAATTTCAAGAGTTGTATTGTACTCCCAATTGTTTCCTTTTTTTTAACAGAAAAGAAAACGGTGGAGAAAAATGATGAGTTTTACGAATTTTCAAAGACATGCAAACCCAAATTACAAAAACCTATCAGCTCACAGCAGCCAGAAGGGCCATTAGCATAAATGCTGCAAACAATAAATGCTGAAGCGATTGTGGAGAAATGCGTACCCTCGATTCTAAGGGGGATGTGGTAAGAGCCACTAATGAAAGCACAAAGAAGGTGCTTTGAAAAGGGAAACACGGTGCTACCAGTCAATCAATCACACCCACTGCTGGGCCTATCACCTGAGAAAATGAGAATCCAAAAGTCACAGGCTGGCAATCCTGCACTCCAACAATATTTACCATAGCCAACACTTGGAAGCAATGAAAATGTCCATCAACCGAGGAATGCACAAAGTAGAAGTGGTCCACGTACACAGTGGAAAATTCCTCCAATAAAAAATAAAAATTAAATTTAAAAATTCAACAAAAGTAAGGAGACATCAGCTTGTGTGGGTTTGTCCGGGCACACTCCACTCTAATTTATAACCGAGAAACACCACAGGCCGCAAGGGCTTTTCCCTAGTTACCAGGGTGGGGGACATAGAAAGGCTGCCGCCCTCTGGCAGTTACCTGCAAAAGCAGCTTTAAAGCCTGTGCTAATGGTCATTTCATAGGAACAAGTACAGCAGAACTGTAAATGAAACCTGTCCTCAAAATGTCTTGAGGGAGGTAACGGGCAAAACATTTCAAAATGTGACACATACTTAAAGAGAACACTTTGAAGAACTAAGGGGTAATCACAGCTTGAAAAATAAAAAGGACATGCCTTAAAGCTCAATTTCAACGGATTATGTGGCACATTCGAATTCAACCACAGGGAGGTTTCAGGTCACACTTGTCAGAATAACCATCAGCAAGAAAACTACAAACAATAAATGCTGAAGGTGTTGTGGAGAAATGCATACCCTCAACTTCAAGTGGGACGTAAGTTGGAAAGGGCCACGATAGAGAACAGAATGGAGGTGCCTTAAAAAGGTAAACATTGAGCTACCATATGATCCAGCAGGCCCACTCCTCGACCTATAATCTAAGGAGAGAGAATTGGAAAGACACAGGCAGGCAAATCTGCATTGCACAGTATTACAATAGCCAGGATATGGAAGTAACCAAAAAGTCCACCAACAGATGGGTGGACAAAGAAGAACTCCTCCATGTACAGATGGAATATTCGCTAGTGAAAAAATGAAACAATGCCATTTGCAACACCATAGATGAGTCTAGACGTAATCACGCCACCTGTAGTAAGTGAGAAAGCAAAAGACCCATATCCTATCATATCACTTTTAGGAATTACTTATAAATTGATACCAATGAAGATATTTCCACAGAGAAAGGCAATCACAGAATCATTAAAAAACTTCTTGTTCACCAAAGAGAAAGGGATGAGGATTGGATACATTAACCTCATATTGGGGTTAACAGAGATATACAAACCATGTGAAATATATAACCACCAAAGACGTACGGAAGACCAGGAGAAGACTACTCAACATTGGGTCATAACCTACATGGGAAAAGGATGCGAGGAAGAATAGATACATGTATATGTGTGAAAGAACCGCATCTTGCACACCAAGAACAAACAAGGCATTGTAATCATATTTGCTGGCGTAAAAAATAAAACGTAAATTACAAATATGAACAAGAAGTAATGAGACATAAACATAAAGGGCTTTTTCCCGGCACATTCCATTCTAATTTACAACCTAGAACACCACTTCCATTAAGGCTCTGTTTCCCTAGTAACCAAAATTGGTAAAGGGGAAATGCTGCCACCTTGTGGCCGTTTCCTGCAAGAGCAGCATTAAACTCACAGCTAATGGTCACTTAACATTCACAAGGACTCAGGGCTGTAAAGGACACCTGCCCTAAAAAATTGTGCTGAAGTAGGGAATGGACAACAAAATTCAAAACAGTCAAATGTTTCAAGAAGAGAGTATGAAGAGTTTAGGTTTACTCATGCTCTTTTTAAAAAAAAAAGGAAAATGGATAAAGGCTCAACCTCAGGGAGTGTTAGACCCATGCAATCTAATCTACAAAAAGTTTCAACTTACACCAGTCGACTGACCATCAGCAAAAAGTCTACAAACAATAAATGCGGAAGGGGTTTTAGAGAACTGTGTACCCTCTACCTGCTGGTGAGACGTAAAGTGGTAACAGCCAATAAGGAGAACAGGAAGGAGCTGTGTTTAAAAGTAAAAATGGAGGTACCATTCAATCCAGCAGGCACACCATTGGACCTCTCACCTGAGAAGACAAGAATCGAGAAGACACAGGCCGCAAAGGCTGCAGTGCAGCCTTATTCACAATAGCCAGGACAGTTAAGCAATGAAAATGTCCAACAACAGGTGAATGGATAAAGAAGAAGTTGTCCATGTACACAATGGAATATTAGCCATGGAAAACAATGAACCATTGCTCTTTGAGGCACCACAAATGAATCTGGAGATACACGAAACATGAGGTAAGTCGGAAAGCAAAAGACCTATATTCTATGATATCACTTCTAGGCGTTATCTAATAACGGACACAAATGAACATATTTCCGCAGAGAAAGACACTCACAGAGTTAGAAAAAAAAATATGCTCATCTAAAAGGAAGGGTGGGGGAAATGGATAAATTAAGATTAGTGTTACTATATATAGACAAACACATATTATATACATATCTCAAAAAGACAGACCATATAGCAAGGGAGGTCTGCAGAACCCTTAGTAACATTTTACATGGGAAGAGGATCTCTACTTGAATAGACATACATAATGTACAAATGAACCAGATTGTGTACACCTAGGACAAACAATATTCTAAGCTTTACACCCATTAAGAAAATTTTTAAAACCAAGAAGAAATAATGAGACATAAACTTATGGTGGTTTCTCCATGCACATTCCAATGTAATTTACAACCTAGGAACACGACTTCCAGAAAGGCTCTGCTGCCCTAGTACCCAGCTTTGGGAAGGGAGAAATGCTGCCTCCTTGAGGCTACTTCCCACAACAGCAGCTTTAAACCCATTGTTAAAGGTCACAAAATAGTCGCCAAACTGCATTTCGGTAAATGACACCTGCTCTCTAAAAAAATTCTGGGGTGGAAAATCGACCAAAAAATTCAAAAGAGGGCCACCTTCCAAGAAGACAATTTCAAGAGTTGTATTGTACTCCCAATTGTTTCCTTTTTTTTAACAGAAAAGAAAACGGTGGAGAAAAATGATGAGTTTTACGAATTTTCAAAGACATGCAAACCCAAATTACCAAAACCTATCAGCTCACAGCAGCCAGAAGGGCCATTAGCATAAATGCTGCAAACAATAAATGCTGAAGCGATTGTGGAGAAATGCGTACCCTCGATTCTAAGGGGGATGTGGTAAGAGCCACTAATGAAAGCACAAAGAAGGTGCTTTGAAAAGGGAAACACGGTGCTACCAGTCAATCAATCACACCCACTGCTGGGCCTATCACCTGAGAAAATGAGAATCAAAAAGTCACAGGCTGGCAATCCTGCACTCCAACAATATTTACCATAGCCAACACTTGGAAGCAATGAAAATGTCCATCAACCGAGGAATGCACAAAGAAGAAGTGGTCCACGTACACAGTGGAAAATTCCTCCAATAAAAAATAAAAATTAAATTTAAAAATCCAACAAAAGTAAGGAGACATCAGCTTGTGTGGGTTTGTCCGGGCACACTCCACTCTAATTTATAACCGAGAAACACCACAGGCCGCAAGGGCTTTTCCCTAGTTACCAGGGTGGTGAACATAGAAAGGCTGCCACCCTCTGGCAGTTACCTGCAAAAGCAGCTTTAAAGCCTGTGCTAATGGTCATTTCATAGGAACAAGTACAGCAGAACTGTAAATGAAACCTGCCCTCAAAATGTCTTGAGGGAGGTAACGGGCAAAACATTTCAAAATGTGACACATACTTAAAGAGAACACTTTGAAGAACTAAGGGGTAATCACAGCTTGAAAAATAAAAAGGACATGCCTTAAAGCTCAATTTCAACGGATTATGTGGCACATTCGAATTCAACCACAGAGAGGTTTCAGGTCACACTTGTCAGAATAACCATCAGCAAGAAAACTACAAACAATAAATGCTGAAGGTGTTGTGGAGAAATGCATACCCTCAACTTCAAGTGGGACGTAAGTTGGAAAGGGCCACGATTGAGAACAGAATGGAGGTGCCTTAAAAAGGTAAACATTGAGCTACCATATGATCCAGCAGGCCCACTCCTCGACCTATAATCTAAGAAGAGAGAATTGGAAAGACACAGGCAGGCAAATCTGCATTGCACAGTATTACAATAGCCAGGATATGGAAGTAACCAAAAAGTCCACCACCAGATGGGTGGAAAAAGAAGAACTCCTCCATGTACAGATGGAATATTCGCTAGTGAAAAAATGAAACAATGCCATTTGCAGCACCATAGATGTGTCTAGACGTAATCACGCCACCTGTAGTAAGTGAGAAAGCAAAAGACCCATATCCTATCATATCACTTTTAGGAGTTACTTATAAATTGAAACCAATGAAGATATTTCCACAGAGAAAGGCAATCACAGAATCATTAAAAAACTTCTTGTTCACCAAATAGAAAGGGATGAGGATTGGATACATTAACCCCATATTGGGGTTAACAGAAACATACAAACCATGTGAAATATATAACCACCAAAGACGTACGGAAGACCAGGAGAAGACTACTCAACATTGGGTCATAACCTACCTGGGAAAAGGATGCGAGGAAGAATAGATACATGTATATGTGTGAAAGAACCACATCTTGCACACCTAGAAAAAACAAACCATTGTAATCATATTTGCTGGCATAAAAAATAAAAAGTAAATTACAAATATGAACAAGAAGTAATGAGACATAAACTTAAAGGGCTTTTTCCCGGCACATTCCATTCTAATTTACAACCTAGAACACCACTTCCATTAAGCCTCTGTTTCCCTAGTAACCAAATTTGGTAAAGGGGAAATGTTGCCACCTTGTAGCCGTTTCCTGCAAGAGCAGCATTAAACTCACAGCTAATGGTCACTTAACATTCACAAGGACTCAGGGCTATAAAGGACACCTGCCCTAAAAAATTGTGCTGAAGTAGGGAATGGACAACAAAATTCAAAACAGGCAAATGTTTCAAGAAGAGAGTATGAAGAGTTTAGGTTTACACACGCTCTTTTAAAAAAAAAAAGGAAAATGGATAAAAGCTCAACCTCAGGGAGTGTTAGACCCATGCAATCTAATCTACAAAAAGTTTCAACTTACACCAGTCGACTGACCATCAGCAAAAAGTCTACAAACAATAAATGCGGAAGGGGTTTTAGAGAACTGTGTACCCTCTACCTGCTGGTGAGACGTAAAGGGGTAACAGCCAATAAGGAGAACAGGAAGGAGCTGTGTTTAAAAGTAAAAATGGAGGTACCATTCAATCCAGCAGGCGCACCATTGGACCTCTCACCTGAGAAGACAAGAATCGAGAAGACACAGGCCGCAAAGGCTGCAGTGCAGCCTTATTCACAATAGCCAGGACAGTGAAGCAATCAAAATGTCCAACAAGAGGTGAATGGATAAAGAAGAAGTGGTCCATGTACACAATGGAATATTAGCCATGGAAAACAATGAACCATTGCTCTTTGAGGCACCACAAATGAATCTGGAGATAATCACGAAACATGAGGTAAGTCGGAAAGCAAAAGACCTATATTCTATGGTATCACTTCTAGGCGTTATCTAATAACGGACACAAATGAACATATTTCCGCAGAGAAAGACACTCACAGAGTTAGAAAAGAAAATATGCTCCTCTAAAAGGAAGGGTGGGGGGAATGGATAAATTAAGATTAGTGTTACTATATATAGACAAACACATATTATATACATATCTCAAAAAGACCGACCATATAGCAAGGGAGGTCTGCGGAACCCTCTGTAACATTTTACATGGGAAGAGGATCTGTACTTGAATAGACATATATAATGTACAAATGAACCAGATTGTGTACACCTAGGACAAACAATATTCTAAGCTTTACACCAATTAAGAAAATTTTTAAAACCAAGAAGAAATAATGAGACATAAACTTATGGGGGTTTCTCCATGCACATTCCAATGTAATTTACAACCTAGGAACACGACTTCCAGAAAGGCTCTGCTGCCCTACTACCCAGCTTTGGGAATGGAGAAATGCTGCCTCCTTGAGGCTACTTCCCACAACAGCAGCTTTAAACCCATTGTTAAAGGTCACAAAATAGTCGCCAAACTGCATTTCGGTAAATGACACCTGCTCTCTAAAAAAATTCTGGGGTGGAAAATCGACCAAAAAATTCAAAAGAGGGCCACCTTCCAAGAAGACAATTTCCAGAGTTGTATTGTACTCCCAATTGTTTCCTTTTTTTTAACAGAAAAGAAAACGGTGGAGAAAAATGATGAGTTTTACGAATTTTCAAAGACATGCAAACCCAAATTACAAAAACCTATCAGCTCACAGCAGCCAGAAGGGCCATTAGCATAAATGCTGCAAACAATAAATGCTGAAGCGATTGTGGGGAAATGCGTACCCTCGATTCTAAGGGGGATGTGGTAAGAGCCACTAATGAAAGCACAAAGAAGGTGCTTTGAAAAGGGAAACACGGTGCTACCAGTCAATCAATCACACCCACTGCTGGGCCTATCACCTGAGAAAATGAGAATCCAAAAGTCACAGGCTGGCAATCCTGCACTCCAACAATATTTACCATAGCCAACACTTGGAAGCAATGAAAATGTCCATCAACCGAGGAATGCACAAAGTAGAAGTGGTCCACGTACACAGTGGAAAATTCCTCCAATAAAAAATAAAAATTAAATTTAAAAATCCAACAAAAGTAAGGAGACATCAGCTTGTGTGGGTTTGTCCGGGCACACTCCACTCTAATTTATAACCGAGAAACACCACAGGCCGCAAGGGCTTTTCCCTAGGTACCAGGGTGGGGGACATAGAAAGGCTGCCGCCCTCTGGCAGTTACCTGCAAAAGCAGCTTTAAAGCCTGTGCTAATGGTCATTTCATAGGAACAAGTACAGCAGAACTGTAAATGAAACCTGTCCTCAAAATGTCTTGAGGGAGGTAACGGGCAAAACATTTCAAAATGTGACACATACTTAAAGAGAACACTTTGAAGAAGTAAGGGGTAATCACAGCTTGAAAAATAAAAAGGACATGCCTTAAAGCTCAATTTCAACGGATTATGAGGCACCTGCGAATTCAACCACAAAGAGGTATCAGCTCACACTTGTCAGATTCACCATCAGCAAGAAAACTACAAACAATAAATGCTGAAGGTGTTGTGGAGAAATGCATACCCTCAACTTCAAGTGGGACGTAAGTTGGAAAGGGCCACGATTGAGAACAGAATGGAGGTGCCTTAAAAAGGTAAACATTGAGCTACCATATGATCCAGCAGGCCCACTCCTCGACCTATAATCTAAGAAGAGAGAATTGGAAAGACACAGGCAGGCAAATCTGCATTGCACAGTATTACAATAGCCAGGATATGGAAGTAACCAAAAAGTCCACCAACAGATGGGTGGACAAAGAAGAACTCCTCCATGTACAGATGGAATATTCGCTAGTGAAAAAATGAAACAATGCCATTTGCAGCACCATAGATGAGTCTAGACGTAATCACGCCACCTGTAGTAAGTGAGAAAGCAAAAGACCCATATCCTATCATATCACTTTTAGGAGTTACTTATAAATTGATACCAATGAAGATATTTCCACAGAGAAAGGCAATCACAGAATCATTAAAAAACTTCTTGTTCACCAAATAGAAAGGGATGAGGATTGAATACATTAACCCCATATTGGGGTTAACAGAGATATACAAACCATGTGAAATATATAACCACCAAAGACGTACGGAAGACCAGGAGAAGACTACTCAACATTGGGTCATAACCTACATGGGAAAAGGATGCGAGGAAGAATAGATACATGTATATGTGTGAAAGAATCACATCTTGCACACCGAGAACAAACAAGCCATTGTAATCATATTTGCTGGCATAAAAAATAAAAAGTAAATTACAAATATGAACAAGAAGTAATGAGACATAAACATAAAGGGCTTTTTCCCGGCACATTCCATTCTAATTTACAACCTAGAACACCACTTCCATTAAGGCTCTGTTTTCCTAGTGACCAAAATTGGTAAAGGGGAAATGCTGCCACCTTGTGGCCGTTTCCTGCAAGAGCAGCATTAAACTCACAGCTAATGGTCACTTAACATTCACAAGGACTCAGGGCTGTAAAGGACAGCTGCCCTAAAAAATTGTGCTGAAGTAGGGAATGGACAACAAAATTCAAAACAGGCAAATGTTTCAAGAAGAGAGTATGAAGAGTTTAGGTTTACTCATGCTCTTTTTAAAAAAAAAAGGAAAATGGATAAAAGCTCAACCTCAGGGAGTGTTAGACCCATGCAATCTAATCTACAAAAAGTTTCAACTTACACCAGTCGACTGACCATCAGCAAAAAGTCTACAAACAATAAATGCTGAAGGGGTTTTAGAGAACTGTGTACCCTCTACCTGCTGGTGAGACGTAAAGGGGTAACAGCCAATAATGAGAACAGGAAGGAGCTGTGTTTAAAAGTAAAAATGGAGGTACCATTCAATCCAGCAGGCACACCATTGGACCTCTCACCTGAGAAGACAAGAATCGAGAAGACACAGGCCGCAAAGGCTGCAGTGCAGCCTTATTCACAATAGCCAGGACAGTTAAGCAATGAAAATGTCCAACAAGAGGTGAATGGATAAAGAAGAAGTTGTCCATGTACACAATGGAATATTAGCCATGGAAAACAATGAACCATTGCTCTTTGAGGCACCACAAATGAATCTGGAGATACACGAAACATGAGGTAAGTCGGAAAGCAAAAGACCTATATTCTATGATATCACTTCTAGGCGTTATCTAATAACGGACACAAATGAACATATTTCCGCAGAGAAAGACACTCACAGAGTTAGAAAAAAAAATATGCTCATCTAAAAGGAAGGGTGGGGGAAATGGATAAATTAAGATTAGTGTTACTATATATAGACAAACACATATTATATACATATCTCAAAAAGACCGACCATATAGCAAGGGAGGTCTGCGGAACCCTCAGTAACATTTTACATGGGAAGAGGATCTCTACTTGAATAGACATATATAATGTACAAATGAACCAGATTGTGTACACCTAGGACAAACAATATTCTAAGCTTTACACCCATTAAGAAAATTTTTAAAACCAAGAAGAAATAATGAGACATAAACTTATGGTGGTTTCTCCATGCACATTCCAATGTAATTTACAACCTAGGAACACGACTTCCAGAAAGGCTCTGCTGCCCTAGTACCCAGCTTTGGGAAGGGAGAAATGCTGCCTCCTTGAGGCTACTTCCCACAACAGCAGCTTTAAACCCATTGTTAAAGGTCACAAAATAGTCGCCAAACTGCATTTCGGTAAATGACACCTGCTCTCTAAAAAAATTCTGGGGTGGAAAATCGACCAAAAAATTCAAAAGAGGGCCACCTTCCAAGAAGACAATTTCCAGAGTTGTATTGTACTCCCAATTGTTTCCTTTTTTTTAACAGAAAAGAAAACGGTGGAGAAAAATGATGAGTTTTACGAATTTTCAAAGACATGCAAACCCAAATTACAAAAACCTATCAGCTCACAGCAGCCAGAAGGGCCATTAGCATAAATGCTGCAAACAATAAATGCTGAAGCGATTGTGGAGAAATGCGTACCCTCGATTCTAAGGGGGATGTGGTAAGAGCCACTAATGAAAGCACAAAGAAGGTGCTTTGAAAAGGGAAACACGGTGCTACCAGTCAATCAATCACACCCACTGCTGGGCCTATCACCTGAGAAAATGAGAATCAAAAAGTCACAGGCTGGCAATCCTGCACTCCAACAATATTTACCATAGCCAACACTTGGCAGCAATGAAAATGTCTATCAACCGAGGAATGCACAAAGTAGAGCTGGTCCACGTACACAGTGGAAAATTCCTCCAATAAAAAATAAAAATTAAATTTAAAAATCCAACAAAAGTAAGGAGACATCAGCTTGTGTGGGTTTGTCCGGGCACACTCCACTTTAAATTATAACCGAGAAACACCACAGGCCGCAAGGGCTTTTCCCTAGTTACCAGGGTGGGGGACATAGAAAGGCTGCCGCCCTCTGGTAGTTACCTGCAAAAGCAGCTTTAAAGCCTGTGCTAATGGTCATTTCATAGGAACAAGTACAGCAGAAATGTAAATGAAACCTGCCCTCAAAATGTCTTGAGGGTGGTAACGGGCAAAACATTTCAAAATGTGACACATACTTAAAGAGAACTCTTTGAAGAAGTAAGGGGTAATCACAGCTTGAAAAATAAAAAGGACATGCCTTAAAGCTCAATTTCAACGGATTATGAGGCACCTGAGAATTCAACCACAAAGAGGTATCAGCTCACACTTGTCAGATTCACCATCAGCAAGAAAACTACAAACAATAAATGCTGAAGGTGTTGTGGAGAAATGCATACCCTCAACTTCAAGTGGGACGTAAGTTGGAAAGGGCCACGATTGAGAACAGAATGGAGGTGCCTTAAAAAGGTAAACATTGAGCTACCATATGATCCAGCAGGCCCATTCCTCGAACTATAATCTAAGAAGAGAGAATTGGAAAGACACAGGCAGGCAAATCTGCATTGCACAGTATTACAATAGCCAGGATATGGAAGTAACCAAAAAGTCCACCAACAGATGGGTGGACAAAGAAGAACTCCTCCATGTACAGATGGAATATTCGCTAGTGAAAAAATGAAACAATGCCATTTGCAGCACCATAGATGAGTCTAGACGTAATCACGCCACCTGTAGTAAGTGAGAAAGCAAAAGACCCATATCCTATCATATCACTTTTAGGAGTTACTTATAAATTGATACCAATGAAGATATTTCCACAGAGAAAGGCAATCACAGAATCATTAAAAAACTTCTTGTTCACCAAATAGAAAGGGATGAGGATTGAATACATTAACCCCATATTGGGGTTAACAGAGATATACAAACCATGTGAAATATATAACCACCAAAGACGTACGGAAGACCAGGAGAAGACTACTCAACATTGGGTCATAACCTACATGGGAAAAGGATGCGAGGAAGAATAGATACATGTATATGTGTGAAAGAATCACATCTTGCACACCGAGAACAAACAAGCCATTGTAATCATATTTGCTGGCATAAAAAATAAAAAGTAAATTACAAATATGAACAAGAAGTAATGAGACATAAACATAAAGGGCTTTTTCCCGGCACATTCCATTCTAATTTACAACCTAGAACACCACTTCCATTAAGGCTCTGTTTCCCTAGTGACCAAAATTGGTAAAGGGGAAATGCTGCCACCTTGTGGCCGTTTCCTGCAAGAGCAGCATTAAACTCACAGCTAATGGTCACTTAACATTCACAAGGACTCAGGGCTGTAAAGGACAGCTGCCCTAAAAAATTGTGCTGAAGTAGGGAATGGACAACAAAATTCAAAACAGGCAAATGTTTCAAGAATAGAGTATGAAGAGTTTAGGTTTACTCATGCTCTTTTTAAAAAAAAAAGGAAAATGGATAAAAGCTCAACCTCAGGGAGTGTTAGACCCATGCAATCTAATCTACAAAAAGTTTCAACTTACACCAGTCGACTGACCATCAGCAAAAACTCTACAAACAATAAATGCTGAAGGGGTTTTAGAGAACTGTGTACCCTCTATCTGCTGGTGAGACGTAAAGGGGTAACAGCCAATAATGAGAACAGGAAGGAGCTGTGTTTAAAAGTAAAAATGGAGGTACCATTCAATCCAGCAGGCGCACCATTGGACCTCTCACCTCAGAAGACAAGAATCGAGAAGACACAGGCCGCAAAACATGCAGTGCAGCCTTTTTCACAATAGCCAGGACAGTGAAGCAATCAAAATATCCAACAAGAGGTGAATGGATAAAGAAGAAGTGGTCCATGTACACAATGGAATATTAGCCATGGAAAATAATGAACCATTGCTCTTTGAGGCCCCACAAATGAATCTGGAGATAATCATGAAACATGAGGTAAGTCGGAAAGCAAAAGACCTATATTCTATGATATCACTTCTAGGCGTTATCTAATAACTGACACAAATGAACATATTTCCGCAGAGAAAGACACTCACAGAGTTAGAAAAGAAAATATGCTCATGTAAAAGGAACGGTGGGGGGAATGGATAAATTAAGATTAGTGTTACTATATATAGACAAACACATATTATATACATATCTCAAAAAGACCGACCATATAGCAAGGGAGGTCTGCGGATCCCTCTGTAACATTT